>NC_086011.1:10344644-10698951 GCF_030014385.1 Trichomycterus rosablanca
GTAGATGCTGTTGGGTACATTCATGGGCATTTTTTTCAGGATGTTGTGTGCAAGATTAAGTTGTACCAGTCTCTTCAGATCTTTAAATACATTCTTGCCCAGGTTGCTATCACTGATCTTATTATGGTGCAAATCCAGCAGAACCAGGTTCTCCATTTTGTTGAAAGATTCAGGACCGATCTTCGAAATCTTGTTCCGACTGAGTCGTAGTTGCTCCAAGCCAGCTGGCAGATTGCTAGGAACTTCATTTAACTGGTTCCTCTCCATATACAGATATAGCAGATTGGGAAGCTTTTTAAACACTTCTTTCTCTATTGTGCGAATGCGGTTGTTTCCAAGGTTGATCCACTTGACTTCTGTGGCATTCTTGAAGGACTCTGCAGCTACTTTATCGATGTAGTTGTTCTGTAGGTAGATGTAGAGGGTGCGAGATGGGATGATTGGTACCTTACGAAGGTTGCGGTTCTCACAATACAGGGCCGTTGGGTAAGAAGGAGGACAGAAACATTCCTTTGGGCAATCTGCGAATGGAGAAGGTGGGCCAAATATTACTGGTGGAAAGTCAGTGGGCTCCTTAGGTTCAGCAGTTGGAAGTTTCTTGGTGCTATGTGGTTTGAGCCGTTGACCCCAAACATCCATTGTGAGAAGAAGCAGGATCAGAGAGCTGCATCCTAGTTCAGACTTCATTGTCCTAGTTTAAAAGAGGGGGAGACAAATTAATACATAATAAAATGAATACATTTACTTTGACTTTTATTTCATTGCAGACAGGATGAACTTGAGATATTTCATGTTTTGTCTGCTCAACTTAATTTCATTTATTAATAAACATCCATTCCTGCATTTTAGGCCTGCAACACATTCCAAAAAAACTTTACTGTTGGGACAGTAAAGCATTTATCACTTTGTAACATTGCCATTCCTTTTCACCACACTTAAAAGACGTTTTGGCCCCGAGGAGACCAAGTGATTTAGTGTTTCAGGTTTATTTTGTCTCATTCTTCCTGCAAACACGTCTTAAGATGTGCAACAGTACGGGGTCGTCATTGTCGCATTTTTGTTTAAAAATTCTCCACACATTCTCTATTGGGGACAGGTCAGGTCTATAGGCAGGCCAGTCCAGTACCCGTACCCGTACCCTCTTCTTCCGCAGCCATGCCTTTGTAATGTGTGCAGCATGTGGTTTTTGCATCGTCTTGTTGAAAAATGCATGGACGTCCCTGGAAAAGATGACATCTTGAAGGCAGCACATGTTGCTCTAAGATCTCAATGTACTTTTCTGCATTAATGCTGCCATCACAGAAGTGTAACTGACCTTTGCCAAGGGCACTGACACAGCCCCATACCATGACAGACCCTGGCTTTTGGACTTCACCTTTGGCATCCATTTTTTTGACTTCATTTTTTTGACTTCATTCATACGGCGTCCATTTTTTCCAAAAAAAGACCTGGAATGCTGATTCATTTGAGCACAACACACGTTTTCACTGTATGATGGTCCATCCTAGATGCCTCCGAGCCCAGAAAAGTCGACGTCGCTTCTGGACATGGTTAACATAAGGCTTCTTTTTTGCACAGTAAAGTTTTAAGTGGCATTTGTGCATGTAACTCTGTATTGACAAATATTTGCCAAAGTAATCCCTAACCCATGTGGTTATATCAGCTATTGTTGAGTGGTGGTTCTTGATGCAGGGCCATCTGAGAGATTGAAGATCACGGGCGTTCAGCGTAAGCTTGCGCCCTTTGCCATTAAAAACTGAATTTCTTCCTGATTCCTTGAATGGTTTAATGATATTATGCACTGTAGAGGGAGAAATATGCAAATCCCTTCTGATCTTTCTTTGAGGTACATTGTTTTTAAACATTTCAATCATTTTCTCACTCATTTGTTGACAAACTGGAGATCCTCTGATCATCTTTGCTCATCAAAGACTCAGCCTTTCCTGGATGCTGCTTTTGTACCAAACCATGATTACAATCATCTGTTTAGAATTACATAATTATTTAGTTTTTTCAACTCATTACTAGCCCTAAATTGCCCCCATCCCAACTTTTTTGGAACGTGTTGCAGGCCTGAAATGCAGGAATGGAGGTAAATTAACAAATGAAATGAAGTTAAGCAGACAAAACATGAAATATCTTGGGTTCAAACTGTCTGTAATCAAATAAAAGTCAAGTAAATAAATATAAGGAACACTGTTTTTTTTTTATTTGCATTTTTCATACTGTCTCAACTTTTTCTGATTTGGGGTTGTATTTGGCACTGACTAGACTGAGGTTGTATTACTGATATATGATGCCAGCTTTACATCATGGGGAAAGAAAACACAGCCACATACGAATATAATGCAAGAAAGACAAATGTGAGCGTTCCCCTGACAGTGTTCAGACAGCCAAAGCATGGACTTGAACTGCCATGCTCTGACTTTTACAGACCCTTAAATTAACAAACCAGCACTTGATTTTCCTGGTTGCTTCCCAGTCTTGGGGTACACAGCTTCAGAGAAAGACCTCTTTGTGCAAGAAACAACCCTAGACAAAGAACTTAAACGATAAAAACAGAAGGTACCAAGAGCCCAAAGAAACTTAAAGGAAACATGTGGCCAAGAGTCATAAAATTTCAGTGCAGGCTTCTACATTTACCACACATCTGTCTACGCAGTCCGACTAAGGCAGCAGTACTTCAAAGGTTGATGGCTCTCCTGGGCAACATGTGGGAATGAGATAACCCTGACATATCTTTGAAAGGGTATGTGCAGCCATGCCAAGAAGTGAGCAATCAATCACGACTGACTGCTTCTGTGCAGAAGTCTTGCAGGGGCTCTCGGCTATACCAGTTCAGTTTATCAGATTTTTAAATACATTGTCTAGTCATCCTGAAAAGATACTTTTATGAAAAAATAAGGAAAACCATCAGGCTATATTTATTTAGTTAAGGTCAGGTTCCACAGGGGTTCCAGGTCTACAACCTTAAATCAGAAGTTGGGACAGTATGGAAAAATGTTTCTTACATTTACTTTGACTTTTATTTCATTGCAGACAGTATCAACCCAAGATTTATCATGTTTTTTCTGGTCAATTTCATTTATTTAATATACAGTGCCTTGCAAAAGTATTCAGCCCCCTTGAACTTTTCAACCTTTTGCCACATTTCAGGCTTCAAACATAACGATATGAAATTGTAATTTTTTGTGAAGAATCAACAACAAGTGGGACACAATCGTGAAGTGGAACGAAATTTATTGGATATTTTAAACTTTTTTTAGAAATAAAAAACTAAAAAGTGGGGCGTGCAATATTATTCAGCCCCTTTACTTTCAGTGCAGCAAACTCACTCCAGAAGTTCAGTGAGGATCTCTGAATGATCCAATGTTGACCTAAATGACTGATGGTGATAAATAGAATCCACCTGTGTGTAATCAAGTCTCCGTATAAATGCACCTGCTCTGTGACAGTCTCAGAGTTCTGTTTAAAGCGCAGAGAGCATCATGAAGACCAAGGAACACACCAGGCAGGTCCGAGATACTGTTGTGGAGAAGTTTAAAGCCGGATTTGGATACAAAAAGATTTCCCAAGCTTTAAACATCTCAAGGAGCACTGTGCAAGCGATCATATTGAAATGGAAGGAGTATCAGACCACTGCAAATCTACCAAGACCCGGCCGTCCCTCTAAACTTTCAGCTCAAACAAGGAGAAGACTGATCAGAGATGCAGCCAAGAGGCCCATGATCACTCTGAATGAACTGCAGAGATCTACAGCTGAGGTGGGAGACTCTGTCCATAGGACACAATCAGTCGTACACTGCACAAATCTGGCCTTTATGGAAGAGTGGCAAGAAGAAAGCCATTTCTCAAAGATATCTATAAAAAGTCACCTGGGAGACACACCAAACATGTGGAAGAAGGTGCTCTGGTCAGATGAAACCAAAATCGAACTTTTTGGCCACAATGCAAAACGTTATGTTTGGCGTAAAAGCAACACAGCTCATCACCCTGAACACACCATCCCCACTGTCAAACATGGTGGTGGCAGCATCATGGTTTGGGCCTGCTTTTCTTCAGCAGGGACAGGGAAGATGGTTAAAATTGATGGGAAGATGGATGGAGCCAAATACAGGACCATTCTGGAAGAAAACCTGTTGCAGTCTGCAAAAGACCTGAGACTGGGATGGAGATTTATCTTCCAACAAGACAATGAACCAAAACATAAAGCAAAATCTACAATGGAATGGTTCACAAATAAACGTATCCAGGTGTTAGAATGGCCAAGTCAAAGTCCAGACCTGAATCCCATCGAGAATCTGTGGAAAGGGCTGAAAACTGCTGTTCACAAACGCTCTCCATCCAACCTCACTGAGCTCGAGCTGTTTTGCAAGGAAGAATGGGCAAAAATTTCTGTCTCTCGATGTGCAAAACTGATAGAGACATACCCCAAGCGACTTGCAGCTGTAATCGCAGCAAAAGGTGGCGCTACAAAGTATTAACGCAAGGGGGCTGAATAATATTGCACGCCCCACTTTTCAGTTTTTTATTTCTAAAAAAAGTTTAAAATATCCAATAAATTTCGTTCCACTTCACGATTGTGTCCCACTTGTTGTTGATTCTTCACAAAAAATTACAATTTCATATCGTTATGTTTGAAGCCTGAAATGTGGCAAAAGGTTGAAAAGTTCAAGGGGGCTGAATACTTTTGCAAGGCACTGTACATCCATTCTTGCATTTTCGCCTGTAATACACTCCAAAAAAGTGTTGGAGGAGGAAATTTAGGGCTGGTAATGAGATACAAAACTAAATGATGATGTGATTTCAAACAGATGATTGTAATCATGCTTTGGTACCAATCAGCATCTTTGAAAGGCTTTGGGGAGTAGAGATTTAGGAGTATTTCCAGTATTGATGTTCCAGTGTAAATGTATAAAACATTATTTAAATGTTTAAAAACACCGTTCTTCATAGACCAATTTGAAATAATTTGAATATTTCTTTTTACTGTGCATAATATCATTTAATGACTCAAGGAATATGGAGGAATTTAAACTGAAGCTGAACACCTGTGATCGCTGAACCCCCATATGGCACTACATCATTCATCATTATTTCATTCATCAATAGCTGAAATAAAACATGGGCAAGGAATTTCTTTGTCAACCACAATAATATAAAGATATATTCACAAATGCCACTTAAAACAAGCCTTATACACTGATCAGGCATAACATTATGACCACCTTCCTAACTGACTGGTCTGCGGCTATGCAGCCCCATACGTAACAAACTGTGATGCACTGTGTATTCTGACACCTTTCTATCAGAACCAGCATTAACTTCTTCAGCAATTTGAGCTACAGTAGCTCGTCTGCTGGATCGGACCACACAGGCCAGCTTTCACTCGCCACATGCATCAATAAGCCTTGGCCGCCCATGACCCTGTTGCCGGTTTACCACTGTTTCTTCCTTGGACTACTTTTGATAGATACTGACCACTGCAGACCGGGAACACCCCACAAGAGCTGCAGTTTTGGAGATGCTCTGACCCAGTCGTCCAGACATCACAATTTGGCCCTTGTCAAACTTGCTCAAATCCTTAAGTTTGCCCATTTTTCCTGCTTCTAACACATCAACATTGAGGATAAAATGTTCACTTA
This sequence comes from Trichomycterus rosablanca, assembly GCF_030014385.1. Lineage (NCBI taxonomy): Eukaryota > Metazoa > Chordata > Actinopteri > Siluriformes > Trichomycteridae > Trichomycterus > Trichomycterus rosablanca. The sequence continues at coordinate 10,350,290 of NC_086011.1, forward strand.
CTGCCTACTATACCACCTGTCAGTGGTCATTATGTTATGTCTGGTCGGTGTATTAACAATCTTCAGAAGCAGCGTTGAGATCTCTCAGCTCGAAGGCATCTAGGGTGGACCATCGCACAGTGAAAACGTGTACTGTGATCAGAAGAATCAGTATTCCAGATCTTTTTTTGGAACAAATGAAATACCATGTGCTCCAGACTAAAAACAAAAAGGACCATCTAGACTGTTATCAGCAAAAAGTCCAAAAGCCAGGGCCTGACATGGTATTTTAGAGCATCATATGCTGTCTTTAATGACATCTTTTCCAAGGACGTCTATACATTTTTACTCTTAATTGCGCCAGACAAACTACTCATCCACACTAGACAAACAGTTCTCGTGTTGATTTGTCACTTCATAGAACTGTTTCAACTCTGCAGGCCTATCTGAATTCCTTCTGGTGTATTCCAGTTGACTTGTGGAGCCTGCTATAAAGTCCATAAGTGATCTTCTTATTGCTGATACAGTCACATCTTATGGTTGTCCCAGCCTTCATTAGGACATCTTGTAACTCTTTGGCAGTAACACTGGGTTTTTCTTTGCTGTCCTGGTTAGATTGCTAAGCGGTTAAATTTGGGGTTTTCTCCCACGGTCAGGCAAGTCTGCTACTGCACCATTAGTTTTACATTTCCTGACAATACTCCCAGTGGTGTTTCTAGAAATCTTCTCATACCCATTGCACCCTTGGTGCAATTAAATGATCTCTCTCAGTGCTGAATAAATTTTTTGTTTTTCTCACGTCTAGGCAAGTTTGCTACTGCGCCATAAGGTTTACATTTCCGAACAATACTCCCAGTGGTGTTTCAAGGAATGTTCAAGACCTTCTTATACCCCATTGTACTTTTGGTACAAAGGAAATGATCTCCTCCCTCAGCTTTTGTAAAGGATATTTTGTTTTCACCATGGTTGCAACACACATCTGGGTGGTGTTTATAATGTATAACATATCACAGCTGAAGCTAATTTAGGGAGGTTATGGTTTAATCATGTTGTAACTCAAGTTTACATTAACTGTAAATTTTAAAAACAGCAATGTTGTGTAGGAGTTGAATAACTGTGATATGGCAGTATTAACAAAATATCCTGCTACTCTAAATTGGTACATGATTCATTTTCTATGTTCATTTGCTGTATCATTCAACTGATAAAGGCTTAATTTAAAGGAAAGTCTAACTGCAGGAAAGTTATAGATTCTTATTTTCTAACTTTTGTTAGTTGGTGGGATTCGGCAACAAATAAATCACAAGGAATTTAGGATTAAAGGTGGTAGCCTAGTGAGTAGAGCTGTGGGTTACCAACTACATCTAGCTCTAGGTTACCATCTAGCTGTGGATTCGAATCTCAGCTCTGCCATGCAGACACTGTTGGGGGCACCGTACAATGGCCACGCCTGCGATCTGTCATTAAAATGTACACCGATCAGCCATAACATTAAAACCACCTCCTTGTTTCTACACTCACTGTCAATTTTATCAGCTCCACTTACCATATAGAAGCACTTTGTAGTTCTACAATTACTGACTGTAGTCCATCTGTTTCTCTGCATGTTTGTTAGCCCCCTTTCATGCTGTTCTTCGATGGTCAGGACTCTCCCAGGACCACTACAGAGTAGAATTATTTGTGTGGTGGATCATTCTCACACGAACATTTATTTTTACACCACTTTTGTTTACAACTGTAAAGCTTAGATTTTAGAGAACTTCTCATTTGTGGACAATTGTTTTCATTCATATATTTAAAAATGCTTGTATACAGACCTAGAAAAGCTTACATATTCAAAATTCCAAATAACCTGCGTGTTTAGGGCGGGGTGGTCTTTTCATCACAAGCTGATGTTGGCTGTAGGCCATTTGGCTGAGTGACAAGTGCCTGGTCATGGAAACCAGACAGTGAAGCCTATTAGCCATGCCATTAATGGCCAGCAAAGAAAGCATGGAGGCATGGAGATGACTCAATGTAACCTCAGTCAGTTTCAGTCCAGTTCGATACGGTCCGGTTTTCCACTAGTACTAATGGATGTGTGGTTCTTTCAAGGGAACTCAGCCAGTGTTGTGGTGACTTTATGGGCATCAAGGGTAGAACTTCTCATATGTGGTCAACTTTTCTCATTCATATATTTACAAATGCTAGTATACAGACCTAAAAAAGCTTACATATTCAAAATTCCAAATAACCTGCATGTTTAGGGTGGTCTTTTGATTACAAGCTGATGTTGGCTTTAGGCCATTTGGCTGAATGACAAGTGTCTAATCATGGAAACCAGACAGTGGAAGAGAGGTCTGTGGAACAAAAAAATTCCTGGGAAAAATTGGGACTGTTTATTTATTCAGCTGCATGACTGTTTTAGGTGGGGCTAAGTAGGAAATTTGTGTCTACTAAAACCTAATAATTTGTCCAAATGCTAACTGTATAGATCCATCAAGGTCTTAATGTCTTCATAACGTCTTTTTAAGGTCATTAAATTGTGCTAACAGATTAATATACAAATCCCTGACAAATGACTTTAAATGCAGTGGTGTTGTAAAAATGATTTCATGTGCACATAAAACGTGATCCTGATTATAGTAGTCTGGAACTGCTTCTAAGCAACAAAAATAAATATTTGCAAAGTATAATAACCAGCCTAGCCGGCCTTTTTCTTGACAGTTTTCACCACAGTTTATGATTTCTCAATTACCATTTTAAAGTGCAGCAATATTATTTTCTAAAATTGTGTTTCTTTACAAACTCTATGTGATTGATCAGGTGTGCTGCTAAAAGCAAAAGCTTTAAATTTGCTAGGGTAGTTGGCCTCCATGTCTGAGGCTGAGATCCTGTTGTTATACAGTGCCTTGCAAAAGTATTCAGCCCCCTTGAACTTTTCAACCTTTTGCCACATTTCAGGCTTCAAACATAACGATATGAAATTGTAATTTTTTGTGAAGAATCAACAACAAGTGGGACACAATCGTGAAGTGGAACGAAATTTATTGGATATTTTAAACTTTTTTTAGAAATAAAAAACTGAAAAGTGGGGCGTGCAATATTATTCAGCCCCCTTGCGTTAATACTTTGTAGCGCCACCTTTTGCTGCGATTACAGCTGCAAGTCGCTTGGTGTATTTCTCTATTAGTTTTGCACATCGAGAGACAGAAATTTTTGCCCATTCTTTCTTGCAAAACAGCTCGAGCTCAGTGAGGTTGGATGGAGAGCGTTTGTGAACAGCAGTTTTCAGCTCTTTCCACAGATTCTCGATGGGATTCAGGTCTGGACTTTGACTTGGCCATTCTAACACCTGGATACGTTTATTTGTGAACCATTCCATTGTAGATTTTGCTTTATGTTTTGCATCATTGTCTTGTTGGAAGATAAATCTCCGTCCCAGTCTCAGGTCTTTTGCAGACTGCAACAGGTTTTCTTCCAGAATGGTCCTGTATTTGGCTCCATCCATCTTCCCATCAATTTTAACCATCTTCCCTGTCCCTGCTGAAGAAAAGCAGGCCCAAACCATGATGCTGCCACCACCATGTTTGACAGTGGGGATGGTGTGTTCAGGGTGATGAGCTGTGTTGCTTTTACGCCAAACATAACGTTTTGCATTGTGGCCAAAAAGTTCGATTTTGGTTTCATCTGACCAGAGCACCTTCTTCCACATGTTTGGTGTGTCTCCCAGGTGACTTTTTATAGATATCTTTGAGAAATGGCTTTCTTCTTGCCACTCTTCCATAAAGGCCAGATTTGTGCAGTGTACGACTGATTGTGTCCAATGGACAGAGTCTCCCACCTCAGCTGTAGATCTCTGCAGTTCATTCAGAGTGATCATGGGCCTCTTGGCTGCATCTCTGATCAGTCTTCTGCTTGTTTGAGCTGAAAGTTTAGAGGGATGGCCGGGTCTTGGTAGATTTGCAGTGGTCTGATACTCCTTCCATTTCAATATGATCGCTTGCACAGTGCTCCTTGAGATGTTTAAAGCTTGGGAAATCTTTCTGTATCCAAATCCGGCTTTAAACTTCTCCACAACAGTATCTCGGACCTGCCTGGTGTGTTCCTTGGTCTTCATGATGCTCTCTGCGCTTTAAACAGAACTCTGAGACTGTCACAGAGCAGGTGCATTTATACGGAGACTTGATTACACACAGGTGGATTCTATTTATCACCATCAGTCATTTAGGTCAACATTGGATCATTCAGAGATCCTCACTGAACTTCTGGAGTGAGTTTGCTGCACTGAAAGTAAAGGGGCTGAATAATATTGCACGCCCCACTTTTTAGTTTTTTATTTCTAAAAAAAGTTTAAAATATCCAATAAATTTCGTTCTACTTCACGATTGTGTCCCACTTGTTGTTGATTCTTCACAAAAAATTACAATTTCATATCGTTATGTTTGAAGCCTGAAATGTGGCAAAAGGTTGAAAAGTTCAAGGGGGCTGAATACTTTTGCAAGGCACTGTATATACACCGATCAGCCATAACATTAAAACCACCTCTGTGTTTCTACACTCACTGTCCATTTTACCACCTCCACTTACCGTATAGAAGCACTTTGTAGTTCTACAATTACTGACTGTAGTCCATCTATTTCTCTGCATGTTTGTTAGCCCCCTTTCATGCTGTTCTTCAATGGTCAGGACCCCCACAGGACCACTACAGAGCAGGTATTATTTGGGTGTTGGATCATTTTCAGCACTGCAGTGACAGACATGGTGGTGGTGTGTTAGTGTGTGTTGTGCTGGTATGAGTGGATAATACACAGCACCGCTGATGGAGTTTTTAAACACCTCACTGTCCCTGCTGGACTGAGAATAGTCCACCAAGCAAAAATATCCAGCGTAGGCAGCGTCCTGTGACCACTGATGAAGGTCTAGAAGATGATCAACTCAAATAGCAGCAATAGATGAGCGATCGTCTCTGACTTTACATCTACAAGGTGGACCAACTAGGTAGGAGTGTCTAATAGAGTGGACAGTGAGTGGACATGGTATTTGAAGACTTTGAAGACACTTATTCCAGCACAACACACACTAATACACCACCACCATGTCACTGCAGTGCTGAGAATGATCCACCACCTAAATACTACCTGCATACCTTGAAAAACAGGGTGAAAGCAGGCTATAAAGTATGTAGACAAACCGATGGACTACAGTCAGTAATTGTAGAACTACAAAGTGCTTCTTTATGGTAAGTGGAGCTGATAAAATGAACAGTGAGTGTAGAAACAAGGTGATTTTAATGTTATGGCTGATCAGTGTATATTTTTTTATGTTTTTCATAAAGCTCAAGTCTGTTAACGTTAACTAAACATCAGAGAAACATTCTCGTGCAGCCCTCCAGATGGGGTTGCCAGATTTAACAGAGCTACCTCTGCACTGCTGCTGCAGTACTTTTTTTTTGTCCATGGATTAAATGTTGAACTTTTCTGGATACTTTAGATTGCATAAGATGATAAACTTATACTGATTATATGGACTGATTCTATGGGAATGTGAATCCAAATCCAAACAACTCTTGGAACATAATCATTTATATGCAGTTTTAAGAGGTAGAAAGACCTGAAACAGTGATCTAAATGTATAAAAAATGACAGATGCTATGTAAGTAAACATAAAGCAGATTAATTATAATTTAGCAAAAAAAAGTATAAGGTATTTCTTTGCTGCTTGGACCTTTAAGTAGTTAATACATAAACAGATTTAGTTTTATCAATGAGTTTAATGTGTAAAAATGTGAGATTTTATTTATTAAACATCATTGGATGTGCTGATTCATTACACATTACATACTTTATTATTTAGTTACATTAGCTTAATGTCGATGCATTCCTGCCCCAGTCAAAATAATCATTTCCTTTATTAAAAAACAGATGCCCATAATAAAATAGCACACAATTCAAGATTTAACACAAGTATGTTATGCACTAGTTCTTTAAAACCTAACATGTACACGTTAACACAGAATTAAGGAGATTTAAGGTATATTTATTGTATGCCGATATTAAGTAACTCAGTTTTATTAATAAGAAATAGTTCAAGTAATAAGGACTACAATGTTTGGAAAAGCTGGCTGAATGTACACCCCTGTCCTAGCTTTGTTTTGTCCTAAACATCTGTCAAAAATGAACAGCACAATCTAGTTGTATTTGTAAGAAGTCGAGCTCTGGGACCTACATTTATTAAACTGACAGATCAAATATCCATAATATGTAGACATATGGTAACAACACAATTTAGTTGTATTTGTGAGAACTAGAGCTCTTGGTCCTGAAATAGCTGGATATAGATATCTGCATATATGTATGAACATTTATTAAAATGACAGATGCTATTCTTCAGTCCATAGACTTGTAATGTAGACTGATGTCCAAAATGTTTAAAGGTGTGGAGGAAAGTACCAATCAAAGGGTTTCTATAGAAACTCAACTTGCTAAGTTGTAAGCAAGGATTTGTACCTTTGTATCTCTAGTTTTATCATTTTTACACATCAACTAGATGACAAATTTTTCCTACCTATTTTTGGTACCTGCCCTCTGTTTTTAGTCCTTTTCCTTCCACTTTCCAGCTCTCTTCTGCCCGTATTCTTTCTCCGTCTCCTTGTTGTGCCACCACTCTTCGATCGTCTCGTTTCCCTGCCCTAAGCAGGCTGCCTGTTGGGTCCCTGCCTTTCTGCTTTTCCTTCTGTAGGTCAGCAGTGCTGCTTCTCTCTCCCCCACCCCTTGAGAAAAGTGCCAAAAGTCGAAATGCCCAACCCTCACAAAGAGGATGTACTTTCATCACCTTCTCTTCCCTAATGTGTGTTTGTGTGCTAACAAGCAGAGCTGACTAATTAAAAAAGGATATGATCACCCTGTTTATTCTTGGCTGCTGCTTTGTATTGTATTTTGCTCAGACTGGGGGGTACTTGGCAAACTTTTTAATAAGGTTCATGTGCCTTGTGTGTCATTCTGCCAGCAATATGACTCCTGAAAACCCAGACTGCTTTGGATTTAAATGTAAAAGCTGCATAAAGTTTCATTTTTGCACCAAAGTTTTATGTGTGGGAATATACTTTCCTGGCAGATATGTAGTGATGGTGTGTATTTTTTTTATCACTTATATGTTTTTATAATTATTTTAATTAATGTATTTATTTTTTATTAATTATGATTATTTTAGGTTTATTTTCCCATTTTTTGTAGGCATATCAATCCCCATCACATTATCAACATCATACAGAATGTTAATTCTGGCCTGGGAAGCCCAAGACTACCACACACTCCTTCAACACATATGAAAATTTTCTGTACAAATCACTTTTCCAAAAATGTTGGAACATTTTGTAAAATGCAATAAAAAGAAGAATCTGTAGTTTGTTATTTCTCTTGAATATTTATTTAGGAAAAGTAGAAATAAAGATTTTCAATGTTTTCAATGATCAACTTTATTGTATTTTGTAAATATAAACACATTTAGAATTTGATGCCTGCAACACACACCAAAAAATGGGACAGAGACAAAATAATAAGGCAAAGTAAAGTTACAGTGTTTTATATTATAAAAAGGGTTCACCAAAGGCTCATCCTTTGCAAGCAATGATGGGTCATGGCTCACTATTCTGTATTCTTCATGAGATAATTGTCAATCAGTTCGAAAAGAGCATTTCTCCATATGACATTCAGAGAAGCAAAAAAATCTGTATGTGTATGGCAAGGCTGGAAAACACTGTTGAAAGTGTGTGACCTTTGAACCTTCAGATGATGCTGAATGGTTACTGCCCTGCAACTATTCCATGTATGTCACTTTTGACAAGCGTCATTCTCATTGTGGAATCATGTACATTGAACTAAACTAGTGGCAAGTGAAACCTTGATGCGTTCTTGGTGAAAGTTTGGTAGGCCAGCCACTGAAGGTTTACCACTTAATTCCTAATTTGTTAAACAGCATCACCTGTTTTTCATTGTGTCCTGATTATGCTGTGTATATATATTTCTGATTGGTGATTGTGTGGTTGGTTGGTATTTTGTATGTGTTTGCTCTGGTGTGGTGCGTTTCCCAAGAGCATAGCAACTTACATAGTTGGAACGATGCAGTTGCGAGGCAAGTGATTTCCAAAACCATACTTCGAACATTGAGGGAACTATGTTGGTAACTTGCATAATCCAAAATATCGTTATGAGACACAGGTGTTTCTTAAAACCATAGTTCCATCAAACAGTTCTTTGTGGACTTCCTAATGTATTTATGTAAGTGTAGTAGCATTTGTCAAATGATAAATATATACACTATATTGCCAAAAGTATTCGCTCGTCTGCCTTCACACGCATATGAACTTGAGTGACGTCCCATTCTTAATCCATAGAGTTTAATATAAGATCGGCCCACTTTTTTGCTGCTATAACAGCTTCAACGCTTCTGGAAAGGCTTTCCACAAGGTTTAGGAGTGTGTTTATGGGAATTTTTGACCATTCTTCCAGAAGCGCATTTGTGAAGTCAGACACTGATGTTGGACGAGAAGCCCTGGCTCGCTCTAATTCATCCCAAAGGTGTTCTATCGGTTTGAGGTCAGGACTCTGTGCAGGCCAGGCAAGTTCTTTCACACTAAACTCGCTCATCCATGTCTTTATGGATCTTGCTTTGTGCACTGGTGCGCAGTCATGTTGGAACAGGAAGGGGCCATCCCTAAACTGTTCCCACAAATTTGGGAGCATGAAATTGTCCAAAATCTCTTGGTATGCTGAAGCTATTAAGAGTTCCTTTCACTGGAACTAAGGGGCCGGGCCCAACTCCTGAAAAACAACCCCACATTATTATGTAACAGACTCATTCTATAATAGATTGAGTTATTTTTTGCCTCAAACAGCTACACACAATCACCAATAATTATGAAGTGAAAACAGGGTTTAGAAAATATGCAATTTTATTTTACTGACAAAAATCGTTTACTTAGGGGTTACATATCTGTACACACCCTTAGCCTAAAACTTGGTTGATGCACCTTTGGCAGCAATTACAGCTTCAATGCATCTTGGGAAAGAAGCTACAATCTTGGCACACTTGTTTCTGGACATTTTTGCCCATTCCTCTTGGCATATCCTTGCAAGCTCCGTCAGGTTGGATGAGGAGTGTTGGTACACAGCCATTTTCAGCTCCTTTCACAGATAATCAACTGGATTCAGGTCTGGGCTCTGGCTGGGCCACTCAAGGACATTCACAGACTTCTCCGAAGCCACTCTTTTGTTCTCTTGGCTGTGTGCTTTGGGTCACTGTCATGTTAGAAGGTAAACCTTCACCCCAGTCTGAGGTCCAGAGCGCTCTGGAGCAGGTTTTCTTTAAGAATCTTGGTGTACTTAGCTGCATTCATCTTTCCCTCTTTCAGGACTAGTCGCTCTGGTCCCACTGCTGAAAAACATCCCCACATCATAATGCTGCCACTGCTATGCTTCACTGTAGGGATGGCATTAGCCAGGTGATGAGCGGGGACTGGTTTCCTCCAGACGTGACGCTTGGTATTCAGGTCAAAAAGTTTAATTTTGGTTTAATCAGACCAGAGAATCTTGTTTCTCATGGTTTGAGAGTCCTCTAGGTGCCTTTTGGCAAACTCCAAGCAGGCTGTTTTTCCACGTGTGACTGTGCTATTTGGTAGAAATCATCATCTGTACATAATGGATTCATAAAGGAATGAGTGAGTGAATAAATAAAATAAATGGTTAATGGATACATAAATGAATAAATTAAATAGTTGTAAAATAAAAGTGAAAAAAAAATACATAATATTATAAAAGGTATAGTGAAGGAAAAAGCTGTGGTTTAAAGAAGGGTGTGTGAGGAGGGGGTGGCGTGGTGTTATGGGCCAAACATATTTTCTATTAACTGGTGACATGTTTCTTGGCCTGTAGGATGCATTGTGTCATGTTGTAGACGGTCAGCATCATTTACAAATACCTCATTTTCTGGCAGCTGCACATTTGCTTTTAGGGCAAGGCTGTGCAGCAGAGCTGTAACCACCACCACAGCACAGCATTTTGTGGGATGCACTTGCAGGCCACCAGCAACTTTGCTCAGACAGTTGTGATGTGAGAGCTGTTGTATCTCTCGCTTCTGCCTCAGTGTTGGCTGGCTGGGTGTCAGTAGGTGCCCTCAAAGCCACCACTTTCTGCCACCTGGGAAAAAGCAGAGTTGTCCCAGATGAATGCTCCCTGGCCACTTTGCAACAATGTCAGTGAAAACACCCTGATAGTCACAGACCACCTGGACACTCAGGGCAGGGTATTCTTTCCAGCAGAAGTATGCTGGCTCATTGTTTTATGGGCTTGTAATTGGAATGAGGGTGCCATCGATCACGCCAATGACCCGGGTAATGTCGCAATGGTGTGGAAGCCTTGGTTTACTCTGGCGATTACCTCTGGTGTGTTTGGACAGGTCATCCTCTCACTAAGCTAACAGCACCTGAGTTACAGCTGTTACAGGTCTGCTGATGGATGCCCTGCTGAGATCTAGGACATCTCTCAACACCTCATAAAAACTGCCTGAGGCGTAAAAACGCAGTGCAGCCAAAAGCTGCACAGCTGGACTTGGTGCCTAGTTATGCCAAGTGGCCTTCAGCAAGTGAGGGTGAACAAAATGAAGCCACTCTTCAATAGTTGCCCGAGAGAGGCGATATTTGAGGATGATAGCCTCATCCGAAAGAACCCAGAGGGGGTTAAAGGTGGTGCATATGAATGCATTCATATATACCAAATCACTACACCGCCTGTGACGATGGTTCAATGCTATAATGCACTATAACGCTGCCATGTTGCTACCCACTGAGCCACTGTGTCGCCCCATGCATTCATCACTTGCATCACTATGCATCCGTTGGCCAGACTACATCTGTCTCCTCCTCTCACGACTAGGATAAGGGGTTGGATTTTGGGAGGCATGTAGGCCTGATTACCAAGCCTTTTTGGGGTAAAAAAAAAGAATGGGCTAGGGCACTCGGGTGGTGCAGCGGTAAAACACGCTAGCACACCAGAGCTGACATTTCAAACTCGTCGGTTCAAAACTCAGCTCTGCCATCTGGCTGGGTTGGGTGGCAACATGAACAACGATTGGCTGTTGTTCATACAGATGGGGGCCGGATAGATACTCCTCATAACCGAGGCAATTACGACCTCTGCTGGCTGATTGATGCCGCCTGCACAAAGTCGAGGAATAATACGTTGATCAAGGTGTGGCTCTCTGTACACAAAGCTGATCCACATTTGAACTCATCTCAAGCAGGTGAAAAGATGCAGTCAGCTACTGCACACTTGTCGGAGGGGCGTGTGTCATCCTCACTCTCCTCAATCAGGGTAGGGATTGGCATAAGTGGAAAGGAAGCATAATGCAATTGGGTAATTGGATACGCTTAAAGTCAGTAGAAAAAGGGGAGAAAATGCATAATAATATATATATAATTTATTATATTATATATATATTATTTATATAATGCAAAAAATTGGCAATATTAACTTACTCTTAGAGGTGGTGTGTTTGTGACACTGGGACCTACTGGCCTGTTGGGCCAGTAAGGCCAGTTTCTCCCTCCGGTAGGCTATCATCTCCTCATGATGTCTTTCTTTCTGTTCCCTCAGGGCTGCCAGTTCCTTCCTAATGCCCTTCAGAAAAGAGGAGCTCTTCACTGCATTGGCAGCGGACGGTTCTGCACTGGCGGGTCGTGGTGCGTGAAGGCTGCTGCAGTATGTGTAGCTGAGCTCCCAGACTGAGGAGATTCTGGGGGTCCAGAAGACAACACAGCCCTGAGAGACTGATGGCCAAGCCGGGGAGTGCCCAGTGTTGAGGGTCCCTGTGGTGGGATGGCAGATGTGGATGGGCTTAATGTAGGAGTCCCTGCTGTTGAAGGGCCCTGGGGATCACACTGCAGGGGGCCAGATGTTGATGGGCCAGAAGAAGGTGGGTGATGAGTGTAAGTCTGGAATCGATACCCCCTGGGACTCCCTCTATTACGTCTGGGCCTAGGACTGCCAAAACTCTCTCCTCTTCAGGAGCTTGTCACACCACCAGTCTTCTTTTGTTCCCTCTGTAGAGCTGAAGCCTTCCTTAGTCTCGCCATTTTGTCCTCACATCATCTGCCGTTCTTCTTCTTCTTGCCGTAATTTGATCAGTTATTTCCTGCCATGCTTTTTTGGCAGAATTTGTCAGAGTATTTTTTTAAACACGTGGCTGTTTAAGTTGACCTCATCGACCAACACACCAAGTTCTCCTTTTTTTTACAGGGGCCTATATAGTGTAGAGCAGCAATTGGTATCAGGTGTTTTCTTGCAGATTTCCCACCTGCTCCACATTGCTTAATTACTACATGACTCAACCAGAGGTAAAAAGACCAAAAAAGCATGAAAAATTTACCTTTAATTTGACCTTTTATGTGTTACTGACTCATGTATAAGTAAAAAAATAGTTTTTGCAAGTAAAATTAAACTTTTATGCATGCATTCTAAGTAAAATAGAACTTTTATGCATGCATTCTAAGTAAAATAGAACTTTTATGCATGCATTCTAAGTAAAATTGAAAACTGATGCATGTATTCTCAGTACAGTTGAACTTTTATGCATGTATTCTAAGTAAAATAGAACTTTTATGCAAGTATTCTAAGTAAAATAGAACTTTTATGCATGTATTCTCAGTACAATTGAACTTTTATGCATGTATTCTCAGTACAATTGAACTTTTATGCATGTATTCTAAGTAAAATAGAACTTTTATGCATGTATTCTTAGTACAATTGAACTTTTATGCATGTATTCTAAGTAAAATAGAACTTTTATGCAAGTATTCTAAGTAAAATAGAACTTTTATGCAAGTATTCTAAATGAAATAAAACTTTTATGCAAGTATTCTAAGTAAAATAGAACTTTTATGCATGTATTCTCAGTACAATTTAACTTTTATGCATGTATTCTCAGTACAATTGAACTTTTATGCATGTATTCTAAGTAAAATAGAACTTTTATGCATGTATTCTCAGTACAATTGAACTTGTATGCATGTATTCTCAGTACAATTGAACTTTTATGCATGTATTCTAAGTAAAATAGAATTTTTATGCATGTATTCTAAGTAAAATTGAACTTTTATGCATGTCTTCTAAGTAAAATATAACTTTTATGCATGTGTTATAAGTAAAATAGAACTTTTATGCATGTATTCTAAGTAAAACAGAACTTTTATGCATGTGTTCTAAGTAAAATAGAACTTTTATGCATGTATTCTAAGTAAAATGGAATTTTTATGCATGTTTTATTAGTACAATAGAACTTTTATGCATGTTTTTTAGGTAAAATAAAACTTTTATGCATGTATTGTAAGTAAAATAGAACATTTATGCATGTATTCTAAGTAGAATTGAACTTCTATGCATGTATTCTCAGTACAATTGAACTTTTATGCATGTATTCTAAGTAAAATGGAATTTTTATGCAAGTTTTATTAGTACAATAGAACTTTTATGCATGTCTTTTAGGTAAAATAAATTTTTTATGCATGTATTGTAAGTAAAATAGAACATTTATGCATGTATTCTAAGTAAAATAGAACTTTTATGCATGTTTTCTAGGTAAAATAAAACTTTTATGCATGTATTGTAAGTAAAATAGAACATTTATTCATGGATTCTAATTAAAATAGAACTTTTATGCATGTTTTCTAGGTAAAATAGAACTTTTATGCATGTATTCTAAGTAAAATAGAACTTTTATGCATGTTTTCTAGGTAAAATAGAACTTTTATGCATGTATTCTAAGTAAAATAGAACTTTTATGCATGTATTGTAAGTAAAATAGAACATTTATGCATGTATTCTAAGTCAAATAGAACTTTTATTCATGGATTATAAGTAAAATAGAACTTTTATGCATGTATTTTACGTAAAAAAGAACTTTTATGCTTGTATTCCAAGTAAAATAGAACTTTTATGCATGTATTTTAAGTAAATAAGAACTTTTATGCTTGTATTCTAAGTAAAATAGAACTTTTATGCATGTATTTTAAGTAAAAAAGAACTTTTATGCTTGTATTCTAAGTAAAATAGAACTTGTATGCATGTATTCTAAGTAAAATAAAACTTTTATGCATGTATTCTAAGTAAAATAGAATAACAATAATTGGAAGTTGGCCATTTCTGTAAATAATTAGATGAAAAAAGGATGTACTATCATTTTCAATGCACTGTATATGCCCAAACCCCCAAACAGTGTTTACGTCTGCCTTACAGATGTGGTGACACACTTATTGTGTTTACGGGAAGCACCACAGTCCAACAACTAAATTCTTGTTAACAAATTTCATGAAACCGAGCCAATCAAGCTTGTTCTCCAACCAGGAATGATTAACCACAAGGCTTTTTATTTTTCCATTCTTTGTGTTCCTATTTGACTTTTGTGCACTATAATTACTATCCGCCTTAGACTACAAAGAGCTACAGATGGGTAACACGTTAAAAAGTCTTAGTAAGGTGTTGGATTATGACACGTTGCCAGCATGGCTGGATTACTGACCGGGCCAGTGGGGTTCCAGCGCCCAGGGGCCCTTGAGGTCAGGGGGCCCTGGCCCAAAACATTTTGTGATGCCTATCAACATTTATGATACAATATATTTTTATTTTTGTATTTTTTATTTTACAATATTATTTCCGAGGGCCCTCCATTTTAAGGATCCTCTGACTATTAGGGACTTTGACCCCAGGGACTCTTCGGGGCCCTAGCCATGCTTTTGGGGCCCCTAGCCATGCTTTTGGGCCCTAGCCATGCTTTTGGGCCCTAGCCATGCTTTTGGGCCCCTTATGAAAATGGATGAGGCGTTGTGGCACTGCTCTGACTTCGACTTCTGGCTATTAGGGGTCCTAGGAAAGAGGGGGGCATATTTTTAGAGGGCCCTGGTTATGAGAGCCCCTACCAGGGGGCCCTAGAGAAGAGCAGGGCATACCATTAGAGGGCCCTTGATCACGAGGGCCCCTGCTATGGGGCCCTTGACTTCCATAAAAGTCGTTTACCATGGCTCCTTGACTTTCTAGGGACCTACAAATTGCCAGGCAAGCTACCATATTTCATAACAGACGTTTTGTTGCAAATATGCGATTCAGGCCCTTACTTAATGTTTCTGAATTTGTATTGTTTCAAAATTATTATGTTCAATTTCTCTTAAGCGCAGAGACACAAATTAATTTAGCAATTTTGCAATTATTTAAATTTAAGACAAGCAATTTCAAGCAGTTTGAATGCATACACACACTTAACTGAGCTATTTGATGTTCTTTTCATGCCTGACAATATGTCCAACAGTGAGCTCACTTTAAAGGCTAACTCACTCGCTGCAGCATATCCTTCAGATCTGAACATGAGCCTGGCAGATGAATTGATACAATACAAATCATTCATAACAGAAAAAGAAACCATGATAAATTTGAATTTACAGTCAACCTTTCCAAATGTCTACATAGCACTTAGACTTAGACGTTCATTCTCCAAACTGGCTCGTATTAAGAATGAACTCAGGATTAGGATGCGCCCAGGGGCCCAGACTATCCTTAATCCGTCCTTGGTTGCCAGAACAGCTTTAGTGCCACTTTGTTATGTCTATGGAACTATATTGGAGAGATGGGACACCATTACTTCCAAAAGATACTTTCCTTCGCTGGTGTTTTTTATGATGTGGTTGAGCACTGTCTAACATGTTGGACCAAAGTTGTATTTGTCATAAATAGTTTTCCAGTCTGATATGTGTTTAATCTACAGCCTGCGGGCCATTTGCGGCACGTTAACATTTTTGAAACGACTTGAGAGGTATCTCAGAAATAAAATTAAAGCTGGCTCGCTATTAACCTGGTATAATTGTTAGTATTTAGGTGGGTCTATTACATTTTCGTTTGTTTTATTGCTGGGTTTGTGGCCCGTGTTTGCATATTTTTTTACTCCATCTGGCCCTCAACAAGAAAAGTTTAAACACCTCTGAACTAGTGATAAGTCAGAACAGCTTTCTGTTAATATACAGTGACCTTTTCATTTAAAAGAAGTAGACTCAATCTATGTCTGCAAAATGTCACCTACAGCACAGCAGAGCAACCAGACCCTTTTATTGTAGAGATCAATCATTAACACCTGTAGTAACCCCAAATCAGAAAAGTTGGGACAGTATGGAAAATGCAAAAAAAATAAATATGCAGTGTTCCTTACATTTACTTTGACTTTTATGTGATTGCAGACAGTTTGAACCCATGCTATTTCATCTGCACTTATGTTTTTTCACCCGTTTTTTAGGTCTTTCCTAACAATATTATGGCGATACACAAGGGGTCGAGTCTTTGTTGCCCAGCTCTAAGATTAAAACAGGTGGGAAATGCAGTTCTATAATTGAAGAGTGCTCAAAATCCCTCTAGGGTCAATACGTACAGTAAAAAACATAGTATGTATTCCTTCCTACATCTGTACATTGAAATTAAACTGTATAAAACTAATATTTACACATTATTTATTTGAAGCTTACTTAAGGAATCTTGGGAACATCATGATAGCCCCGTCCACTCACCCCAGTCCAAAGAACCGGAGCGAGTCATCACAATATATACTTAGCTAAAAATGGTTACACCTTTTACAGATCAATTCTTTAATGTGTACATTTGTGTAATATCTGTCTAACAATAATAATGATTTATATTCAATAATTCTAAATCGATAATTATAAAACGGATAGTTCCGGTCCTAAAATCTGATTGGCTGAGCCGCGTTCGAAGCCGTTGTAAAATCCCAGATAAACGCACACCTAGGACCACCTCACATTATTCCATATTAATACGCCACTGAAAAGAAAATGTTAATGTTATGTTCGCCCTCATGTTGCCTAGCAACACTGTTAATCGTGCATCGCGGAAGAATGCTTTATTGTAAGTTTATACACAATAAATACATTTATGAATTAAACATTGTTGTATTTATTGTATTTTATGTTGACCGCCGTTTTTTAAAAGCAATAAGCCACTCGAGACCGTGCGTTACTGCGATTTTATCACGGGGATTGACGTTTTCCCTGTGATAAAATCGCAGTAACACACGCTCTCTCGTGGCTTATTGCTTTAATATATAACAGTATTATTTATCTTTATTATTTCCTTTCATTTCAATTTTTTACCACTGCCTTTACTGGTCAGGGTCCTGTTGGTCAGGTGTTACCTGTAACACACCTCAAACGGGAAGCCAATTAATCATAATTTTTATTTATACAAGTACATAGTTGTACTTGTATTTGAAATAGCCCATCCTCTTAGGAAACAGGAGTATCTGAAGTAAACACAAACAGACACTGCAATCTCTACACAGACAGTAGCAAGAGGCAGGGATTAAACTATAACCATCTGTGGGTTTTTTTTTTTACCAGTGAGCAGTACAGCACATGCAATATTATAATTACACACACCAATCAGGCATAACATAACATTGTGTCGGTCCCCCTTTTGCTGCCAAAACAGCACTGACCTGTCGAGGCATGGACTCCACTAGACCCTGGAAGGTGTGCTGTGGTATCTGGCACCAAGATGTTAGCAGCAGATCCTTTAACTCCTGTAAGTTGTGAGGTGGGGCCTCTATGGATCAGACTTGTTTGTCAACAAGTCAATACCTCAAACTCGTTCTTGTGCTTCTCAAACCATTCCTAAACCATTTTTGCTTTGTGGTAGGGCGCATTATCCTGCTGAAAGAGGCCACAGCCATCAGGGAATACCGTTTCCATGAAGGAGTGTACATGGTCTGCAACAATGCTTAGGTAGGTGGTACGTGTCAAATTAACATCCACATGGATGGCAGGACCCAAGGTTTCCCCAGCAGAACATTGCCCAAAGCATCACACTGCCTCCGCCGGCTTGCCTTCTTCCCATAGTGCATCCTGGTGCCATGTGTTCTCCAGGTAAGCGACACACACGCACCCAGCCATCCACGTGATGTAAAAGAAAACGTGATTCATCAGACCAGGCCACCTTCTTCCATTGCTGTGTGGTCCAGTTCTGATGCTCACGTGCCCATTGTTGGTGCTTTCGGCTGTGGACAGGGGTCAGCATGGGCACCCTGACTGGTCTGTGGCTATGCAGCCCCATACGCAACAAACTGCGATGCACTGTGTATCCTGACACCTTTCTATCAGAACCAGCATTAACTTCTTCAGCTATTTGCTTCTAACACATCAACTTTGAAGATAAAATGTTCACTTGCTGTCTAATATATCCCACCCACAAACAGGTGCAGTGATGAAGAGATAATCAGTGTTATTCACTTCACCTGTCAGTGGTCATAATGTTTTGCCTAGCCTGTGTATATATATTCCTCTGCAAAATATTAGCTTCTATAGCATTACTATTTATAGGTATGTGCATTTCCATTTCATTTTTCATTGTTATCAGCTGCTTTATCCTTGTCAGGATTGTGGTGGGTCCAGTTTTACTAGAAAACCCTGGATATTGCCAATCAAGTCTGTGTGAATGCTTAAACAACCAATAACATAATAGATTGCTTATAGGTATGTGTATAAGTAAAAAAAAACATTGATTGTTAATGTCTGTAAATAATTGAACACATTACTCCCAAATTCCAGATAAAACATTGTCCTTTTATTACATTTACATTTTCAGCATTTAGCAGACGCTTTTATCCAAAGTGACTTACAGTACTGTGACAGTATACAGTCTAAGCAATTGAGGGTTAAGGGCCTTGCTCAAGGGCCCAACAGCATCACCCTGGCAGTGGTGGGGTTTGAACCAGCAACCTTCTGATTACTAGTCCAGTACCCTAACCACTAGGCTACAACGTCCCATTTATTTGTCCAAAATGAAAAAAAAAAAACATTTTAAATAACAAAAAAAGATGCTGGCTCCTTTGTTGGCAACGTGCTTTACTTGAAACTGGATTTTTGCTGGTGCATAATGCCTGCTCACTTTTTTTTGGAGGGGGTGGGGGGTGCTATAAGCCAGCAATGTGGCATGTACTTTTGGGAGCAGGCTGCATACTTTAGTACTCATGCCGGTTAGTTGGGTGGGGTGCTGCTTTTTTGGATTACATTTCTAAGAGTAAATCAAGAGTATATCAGTACATCATATACAGTACAGTGGGGGAGAAATCTCTAGTGAATGTGGTTCTAATTTGTTGTCTACATTTAAAAGGGATTTTTTTTCTTAATAGGGATTTAGTTTAGATCCTTTTCGGATGGTCTTTTGTTCTTCTCCAGATCTATGCTTCTCTATAATTAGATCCTTACTACTGGCTTTTTCATATTAAAATTGTGCATTCTATACAGTATTATAGTGATAGACCTCGCTCAAAGACGCTGACTCTGCAAACCGACCAACATAGTAATGTGCTGCATGAGACTAAAGTTAATTGTACAATAAAAACAGTTATAAAATGTGACTTTTATTATAAATAGTTCCTTAGTAACTTTTATGAGGCATTATAAACTGATCAGCCATAACATTAGAACCACCTCCTTGTTTCTACACTCACTGTCCATTTTATCAGCTCCACTTACCATACAGAAGCACTTTGTAGTTCTACAATTACTGACTGTAGTCCATCTGTTTCTCTACATACTTTTTTAGCCTGCTTTCACCCTGTTCTTCAATGGTCAGGACTCTCACAGGACCACCACAGAGCAGGTATTATTTAGGTGGTGGATCATTCTCAGCACTGCAGTAACACTGACATGGTGGTAGTGTGTTAGTGTGTGTTGTGCTGGTATGAGTGGATCAGACACAGCAGCGCTGCTGGAGTTTTTAAATACCATGTCCACTCACTGTCCACTCTATTAGACACTCCTACCTAGTTGATTCACCTTGTAGATGTAAAGTCAGAGACGATCGTCCATCTATTGCTGCTGTTTGAGTTGGTCATCTTCTAGACCTTCATCAGTGGTCACAGGACGTTGCCCACAGGGCGCTGTTGGCTGGATATTTTTGGTTGGTGGACTATTCTCAGTCCAGCAGTGACAGTGAGGTGTTTAAAAACTCCATCAGCGCTGCTGTGTCTTATCCACTCATACCAGCACAACACACACTAACACACCACCACCATGTCAGGGTCACAGCAGTGCTGAGAATGATCCACCACCTAAATAATACCTGCTCTGTGGTGGTCCTAAAAGACTCCTGACCATTGAAGAACAGCATGAAAGAGGGCTAACAAAGATGAACTACAGTCAGTAGAACAATTGTAGAACTACAAAGTGCTTCTATATGGTAAGTGGAGCTGATAAAATGGACAATGTGTGTAGAAACAAGGAGGTGGTTTTAATGTTATGGCTGATCGGTGTATATTTTGAAGGTTTCATCTTGCTTCCAATTATTATACCCTGCCACATGTGCTTTTGTTAGCATAGACTGTATCTTCTTTCACAGCTGCTTTGTTTTTCTCATAACAGCATATTTAATCCTGAGCAGACATTTAATCACATCCTTTTGTGTCACCCACAACAAAGCCGTATCAAAAATTATGGCTTTCTCCTACTTTACAAGATGTAGTCAAAAGGGTGTTGCTAAAATTATCACACAGAAAGTACATGCCAGGAACTTTTGTTATATACGTACATTTGGCACTATAAAACTATTAGGCTGTTACATCTGTCCACAATGTTTCATTAGGTACAGATATCCCAGCAGCCTCTCCACCCATGTGACAGCATTCACCGCAGAAGTGTAAAGAAATTTACTGGCTTCCAAATGTGTCTGTGTCAGCAAAATCTGAGCAATTTCCTGCTAGGGGAAAGTCAACAGTTTTAATGAATCAGGATCTTTTAAGCATACGTTAGGCATATAAACTTAATGTGTAGCGCCTTACACCACACATTCAGTCAGTCTTAACCAATAAAAGAACAACAAGTGAGGCACTGAGGCTAGCCCACCATAGCTGAGATCTTGAGATTAAATCCCAGGTGGTGCTATCAGCCTGGCCAGACGTCTAAGCAGGCACAGCTGTGGCTGAAGAAGAAAGGTCAGCAAAACATTTACATTTACATTTACATTTTCGGCATTTAGCAGACGCTTTTATCCAAAGCGACTTACAATTATGACAACACAAGGGTTAAGGGCCTTGCTCAGGGGCCCAACAGTGGCGGTGAGGCTTGAACCGGCAACCTTTTGATTACTAGTCCAGTACCTTAACCACTGAGCTATCACTGCCCTGACTATATTACCACTGTACTCTGCTGTCTGCATTGTTGGTGTGGGATTTGCAGTTCATAGTTTGTCTGTTAATATGTGGTATGGCTCTCTGTGAGATTCCATCACTGGTAGGTAAAAGACAGACAGACAGAAGGACAGACAGACAGATAGATAAATAGATAGATAGATTACAAAGCAGATAGATTACAAAGCAAGGAAATGCAGATGTGGCTAGGCAAATGTAAGCATTTCAGAGGGGGCACATGACAGTCTCAGCTCTCCTATGCCAGCATGGAGGTAGTACAAACAGCAAGAGAATTGCTATAGGGGAATTGATAGTAATTACCTTGGAAGAAACATTTAGCAAATTTACGGTTACCGCATTTAGCAGATGCTTTTACCTACAGCGACTTACAGTTGCGGCCGAATACAACACAAGGGTTAAGGGCCTTGCTCAGGGGCCCAACAGCGCCAACTTTGTGGTAATGGAGCTTGAGCCACAACCGTTTGGTTACTAGACCAGTACCTTAACTCCAAAAAATAGTCTAATAGCTATTTATAGAATCCTGCCCATCTGCTATAACATTTATGGCCGGCAGAGGGGGCATGTAGGCGCCGATAATAAACATGCAGATTTCTCTTAACTGGCAGCCACCTGCGCCTTGTTGAGCGTTAATTTGTTTGCAGTGGAGGGATTTGTATCCCTAAAGCTGCTGGCTGCTTGTTTGGCAACCTGCTTTTATATGTAATTGGCCCACCAATTGCAATTTGTTGTAATTTTGCACATGAATTTTTGGCCATTCTTGCTGGATACAAGACTTCAGTTGCACAAAGTCTATGGTCACCATTGTCTGAATTTCCTCTTCATAATATGTTATACATTTTGAATAGCAGACAAATCTGCACTGTATAGTACAATACAGTGGTACCTTGTAACTCGACGTCCCCTAAATCCCAAATTTTTGAAACTCAACGCCCTTAGTTGAAAAATGTGTACCCTTAAACACAACGTTTACCTTAAACTCAATGTGTTTAGTTTTTTCTTAAATTAATTTCTTAAATTTCAAATTAAAAATGAACAGCAGCTTTGTTCAGCGCTTGGCTTGACCGCTCAGTAATGCAGTAATACGTCATCAAAGTGTGAATACAAGACAAATCTGCATATGTGTGGAATAGCCGGAATAACAGATTCACTCTGAAAGCATCACATGTATCTGTGTGTAGCTGGATTTTTCTCCTGTTTCACTTTTAAACTTGTTACAGCTTGGGGTGCTGAGAAATTGTAAGTATCAGCTTTTCCAAGAGTCTAAAACGCTTATCATTAAAAAAAGAAACGCAATGTGACTTAATGTATTAAAAGAATGACATAGAAACACTAAACCTCTTAATTATTACTGCTCATTAGTTTTTTCCACTAATAAAATTCCTTGTTGTTTTAGTACAAGTAAGTCATGTTAAGCTTTGTGCGCTGCCACACTCCATAGGAAACAACGGCACAGCCAGCGCAAAAGCTATTGTGCCGCTTCTCATGTGAATGCACCTTTACTGAACAAGATCAAGCATCTCCACCATTAAGAAGCATAAGGAAACAATAAATAAGTAAAGGTAAAGTTCAGGTTTTATTGTATTTTTTATTGATTTTATACTGTTTTTTAATTGTATTTCAGTGTTTTTTATATTATATTTGTGTTATTTTCAGTGTATAAGTGTCAAAAACAACCCCATTATTTTACATTAGCCTAAAATATAAGCAGTTTCACTGGATCATGGCATTAACAGGTTTTCCATACATCCCTATGTGAAAAATACCTTGAAACTCAACGCCACTCCCAGAACCAATTGACCAATTGAGTTTTAAGGTACCACTATATGCTTTTGTGTCAATGGTACATGCACACACATGCCAGTCACCAGTGACTTTTGTTCGTTGTCTCTGATTATAGTCTTATTTCTGATTATGCCCATTTTTTCCGAAAGCTGGCTGAAATGTGGACACATCTGACCACAGCATATGTTTTCACTATCTTATGGTCTATATGATATGAACTCGGCTGTTATTCTGCATAGAATTGATGTATGGCTTTCTCTTTGCATAGTACAGTTTCAGATTGCAATTCTTGATGCAACCGCCGACTGTTGTAAGTAAATATGGTTTTCCAAAGCGTATGTGGCTATGTGCAGTTGAAGTCATAAGTTTACATACTCTTTGGTTAAAGTCATTACAACTTGTTTTTATTCCCTCCACAGAATTCATGTTAACAAATATATAGTTTCATCTAGTTATTTAGAATACTTTTCTCTGTGACATAAACATTTTCCAGTGTTTAGTAGTACTTTAATTTAAAAAAGGGTTGGGTGCCAGCACAAGTTTGTTTTCCAAAATTTTAATTGCCATTGTCAGGAAAACCAATCCTGATCATATGTCAGTGGTTTGTAACAGACTCTGTTTCACTTTCAGAAAGAATGAGCCCATGGAACTGCATATACACTGCCTGGCCAAAAAAAAGGTCACACACTCTAATATTTTGTTGGACCGCCTTTAGCTTTGATTACGGCACGCATTCGCTGTGGCATCGTTTCCACAAGCTTCTGCAATGTCACAACATTTATTTCTGTCCAGAGTTGCATTAAGTTTTCCCCAAGATCTTGTATTGATGATGGGAGATTTGGACCATTGCGCAAAGTCTTCTCCAGCACATCCCAAAGATTCTCAATGGGGTTCAGGTCTGTGAAAATGATGTCTCATGCTCCCTGAACCACTCTTTCACAATTTGAGCCCGATGAATCCTGGCATTGTAATCTTGGAATATGCCCGTGCCATCAGGGAAGAAAAAATCCATTGATGGAATAACCTGGTCATTCAGTATATTCAGGTAGTCAGCTGACCTCATTCATAACATTGCTGAACCTAGACCTGACCAATCTCAGCAACCCCAGATCATAGCACTGCCCCCACAGGCTTGTACGGTAGGCACTAGGCATGATGGGTGCATCACTTCAGCCACCTCGCTTCTTACCCTGATGTGCCCATCACTCTGGAACAGGGTAAATCTGGACTCATCACACCACATGACCTTCTTCCATTGCTCCAGAGTCCAATCTTTATGCTCCCTAGCAAATTGAAGCCGTTTTTGCCAGTTAGCCTCACTGACAAGTGGTTTTCTTAAGGCTACACAGCTGTTTAGTCCCAATCCCTTGAGTTCCCTTGACATTGTGCATGTGGAAATGCTCTTACTTTCACTATTAAACATTTCCCTGAGTTCTACTGTAGTTTTTCTACGATTTGATTTCACCAAACGTTTAAGTGATCGCCGATCACGATCATTCAAGATTTTTTTCCAACCACATTCCTTTCTCGAAGATGATGTTTCCCCACTGTCCTTCCACTTTTTAATAATGCGTTGGACAGTTCTTAACCCGATTTTAGTAGTTTCAGCAATCTCCTTAGATGTTTTCTCTGCTTGATGCATGACAATAATTTGACCCTTCTAAAACAGATTAATATCTTTTCCACGACCACAGGACGTGTCTTTCGACATGGTTGTTTAACAAATGAGAAGCTACTCACTGCATCAGTTAGGGTTAAATAACTTGTTGCCAGCTGAAACATAATCACCCATGCAGTAATTATCCAATGGGATGCTCTTACCTATTTGCTTAGTTAAATCCAGGTGGTGGCATTTTTTTTGGCCAGGCAGTATATTTTGGACTAATGTAAAATAATGGGGTTGTTTTTTTACAGTTAAAAACATGAAAAAAAATACAACCCCAAATCAGAAACAGTTGGAAGAGTATGGACAATGCAAATAAAATAAACATGCAGTGTTCCTTACATTTACTTTGACTTTTATTTGATTGCAGACAGTTTGAACCCAATATATTTCATGTTTGTCTGCTCCATACCTCCATTCCTGAATTTCAAACCTGCAACACATTCCAAAAAAAGTTGGGACGGGGGCAATTTAGGGCTAGTAATGAGGTGAAAAAACTAAATAATTATGTGATTCCAAACAGGTGATGTCAACAGGTGATTGTAATCATGGTTTGGTACAAAAGCAGCATCCAGAAAAGGCTGAGTCTTTGATGAACACAGATGATCAGAGGATCTCCAGTTTGGCAACAAATTTGTGAGAAAATGATTGAAATGTTTAAAAACAATGAACCTTAAAGAAAGATTGGAAGGTATTTGCATATTTCTTCCTCTACAGTGCATAATATCATTAAACAATTTAAAGAAATCAGGAAGAATTTCAGTGCCTGTGATCTTCGATACCTCAGACGGCACTGCATCAAAAACCGCCATTCAACAATAGCTGATATAACCACATGAGCAAGGGATTACTTTGGCAAACCTTTGTCAAGCACTACTTTGTCATGCACAAATACCACTTATAACTTTACTGTGCAAAAAAGAAGCCTTATGTTAACCATGTCCAGAACCGGTGCCGACTTCTCTGGGCTCTGAGGCATCTAGGATGGACCATCACACAGTGGAAACATGTATTGTGGTCAGATAAATCAGCATTCCAAGTCTTTTTTGGGAAAAAAGGACCATCCAGACTGTTATAAGGAACAAGTCCAAAAGCCAGGGTCTGTCATGGTATGGGGCTGTGTCAGTGCCCTTGGCAAAGGTCATTTACACTTCTGAGCTGGCAGCATTAATGCAGAAAAGTACATTGAGATCTTAGAGCAACATATGCTGCCCTCAAGACGTCATCTTTTCCAGTGACGTCCATGCATTTTTCAACAAGACAATGCAAAACCACATGCTGCACACATTACAAAGGCATGGCTGTGGAAGAAGGCCTGCCTGCAGTCCTGACCTGTCCCCAGTAGAGAATGTGTGGAGAATTTTGAAAGGAAAAATACTACAACGACGACCCCGTACTGTTGCACATCTTAAGTTGTGTTTGCAGGAAGAATGAGACAAAATAAAAGCTGAAACACTAAATCACTTGGTATCCTCGGTGCCAAAACGTCTTTTAAGTGTGGTGAAAAGGAATGGCAACATTACAAAGTGGTAAATGCTTTACTGTCCCAACTTTTTTATCTTAGGTTCATCCTGTCTGCAATGAAATAAAAGTCAAAGTAAATGTAAGAAACTCAGATTTTTTTTATTATTTGCAATTTCCATGCTGTCCCAACTTTTTCTTGTTTGGGGTTGTTATCAAATTTAGTTAATATTTTAAGTAGACAAAACTACCCAGTGTTGTTGTGTTGTCATGCACTATGTGAGCAAACACTCTATTGGCATATCACTGCTAAATTATGTAAGGATGAAAACAACAAGTTTTATTAGGAATTCTTTCCTAGTCAGGTTAGAGAGGCAGAATTTTAGGGCTATGAGGCATTTTTTTCATTAAATGTGCTAAAGTTGGCCCTGAATATAGAGTTTGAATGATTTTGGCTATACAATCAAACATACAAACATGCAGGCAGAGTCTCAACAACAGACAAGATTATTAAAAATTGTAGTGTTTGCATAATATGAAACTTGTAAGATTCTGGAACAACAAAGTGCCTTTCTGAATTAAATATCTTTCATGCAGTTTTTAAAAGAACTCAGATGGACAAGTAAGACATTCCAGAGAGAAGGGGCAATCAAGCACGCTGCACGCAAACCCATCATATGCATTTTATTTCTGAGAAGCTGTAGAAGATGGTTTGAGTTAGACCTAAGCTTAGGGCTGGACTTATGGGGTTTAGGAGGCTTCTTAAGGTTTCCTAAATTCCCTAAATACTAAAAGGTCAGTGCAAAAAAAATGTAATATTGGTGTGGTGTCACTCTTTAACCCTTAACACATTGGGCTGGGTCTGATGGAAAAACATCTGCATGAATGTGTAGTTGCAATTGCAAAGTTTGGAGGAGAAAAATAATAGTTTAACCTAGCAGAAAAAGTTGGGATGGCATGGAAAAAGCTAATAATTAAAAAACACAAAGTTTCTTACATTTATTTTGTCTTTTATTTGATTGCAGACATGATGAATCTGAGATATTTCATGTTTTATCTGCTCAGCTTAATTTCATTTATTAATAAACATCCATTCCTGCATTTCAGGCCTGCAACACATTCCAAAAAAAGTGTAAACAGTACAGCATTTACCACTTTGTAATGTTGCCATTCCTTTTCACCACACTTAAAAGACGTTTTGGCACCGAGGATACCAAGCGATTTAGTGTTTCAGCTTTTATTTTGTCCCATTCCTCCTGCAAACACGTCTTAAGATGTGCAACAGTACGGGGTCGTCGTTGTAGTATTTTTCATTTCAAAATTCTCCACACATTCTCTAATGGGGACAGGTCAGGACTGCAGACAGGCCAGTCCAGTACCCATACCCTCTTCTTCTGCAGCCATGCCTTTGTAATGTGTGCAGCATGTGGTTTTGCATTGTCTTGTTGAAAAATGCATGTACGTCCCTGGAAAAGATGACATTTTGATACCAGCACATGTTGCTCTAAGATCTCAATGTACTTTTCTGCATTAATGCTGCCATCACAGAAGTGTAAATGACCTTTGCCAAGGGCACTGACACAGCCCCATACCATGACAGACCCTGGATTTTGGACTTGTTGCTGTCTGGATGGTCCTTTTCGTCTTTGGTCCGGAGCACACTGTGTCCATTTTTTCCAAAAAAGACCTGGAATGCTGATTCATCTGACCACAAAACACATTTCCACTGTGTGATGGTCCGTCCTAGATGCCTCCAAGCCCAGAGAAGTTGACGTCGCTTCTGGACATGGTTAACATTAGGCTTCTTTTTTGCACAGTAAAGTTTTCAGTGGCATTTGTGCATGTAACTCGGTATTGTAGAGCTCGACAAAGGTTTGACGAAGTAATCCCTCACCCATGTGGTTATATCAGCTATTGTTGAGTGGCGGTTCTTGATGCAGTGCCCTCTGAGGGATCGAAGATCACAGCCGTTCAGCTTAAGCCTGCACCCTTGGCCTTTACGCACTGAAATTCCTTCATATTTCTTGAATGGTTTAATGATATTATGTACTGTAGAGGGAGAAATATGCAAATCTCTTCCAATCTTTCTTTGAGGTACATTGTTTTTAAACATTTCAATAATTTTCTCACACATTTGTTGACAAACTGGAGATCCTCTGATCATCTTTTGTTCATCAAAGACTCAGCCTTTTCTGGATGCTGCTTTTGTACCAAACCATGATTACAATCACCTGTTGACATCACCTGTTTGAAATCTAGCCCTAAATTGCCTCCGGCCTAACTTCTTTTGGAATGTGTTGCAGGTATGAAATGTAGGAATGGAGGTATATTAATAAATGAAATGAAGTTGAGCAGAAAAAACATGAAATATGTTGGGTTCAAACTGTCTGCAATCAAATGAAAGTCAAAGTAAATGTAAGGAACACTGCATTTTTAATTTATTTGCATTTTCGATACTGTCCCAACTTTTTCTGATTAGGGGTTGTATATTGTGAACTAAACTATATTGGCAGATCATATCCCGTCTCTGCCTGATCACGTCCACCTTGGTAAAATTGTAAAACACTGATGTTTGTCATTTCATGGACACAAGACTCTGTGTACCCTTGTAAATCAACTTGCACTGGGTGTACAACTATGGCAAAACCAACTGATCAGATCATTGGCAACTTTTCCAAGCAAAAAGAGTCAAAGTACAGTCACCATGTCAATCACAATATTTATTTGTAATAACTAAACAAGTATTTTTTGGCCAAGCAAATGCTTACAGGTGTGTAAAATCAATTATAAATGATATGCTTCCAACTTCCAACACTTGAAGCTGAAGAATGGCTCTCCTGTTCCTGACCTTGCCACCTGCTCAGACTTCTGACCTCATTCATATTGACTGAAATGTAGATTACAAGCCAAGCCTTTTCATTTAACATCAGTGCCTGAGCTTACAAATGCTCTTTTGATGGAACACTCACAAGTTCTACAGACACACACACAAATTTTGTGAAAAGCCTTTCTAGAAAAGTGAAGGCTGTTATAGCTGCAAAGAGATCAACAAGCTTATGTTTTGGTTTTGACATTCTTTGGTCCATAAGGTGTATGTCATACTCAAATCTAAAATCTAACTAGTTGCTGAATAAATATACACTGATCAGCCATAACATTAAAACCACCTCCTTGTTTCTACACTCACTGTCCATTTTATCAGCTCCACTTACCATATAGAAGCACTTTGTAGTTCTACAATTACTTACTGTAGTCCATCTATTTCTCTACATACTTTTTTAGTCTGCTTTTACTCTGTTCTTCACTGGTCAGGACCACCACATGACCACCACAGAGCAGGTATTATTTAGGTAGTGGATCATTCTCAGCACTGCAGTTACAATGGCATGGTGGTGGTGTGTTAGTGTGTGTTGTGCTGGTATGAGTGGATCAGACACAGCAGCGCTGCTGGAGTTTTTGAATACCGTGTTAGCAGTACCGTACTATTAGACACTCCTAACTAGTTGATCCACCTTGTAGATGTAAAGTCAGAGACGCTTATCTATTGCTGTTTGAGTTGGTCATCTTCTAGACCTTCATCAGTGGTCACAGGACGCTGCTCATGGGGCACTGTTGGCTGGATGCTTTTGGTTGGTGGACTATTCTCAGTCCAGCAGTGACAGTGAGGTGTTTAAAAACTCCATCAGCGCTGCTGTGTCTGATCTACTCATTCCAGCACAACACACACTAACACAGTGCTGAAAATGATCCAACACCCAAATAATACCTGCTCTGTAGTGGTCTTGGGAGAGTCCTGACCATTGAAGAACAGCATGAAAGGGGGCTAACAAAGCATGCAGAGAAACAGATGAACCACTGTCAGAAACTGTAGAACTACAAAGTGCTTCTATATGGTAAGTGAAGCTGATAAAATGGACAGTGAGTGTAGAAACATGGAGGTGGTTTTAATGTTATGGCTGATCAGTGTATACACTTTTGGAAAACACACTTGTATATGATGTATAACAGTATTTACAGGAAGGCATTTAGGCTGCACAGAGATGGTTAATATGTTTAAAACAGTTTAGATGTAAATGTTGTGGAGGACACGGAGACAATACACCCACTCAGGAGGAAGCTGATGGTGCGTCAGTTTATTGCCGTCTAGTCGCAGTATCTTTAGATGTGAATAGGATGTCAAACCCACCGTCCTGCAGAGACTGGTAATGTTAAATTCTGAAAGTAATAAAACAAAACATAAGCATCTTGTGTTGACACAAAACAATAGAAAAGTTGGGACACTGTAATTTACTTAAACTAACTTTTATTTAACTGATAACACTGTGACTTGGTGGGTAACATTGTCGCCTCACAGCAAGAAGGTGGAGGGCCCTGGTTTCTTTCTGTGTAGAGATTGCATGTTCTCCGGGTGCTTTGGTTTACTTTTGGTTTTGATGACCTGTCTGAGGTGTTTTCTACTTTTCGCCCAGTGAATCAGACCCATTGTGACACGATAAAGCGACGGTAAAACAGACAATAAACGAATAATAAAAGTACAAAGAAAACATTTTTAATTAGAACAAGACAAACACAGGCAAAATAAGACTAAAGTTATACATATAATGCTGTTGTTTTGGTTCCACAATTAGCAATTTAACTGGTAAAAGGTGGGGTCATCAAGATTTATTATAAACGGAGCATCTACAAAAGGCTAAAGGCCACCGCAGTGAGTGTAGAAAC
Organism: Trichomycterus rosablanca; assembly: GCF_030014385.1. Lineage (NCBI taxonomy): Eukaryota > Metazoa > Chordata > Actinopteri > Siluriformes > Trichomycteridae > Trichomycterus > Trichomycterus rosablanca. The sequence goes on from NC_086011.1 coordinate 10,381,125, forward strand.
AAGGAGCTGGTTTTAATGTTATGGCTGATCAGTGTATGTCTGTCAAAATAACTCTCTGAGTTTGAATCTCACCTCTACCACCAGTCTACCCCTGTTAGACACAATTGGCAGTGCCTGCAGCAGACAAAATTGGTCACTAGTCTGCTGGGTGGGAAAAAAACAGGACTGAAAAGGGGATGGGGTCTTCAACGCTGTGTAAGGATCCTGGTTAGTAGCCTGAGGTGACTGTACAGAAGCACAGAGATCAGCGCGTGTCCAACAAAGTGTGGGCGAATAAGAAGGGGTCAGTGGACTGCGCACACATCAGAGGAAGAGTTTGTCAGGCAAATACACCCTCCTCTGACGCGATCGGGGTCCCCAGCAGTGGAACACTAATTGGCTACACTAAATTAGGAGGAATTGAAGAAAGTCTAAAGTAAAATAGTACAAAAATAATAATAAAAATAGGTGAAACGTCAATGGACCACTGCTATTTAAGCACATATTATGTTGTTCATAATATTCATAATATAATAATGCCTTTTTCAGCGGTCATCTTCTGCACCACATAAAAATATCCAGCTCAAACAGAAGCTTATCCTTCCTTATGTGTTACAGGTATGCTAGCACTACCAATCATGCTGTAGGTTCTATTACAGAGAAAGAAAAATCAAAACATATTTTGCATGGATGAACTCCCAAAGTTCTCGTAACCAGAAATGGCAGATTTTATGTGTTTATAGATACAGATGTTTGTTATGTTGAGGAGACTGTCTGAGAGTGAGACATTTAATAGGTACAAAAGGTCAGGATATCTATGTTTGGTCCTATTGATTATTCCATTCTGTGTCATGTCTGCTGAAACTATTTGTGGAAAATAGAAGTGTAATCGCCTGCCAGTAGGTGAATGTGGCTCCTAATAATCCTTTTTCCTTTTAAAGAGGCAGGTCAAAATATTCAGTGTCTATGTATTTATTATTTACCCGTGTCTGTTTTTTATTATCTGTGAATCTAATACAATTTTAGGTCATCATTAACCTCCATATAAGGGATGTGGTGTTTCTAGAAACATCTAACAGAAGGGATCACACACACGTTTACTTAATCACTCATAGCTAGGGTAATTTGGAGTAGTCAGTACACCACCTGCATGCTTCAGGAGGTATCTAGTCATATTCTGTCTCGTATAAATCTGTCATTAATCAATTTATATCATAGAGTCAAATCAGTGTGTTATTATTGGGATCAATAATATTCTGATATAGACAGCGATATGCAATTTGGGATGAAGCCTTTTGTTTAAAATAGACCAGTTAGCAGGCTGGTTTGTTTTGGTCATCATTTGGCAAACTCCTATATGCAGAGTAACAAAAGTTCTTAAAATAATCTGAACCGTCCACAATTCTGTCCCAAACAATTGTGTCCCAAACCTCGTAAATCTGTACTGCAAAGCATGTCAGTTCACCACCAGTTGTGTGCTATGTACAACCCCAAATCAGAAAAAGTTTGGACAGTATAAAAAATGCAAATAAAATAAAAATGCGGTGTTCCTTACATTTACTTTGACTTTTATTTGATTGCAGACAGGATGAATCCCAAAATATTTCATGTTTTGTCTGCTCAACTTCATTTAATTTATTAATATACCTCCATTCCTGCATTACACATTCCAAGAAAAGTTGGGACGGGGGCAATTTAGGGCTAGTAATGAGGTGAAAAAACTAAATAATGATGTGATCCCAAACAGGTGATGTCAACAGGTGATTGTAATCATGGTTTGGTACAAAAGCAGCATCTAGGAAAAGCTGAGTCTTTGATGAACAAAGATGATCAGAGGATCTCCAGTTTGTCAACAAATGTGTGAGAATTATTGAAATGTTTAAAAACAATGTACCTCAAAGAAAGATTTGAAGGTATTGGCATATTTTTCCCTCTACAGTGCATAATATCATTAAACCATTCAAGGAATCGGGAGGATTTTCAGTGCGCAAAAAGGCCAAGTGTGCAAGATTAAGCTGAATGCCCGTGATCCTCGATCCCTCAGATGGCACTGCATCAAGAACCGCCACTCAACAATAGCTGATATAACCACATGGGTGAGGGATTACATGCACAAATGCCACTGAAAACTTTACTGTGCAAAAAAGAAGCCTTATGTTAACCATGTCCAGAAGCGACGTCGAATTCTCTTGGATCTGAGGCATCTAGGATGGACCATCACACAGTGGAAATGTGTATTGTGGTCAGATGAATCAGTATTCCAGGTCTTTTTTGAAAAAATGTGCTCCGAACCAAAGACGAAAAGGATCATCCAGACTGTTATCAGCAACAAGTCCAAAAGCCAGGGTCTGTCATGGTATGGGGCTGTGTCAGTACCCTTGGCAAAGGTCATTTACACTTCTGTGATGGCAGCATTAATGCCGAAAAGTACATTGAGATCTCAGAGCTACATATGCTGCCTTCAAGACGTCATCTTTTCCAGAGAAGTCCATGCATTTTTAAACAAGACAATGCAAAACTACATGCTGAAGAAGAGGGTACGGGTACTGGACTGGCCTAACAGCAGTCCTGACCTGCCCCCAATAGAGAACGTGTGAAGAATTTTGAAATGAAAAATGAGACAACAACAACCCTGTACTGTTGCACATCTTAAGACGTGTTTGCAGAAAGAATGGGACAAAATAAAAGCTGAAACACTAAATCACTTGGTATCCTCGGTGCCAAAACGCCTTTTAAGTGTGGTGAAAAGGAATGCCAACATTACAAAGTGGTAAATGCTTCACTAAAATATCTCAGGTTCATCCAGTCTGCAATGAAATAAAAGTCAAAGTCAATGTAAGAAACTGTGTTTTTTATTATTTGCATATTATTATTCCATGCCGTCCCAACTTTTTCTGATTTGGGGTTGTACTTTTGCACAGTGATTACTAATTAAGCCCTAAAAGCAATAACCAAAAATCAATAATTAGACATTTAAAACACGGAATATGAAATTTGGTAGGCTTTCAAAAGTAGAGGAGAAGAGAGAGAACAGAAAGTGCTTTTTGGCATGTTTGGTGTCCTCTTGGAGTGTTCCCAGATGTTTCCAAATGTTTCTCCACCTCCAATCCCTCCCACATCATCAGCTAACCCACTTCTTTCTTTCCAGCTTCCCCTCTTAAAATTTCTCATCTCTGTCTGCTAACAGGGGAAAACACTTCTGAGCTCTTTTCCCTTCGACCAAGTCACTTTTTCCATCCATTTTTCCTGGTCTGCATGTTGATCTTACCTCGCCAAGCATTGTATCATAGGTCTGACGGCATACAAACACTACAGCCGCCTTCGGTTCTCAGACAGCACAAGACTGTGGAAGGAGCGCGCTGGCTGGATTACAACTATGACATCAGAGACACATCTTGGTGAAATCAGTGGCCTTGTTTAGTAAATGTTAAAAGCAATCAATCTAACTAATTAAATATTATGATAGTTTTAACTATGCATACTTCTTTGATAGCTATACACCTCCTTGTTTCTATATGCACTGTCCATTTTATCAGCTCCTCTTACCATATAGAAGCACTTTGTAGTTCTACAATTACTGACTAGTCCATCTGTTTCTCTACATACTCTACACAGAGCAGGTATTATTTAGGAGGTGGATCATTCTCAGCACTGCAGTGAGACTGACATGGTGGTGGTGTGTTAGTGTGTGTTGTGCTGGTATTAGAGTATTCATCAGTGGTCACAGGACGCTGCCCATGGGGCGCTGTTGGCTGGATGCTTTTGGTTGGTGGACTATTCTCAGTCCAGCAGTGACAGTGAGGTGTTTAAAAACTCCATCAGCATTGCTGTGTCTTATTCACTCATACCAGCACAACACACACTAACACACCACCACCATGTCAGTGTCACTGCAGTGCTGAGAATGATCCACCACCCAAATAATACCTGCTCTGTTGTGGTCCTGGGAGAGTCCTGACCATTGAAGAACAGCATGAAAGGGGGCTAACAAAGTATGCAGAGAAGTCACTAATTGTAGAACTACAAAGTGTGTATTTATTGTTTATTAATTAGGATTGTTTAAGTACTCATTTATGTATTTTCTTCTCACTTTTCTTCCAATTCAGCGCAGCCAGTTAGTCTTTCGCTGCTGGAGACCCCGATCGCATTAGAGGAAGGTATATTTGCCTGACAAAGGCTCCCTCCTATCCCTTTTTAGTCACTTATACTCTCCAGTCTTGCACATGGAGAGTCACGCCCTGATCGCCCTGTTTCTCCACTTCTGTACAGACGCCTTGGGCTACTAACAAGGGTCCTTAAACAGCATCAAAGACCCAACCCCATTTTCAGTCCAGTCTTTTCTCACACAGCAGACTAGTGGCAGAACCTGCCAGGGGACACCCAGCCGACCAGTAGCAGAGCTGAGATTCGTACTCGGAGAGTATCTCGATGCACAACCTGGGTGCTTGATTTATTAGGATTTTAACGTAATTTTTTTGACCCTTTGGTTACATTCAAGATAGGACATGTAGTTACAGATTATACATGAGTCTTCAGTTCAAGTTCAATGTCAAATTCCATCATGGGCCATTTGGTATCTCCAGTTAACCTGACTGTTTTCTTTGGACTGTTCTTGCTGTGAGGCAAAATAGTCACTGTGTCAGCCCTGTGATGGACTGGCGACCTGTCCAGGGTGTTTCCTGCCTTTTACTCAGTGAATCGGACCAACCGCAATGCTGAATTGAGTAAAAAGGTGGTAAAACAGACAATGAATGAATGTAAATGCTAAGTACTATTTGCAAACCTCTTGCTCTTTTCAGATATATCAGATATCCTTTATTTGTCATATATACATATACAGATGTACAGTACAATGAAATTCTTTCTTCGCATATCCCAGCTTGTTTGGAAGCTGGGGTCAGAGCGCAGGGTCAGCCATTGTAGCGCGTCCCTGGAGCAGAGAGGGTTAAGGACCTTGCTCAAGGACCCAACAGAGGCTGCATAGCAGAGCCTTGGTTTGAACCGCCAATCTTCCGGTTGATAGCCCAAAGCTCTACCCACTAGACTACCACTGTCCCAAAAGGCTACCACTGTCCCACTAGGCTACCACTGTCCCAAGGTACTACCTTTTTGGTACTACCTTAAAGACGGCCAAAATGGAAACATTTATATAACTATTTTTACATTTTTTATCTTGGAAGACTGCAGTCTGCTTTTAATTTTGCTACCTCTAAATAAATTACGCCATGTTTCATAAAAGCTGCGAAGTATTTAAATGTAGTGAATCATCTCCATCAACGCAACTCCATGATCTTACCTCTGATGTAGTTAACCTCTAAGTAGAGGTACTGGAGGGTGGTGGGAACGACTGGGATTTCAGTGAGCTGGTTGAAGGAAAGGTCTAGTTCAACTAGAGAGGTCACATTGAAGGCACCATGAGACATGCCATCATTCTTCAGCTGGTTGTGGCTGAGACGCAAATAGCGGAGTCTGTTAAATCCTTGGAGGCTATCCTCAGACATGCCTGTCAGGGAATTACTGATGAGGTAAAGCTGCTGAACAGACGGAGGCAGATGTTTGGGGAAAGTGTCCAGGAGATTGTGACTAAGATCCAGCAGGGTAAGAACTGAAAGACCTGGTGATAAACATGACAACCAGACACAACAGAATGAGTCTTTTGTTTACAACTACGGTGGTTGTAGCCACTAGTTCAGTTTTTCCAAACATTAGTTTTGAGGCCTAAATGGAATAGTGCGAGATTTTGGTTGATGTCATTATTTAAAGGGAAATGAGAACATCTACTTTATTTTTAAAAATACAAAAATGGGCACAATGCTCCAAGACAGTTCAATGAAAGAAAATTATTATGTATTATAGGTGGTGAAAAAAAATGCCAACAAGCTCACCACGCAAATGATAGTTTTGGCTGAAAGTGCAGTGACCGAACAGAATCCGAATACGTGGCTGGATAAGTGGGAAAAATAAACAGAGTTAATCGCCCAAAGACAGGAATGACACTTGTGCTGTAGACCATCGGAGCCTAAAACTCTACAGCATCCGTTATTTAGTGAGGCGATTAAAGCAGGCATAAACAATCACAAATCCTCACTGCTCTCTGCATGACCATAGAAAACCCAGCAACACCGATTAGTTCACGAACAGGGAGACTAACAAATATACAAAGGAAAAAGAACTGCTGAGTTTCTTACAATTACTTTGACTATTGGACCATTCCTGCATTTCAGGCTTGCAACACATTCCAATACAAGTTGGGACAGTACAGCATTTACCACTTTGTAATGTTCCCATTTCTTTTCACCGAGGATACCAAGTGATTTAGTGTTTCAGCTTTTATTTTGTCCCATTCTTCCTGCAAACACATCTTAAGATGTGCAACAGTACGGGAACATCATTGTCTCATTTTTCATTTCAAAATTCTCCACACATTCTCTATAGTGGACAGGTCAGGACTGCAGGCAGGCCAGTCCAGTACCCCGTACCCTCTTCTTCCACAGCCATGCCTTTGTAATGTGTGCAGCATGTGGTTTTGCATTGTCTTGTTGAAAAATACATGGACGTCCCTGAAAAAGATGACGTCTTGAAGGCAGCATATGTTGCTCTAAGATCTCAATGTACTTTTCTGCATTAATGCTGCCATCACAGAAGTGTAAATGACCTTTGCCAAGGGCACTGACACAGCCCAATACCATGACGGACCCTGGCTTTTGGACTTTTGGTCCGGAGCACACAGTGTCCATTTTTTCTGAAAAAAGACCTGGAATGCTGATTCATCTGACCATAATACACGTTTCCACTGTGTGATAATCCATCCCAGATTTTTCTTTTAAGCCCGGAGATCTTAATGCCGCTTCTGCACATGGTTAACATAAGGCTTCTTTTTTAAGCAGCATTTGTGAATGCAACTCTGTATTGTAGTGCTTGACAAAGGTTTGCCAAAGTAATTCCTTGCCAATGTGGTGATATTGGCTATTGATGAATGACGGCTCTTGATGCAGGGTCGTCTGAGGGATCGGAGATCACAAGTGTTCGCCATTGCTCTTTACACACAGAAATTCCTTCCGATTCCATAAATTATTAAATTATATTATACACTGTAGAGGGAGATGTATACAAATCCCTTTCAATCTTTCTTTGAGGTTCATTGTTTTAAACATTTCAATAATTTTCTTACGCATTTGTTGACAAACTGGAGATCCTCTGATCATCTTTGCTCATCAAAGGCTCCTCCTTTTCTGGATGTTGCTTTCGAAACAAACCATGATTACAATCATCTGCTGACATCACCTGTTTGAAATCTCATTATTATTTAGTTTTTTCACCTTATTACTAGCCCTAAATTGCCCCTGTCCAAACTTTTTTGGTATGTTTATACCAAAAACTTTTTTGGTAATTAATAAACCCACTAGTGGCTCAAAAACATAAGATGATTACCAAATACCATATACCTTACCATCTAACTCTATTGACATGACCACACTTTTAAAGCTTGGGTCCAGTAGCAAATAATTGCGCTAATGACTTTCTGGGAAATTTAGATTATCTGGAACTACTATCACATTACGCTTGCCCATTGTAATCAGGAACTGCAGGTCCACCCATTACAGTACCCCCTCCCTTAAGAACATTCCCACTCCTGCCGCTCGGTTGAGCTTACCAGGATGTATTTTTTGTTTGGGGGGGCATATTCCTCCCAGTTTAATAGGTACTGCCACTAATGCGGAAATAGTGAAGGAATCAATAGACCTCGTATGTTGGGGATGCAGCAAATAGTCGGGTGGTGGAAGGGAATGAAGTAGGGTTGAAGAACTGCATAGAACTGGTTTAGGGCAAGACATGTTGGACAGTAGGAAGCTGCATCTTGCATGCAACACAATTAATCATCCGAAGGACCTTGAATGGTCCTCCATATCTGGGACCTATTTTCTTATATTCCAGTACTAGTGGCCCAGAAGGCCTTTCATTTTTTCCCCTGCCATTTCCATGAAAGGGTATATATTGTCTGCACTAGGTAGGTGGTACGTGTCAAAGTAACAGCCACATGGATGGTAGGACCCAAGGTTTCCCAGCAGAACATTGCCCAAAGCATCACACTGCCTCCGCCGGCTTGCCTTCTTCCCATAGTGCATCCTGGTGCCATGTGTTCCCCAGGTAAGCGACGCACACGCACCCGGCCATCCACGTGATGTAAAAGAAAACGTGATTCATCAAACCAGGCCACCTTCTTCCATTGCTCCGTGGTCCAGTTCCAATGCTCATGTGCCCATTGTTGGCACTTTCAGCAGTGGCCAGGGGATTTTACACTATATTGGTTGAATGAAACAGGACAAAACTGTTGAGAATATTACTATTTGACTCGAGAATATTGCTACATTATTAGGAAAATATTGCATAAAAGTGAAAGTACATGGTAAATACTACAGTCAAGCCGGAAAGTCTGCACACCCATTTTACCTTCTCCACATTTTATTACATTACAGACTCATTCTATAATAGATTGAGTTCATTTTTTGTCACAAAATTCTACACAAAATAGCCAACAATGACAGAGTGAAAGCAGGTTTTTAGACAGTAACTGTAAAATATCATGTGTACACAAGTGTGCACACCTTTTGATATGACACCCAAAAGTGAGCTGAGGTGCATTTTGTTTTCACTGATACTGCTTGAGATGTTTCTACAATTAAATTGGAGTCCACCTGTGGTAAATCAATTGATTGGACATGATTGGGGATTGCCAACACCTGCCTATATAAGGTCCCAAAGTTGACCGTGCATATCAGAGCAAACTCCAAGCCATGGGGTCAAAGAAATAATCTGCAGACCTCAGAAACAGGATTGTGTCAAGACATAGATCTGGAGAAGGGTACAGAAAAATTGCTGCAGCCCTACAGGTTCCAAAGAGCACAGTGGCCACCATCATTTGTAAATGGAAGAACTGAGCGACCGGGGAAGATGGGCCTTGGCCAGGGAGGTGAGCAGGAACCTGAGGGTCACTCTGACAAAGCTGCAGCGTATCTTTGTGGAGATGGGAGAACCTATCAGAAGATCAACCATCCAGGCAGCACTCCACAAATCACGCCTTTATGGTAGAGTGGCCAGACGGAAGCCACTCCTTAGTAAAAAGCAGATGAAAAATGTCCAGAAACAAGTGTGCCAAGCTCGTAGCTTCTATCCCAAGATGCCTTGAAGCTGTAATTGCTGCCAAAAGTGCACCAACCAAGTATTAGGCTAAGGGTGTGTACAGATATGTAACCCCTAAATAAACGTAAAATAAAATTGCATATTTTCTAAACCCTGTTTTTACTTCCTAATTATTGGTGATTGTGTGTAGATGATTGAGGCAAAAAACAAACTCAATCTATTGTAGAATGAGACTGTAACATAATAAAATGTAGAGAAGGTGAAAGGGGTGTGCAGACTTGACTGTATAAAGAAACAGCTCCCTACCTACAGAACTACAACACAGTGCCATTTCAGTGTTTGTTTTAAGGGGTTAACAAAAGAAAAGATCAAAATGTCTATTTTAAATAAGAAAGAAGCAAAAACTAAAAATCTTATACCAGTGGAATTAAAGCATTACCTTTGAAATCATCTTCTCTAATATTTTTTAGTTGGTTGCCTTTTAACAAAAGCACTGTAAGATTCTGCAAATTCTTGAAAGCTCCATTAGAAAGACTTCCAATGTGGTTGTATGCCAACCTCAGCTGCTTGAGTCCACCAGGCAGCCCGACTGGCACCTCAGTCAAATTGTTATAGTTCATAAACAGGTTTACCAATTTGGTCATATTGGAAAGCAGCCTACCATCAAATTTCTCGCTGAGCAATTGGTTGTTGTCCAAGAACAGCCAGTGTAAATTGCTAGCATTGACGAAAACTTCAGATTCAAAGCCAGTGATAAAGTTACCCTGAAGGAAGAGGTACTCAGTCCTTGACGGAAGGCCTTTGGGAAGCTTCTCTAGACCTTTGTGATCACAATAAAAAGCTGTGGGCCACTGGATTGGGCAGTCGCATTGTGCAAGGCAATTCTGACTGTTGACCATCCACGACCAGCTAGAGTCCTTGCGATCTCTCAGGGTCAAAACAGTAGGTTCTCCCAAAAAACGGTCAATCCCGAGAGGAAAGCCACCATAATCTGGGTCAACAGTAACAGCCCACATCTGCTCAAACACAGAGACTAGTGCAAACAAAAGCCTGATGTCCATATGTCGGCCTGTCTGAGATAGAAAAACAAGCTTTAATACACAGTATGCCTCTAATAGGGTATATTATTAAAGGGTGTAGTTTGGCAGTGCTTCATTGGTTTTTCTAAAGCTCCCTGTCGTTTGCAGCTTTTTTGTTTGCATTCTTTATAATAATACAGTACTAAAACCTAAATGACTGCAAAACTACTGACCATTTTCCCCCAATACTGGTCTTGGTCATCAGCCTTAACACTAATTCAATTGGTTCACATGCAGAAAGAAATGTATATCTCTCTTACCATGTCTGGTTTGCAGAGCCCCCATACAGCAAGTTAATCTAGCTTCTTGTTGCAGCAGGCTACAGCAAAGCATTTATGCAGGAAACCTGTAGAGTTTAACCAGCCAATAACACATTACACATGTTTTTGTGCCAAGGCCCGAGGGCTTTTCAAGACTTTTTTGCAACCAGTCCTGCCAGCCTTTGGGTAAAACATTGCCACTGTATAACATTCAATAAAAAAGTTGACTGGAAAATACTGGACTAATACAGAATAGTATAAAATGTATAAAATAGTAACCTAGATGCAGTGTAATACACAGAATTTCCAACATTAGTAGAACGTATCTTCAACCCCAAATCAGAGAAAGAGTTTCTTACATTTACTTTGACTTTTATTTCATTGCAGACAGGATGAACCTGAGATATTTCATGTTTTGTCTGCTCAACTTTATTTCGTTTATTAATAAACACCTATTTCTGCATTTCAGGCCTGCAACACATTCCAAAAAAAGTGTAAACAGTAAAGCATTTACCACTTTGTAATGTTTACATTCCTTTTCACCACACTTAAAAGACGTTTTGGCACCGAGGATACCAAGTGATTTAGTGTTTCAGCTTTTATTTTGTCCCATTTTTCCTGCAAACACGTCTTAAGATGTGCAACAGTACGGAGTCGTCGTTGTCACATTTCTCGTTTCAAAATTCTCCACACATTATTATCTGTCTATTGGGGCAAGCCAGTCCAGTACCCATACCCTCTTCTTTCACAGCCACGCCTTTGTAATGTGTGCAGCATGTGGTTTTGCATTGTCTTGTTGAAAAATGCATGGACGTCCCTGAAAAAGATGACGTCTTGAAGGCAGCACATGTTGCTCTAACATCTCAATGTACTTTTCTGCATTAATGCTGCCATCACAGAAGTGTAAATGACCTTTGCCAAGGGCACTGACACAGCCCCATACCATGACAGACCCTGGCTTTTGGACTTGCTGATGACAGTCTGGATGGTCCTTTTCGTCTTTGGTCCGGAGCACACAGCGTCCATTTTTTCCAAAAAAGGCCTGAAATGCTGATTCATCTGACCAATGTTGAGTGGCGGTTCTTGATGCAGTGCTGTCTGAGGGATCGAAGATCACGGGCGTTCAGCTTAAGCTTGCGCTCTTGGCCTTTAAGCAATGAAATTCGTCCCAATTTCTTGATTAGTTTAATGATATTATGCACTGCAATTGAGGTTTAAGGGCCTTGCTCAGGGGTCCAACAGTGACAACCTGGCAGTGGTGGACTTTAACCAGTGACCTTTTGATTACTAGTCCAGTACCTTAACCGATAGGCTACAACTTTGCTCATCAAACAATCAGCCTTTCCTGGGTGCTGCTTTTGTACCAAACCATGATTACAATCACCTGTTGACATCACCTGTTTGGAATCACATCCTTATTTAGTGTTTTCACCTCTTAGCCCTAAATTGCCCCCGTCCGAACTTTTTTTGGAATGTGTTGCAGGCCTGAAATGCAGGAATGGAGGTATATTAACAAATGAAATAAAGTATCTTGGGTTTAAACTGTCTGAAATCAAATAAAGGTCAAAGTAAATGTAAGGAACACTACATTTCCATACTGTCCCAACTTTTTCTGATTTGGGATTGTAATAAATTTAAGATTCAACCAAAAATGTGTTGTTTTTTATGGTCCCTTTAATGCAAATCTGTTAGCTACAATGAAAGTAAACAATAACATTCTAAATAGGGTTGTTTGTATATGTGTCAACACTTTGGGAAAGGTTTTTTTCTCGTTCAGCATGGTCTGATATAAAGGAAATTGACTGTTTTGGAACAACATCTGTATGTACTGGAATGTTCTGAGCCATTTCTAAATGAAAGTAAATTTATGTTTTATAAACTGCTGGAAAGCCTTCATAGGACTGTAGAGGCTGCAAAAGCAACACCATTATAATGTTTTTGGAATAACATGCACTTATAGATGTAAATGTTTCATATACTATGTGTATGTGTGTAATTTAACATTTTAAATTATTGTAAACAACAAACAAAACTTAACAAACAAACTTGTTGTATATGCACAGAGAATTAGACCTAAAACACTTTATTTTTTTTGGCATCTAAAGAGAACTATCATTCAGATCCAGAAACCCAGTGAGAAACACAAGGCACAGACTGTGACTGTATAAATGTTGGCATTGGCTAAGCCCATGAGTGCAGCAGAATGGAATGGAAAGAGAGCATGTTGTGTCCACTCACACACCCATCAACAGTCCCAGAAACAGCTACAGCTGGAGTGGGCCTGGGGAGCCAAACAGACCCTGTAAGTGTATCTGTGCATGGAAGTGTGGTTCAGTTATAAAACCAGCCTCAGCAAAAAGATGTAATTGTGGTTTGTGGTACAAAAATTGAAAGTAGTCAGAGTGCCCCCTACCATAAAAGTGAACTATAACAATAACTTAAATCTTGTTCTTTTGTTCTATTAATGTTTGATGCCAGTATAGAGAGGCACTCTTTGTCACTATTACAACCACAAATCAGAAAAAGACCGATAGTTGGAACTCAAGATTTTTCAGCTTTTGCATGCTCAACTTCATTTCATTTGTTAATATACCTCCATTCCTGCATTTCAGGCCTGCAACACATTCCAAAAAAAATGGGACGGGTGCAATTTAGGGCTAGTAATGAGGTTAAAAAAAACAAATAATGATGTGATTCCAAACCAGTGATGTCAACAGGTGATTGTAATCATGGTTTGATACAAAAGCAGCATCCAGGAAAGGCTGAGTCTTTAATGAGCAAAGATGATCAGATGATCTCCAGTTTGTCAACAAATGTGTAAGAAAATGATTGAAATGTTTGAAAACAATGTACCTCAAAGAAATATCAGAAGGGATTTGCATATTTCTCTCTCTACAGTGCATAATCTCATTAAACCGTTCAAGGAATCGGGAGGAATTTCAGTGCGTAAAGGCTTATGGTGCAAGCTTAAGCTGAACGCCCGTGATCTTCAATCCCTCAGATGGCACTGCATCAAGAACCTCCACTCAACAATAGCTGATATAACCACATGGGTGAGGGATTACTTTGGCAAAAATATCACCTAAAACTTCACTGTGCAAAAAAAGAAGCCTAATGTTAACAATGTCCAGAAGCGGCGTCGACTTCTCTGGGCTCGGAGGCATCTAGGATGGACCATCAGATTGTCTGATGACCGTCAGATGAATCAGCATTCCAAATGTTTTTTTTTGAAAAATTAGATGCTGTGTGCTCCGGACCAAAGATGAAAAGGACCATCCAGACTGTTATCAGCAACAAGTCCAAAAGCCAGGGTCTGTCATGGTATGGGGCTGTGTCAGTGCCCTTGGCAAAGGTCATTTACACTTCTGTGATGGCAGCATTAATGCAGAAAAGTAGTCAAGTCAAGTCAAGTCAACTTTATTTATATAGCGCTTTTTACAATAGACATTGTCTCAAAGCAACTTTACAAAATCCAGGACCAACAGATACAAAAAACCCCTGTTGAGCAAGCCGAGGGCGACTGTGGCAAGGAAAAACTCCCTGAAAATTACAGGAAGAAACCTTGAGAGGAACCAGACTCAGCAGGGCCCATCCTTCTTGGGTGGCCAGGAGGATACTTTAAATAAATACACGATTTACACAGAGCATACGAACACAGAATTAATGATCTAAAAGTTATAACTGGTAATAAATAGATAAATAATAATAGAGTTGTTCTTCGGTGTAGTCTTCAATAATGTCTGTTGTGATAACTGGTCCACCTTTGAGGGAAGGCCTGGTCTTTTGAAGCGGGATGGTGTCCACCCCACGTGGGAGGGTGCTGCTCGCATTTCTTGCAGCATACTGTATGTGACAGGCTTTACCACCGCGTTAGTGTAGCGGCAGATAGAGGTAAATGACTATCCAGAGCCAAGACCAGGCAGCAGACTAACAGGCCTAACCGACTGTCTGCGAGTCGCCATCGGACGTCACCCGGAATCCTTAGGTCACAAACCATTGAGACTGTGTCTGTTTACCGTGGCAGGTGTAAGCCAAAACAAAATCAAAAAGTATGTCATAATAACTTAATTAAAATTAATCTAAATGAGCATCATGAAAACCCTAGTAAAGTTAAACTAAAGTTAGGACTTCTAAACATCAGGTCACTTGCATGCAAAACAGTAATTGTAAATGAAATAATTACAGATAATTGTCTTAGTGCCCTGTGTTTAACCGAGACCTGGGCTAGACCTGATGAGTATCTAGGTTTAAATGAAGCATCTCCTCCGGGTTACAGTTATGAACATAAGCCACGTCTTAGCGGTCGTGGTGGAGGAATAGCCGCAATTTATGATAAAGACATAGGTCTTACTGTAAAATCAACTCCCATAACAAACTCGTTTGAAGTTCTTATCTCTGACATAACCAATAAATGTTCATCTGATAAAAATAGTATGTTTAAACTGGTTACTGTTTATCGACCCCCTGGTCCTTACTCAGAATTTCTTAACGAATTTGCCGATTTTCTTTCTAAATTAGTTTTATCAACTAAGAAAGCTTTAATTGTTGGTGACTTTAATATTCATTATGAGGATAAGTGTAATCCACTCAAAATTGCGTTTGATTCTATTTTAGAATCCTTAGGCATCACCCAAAATGTAACAGGACCCACTCACCGCTGTAAACATACCTTAGATTTAATACTTACTTATGGTATAAACATAGACAACCTGGAAATTATACCACAGAATGACTTAATCTCTGATCACTCCCTACTAATATATGAAGTGTCCCTGTCCAATAATATACAGCAACCAAATCGTTTTAAATGTAAGCGCACTATTACATCTGCAACTGCAGCAGCGTTCATAAACTGCCTACCAGAATTACCAAATATATCAGCATCAGAACCTAAAGAACTAGATCAGGCAACTCAAAACCTAGAAACCGTACTGCGCACAACCTTAGATAACGTAGCCCCACTCAAAACTAAACTGATTAGGGAGAAAAAACTTGCTCCATGGTACAATGACCACACATGCGCACTTAAACAAGCAGCACGGAAATTAGAACGTAAGTGGCGTCACACTACACTGGAGGTGTATAAGATTGCTTGGAAAGATGCTCTAACTGAGTATAAACATGCACTTATAAAAGCTAAATCTGTATATTATTCATCCCTAATAGAGAAAAATAAAAACAATCCTAGATTCCTTTTTGAGACAGTGTCCAAATTAACTAAAAACGTTAATGAAACTGAATCTAATATACCGCCTGACTGTACCAGTGATGATTTTTTAAAATTCTTTAATGACAAGATAGAAAAAATACGACTTCAGAGTCAGAGTGTGTCACTTGCCAATGTTAAGTATGGACTCACTCCGAGCAGCATTGGTGATAATAGTAACGAGTTAATCCAACTAAATTCCTTTAATCCAATCTCCCAAAATGAACTAACTGTGTTGATTAAATCATCGAAGTCATCATCGTGTATACTCGATCCTGTTCCAACTCGTTTACTTAAAGATTTACTCCCAGCTATTGTAGAGCCCCTGCTTACATTAATCAATGCATCCCTTAGCCTTGGGTATGTACCTAAATTGTTTAAAAGTGCTGTTATTAAACCCCTGATTAAAAAACCTAATCTTGATCTACATGTTTTATCTAATTATAGGCCAATTTCAAACCTTCCTTTTGTCTCAAAGATATTAGAAAAAGTCGTTTCCAAACAGCTATGTTCTTATTTGAATGAAAATTGTATTCATGAAAAATTTCAATCAGGATTTAGACCCAACCATAGTACCGAAACCGCATTAATTAGAGTAGTTAACGAGTTGTTAATGTCTTCTGATAATGGATGTGTCTCTTTTCTTGTTCTATTAGATCTTAGTGCAGCGTTTGATACGGTCGATCATAACATTTTACTGGAGAGGCTAGAAAATACAGTAGGTGTTAAAGGACTCGCACTCTCTTGGTTTCAATCATATTTGACTGACCGCTCTCAATTCGTTTATGTAAATAATAAATGCTCAGAAACTACAAAAGTAAAGTGTGGTGTTCCACAGGGGTCGGTACTTGGACCGCTATTATTTACACTCTATATGCTTCCACTAGGTGAAATTATTCATAAACATGGCATAAAATT
Source organism: Trichomycterus rosablanca (assembly GCF_030014385.1). Lineage (NCBI taxonomy): Eukaryota > Metazoa > Chordata > Actinopteri > Siluriformes > Trichomycteridae > Trichomycterus > Trichomycterus rosablanca. The sequence goes on from NC_086011.1 coordinate 10,397,708, forward strand.
TCACTGCTATGCAGATGACACACAGCTGTATATATCAGCCAAACCAAATGATACTGACACAATCAGTAAGATAGAAGATTGTGTAAACGACATAAAAAACTGGATGTCGTGTAATTTTCTTTTACTTAATTCAGATAAAACTGAGGTTTTACTTGTTGGCTCTAAAGCTGCAAGAGACAAGTTGTCTAACCTGGTGCTAAACTTAAACACGTTCTCTGTTACTCCCAGCCCAGATGTAAAAAACTTAGGTGTCACAATAGATTCAGATCTCTCCTTTGATACACACATTAATAATATTACTAGAGTTGCTTTCTATCATTTGCGTAATATCTCTAAAATAAGAAATATACTATCTGTTAATGACGCCGAAAAACTGATCCATGCGTTTATAACTTCTCGGTTAGATTATTGTAATGCTCTTCTAACTGGATGCTCTGGTAGATCCTTAAACAAACTCCAGTTAGTTCAAAATGCAGCAGCTCGAGTGCTAACTAGAACTAAAAAATTTGATCATATCACTCCTGTTCTATCATCTCTACACTGGCTGCCAGTTAAATTTCGCATTGATTACAAAATACTTTTACTAACCTATAAAGCGCTACATGGTCTGGCTCCACAGTATCTGAGTGAGCTTATTAATTACTACAACCCAGCACGTCCACTTCGTTCACAAGATGCAGGGTTACTTATAGTTCCTAAAATTAAAAAGACCAAAGCTGGTGGAAGAGCATTTTCTTACAAAGCTCCACAACTTTGGAATAATCTTCCTGCCTCTGTTCGGTATTCGGACACAGTCTCAATGTTTAAGTCTAAACTGAAAACATATTTATTTTCTCAGGCTTTTGATTAATATAGACAAAGGAGCAGAGCTTGGGGGTTCTTGGTCATAGAAACTTGTGGTGATCAGGGATGTTGGGTCGCTGTCGTTCTGCCTCTCTTGTCCAATCACTCTGGTTTGGGTAGGAGAGGTGGGCGCTGATGTCCTGTGAAAGCCTTCATGACCTTGTTACCTGCTCGCTCTCCCTTTTAGTTATGCTGTAATAATTAGGGCTGCCGGAGTCTAAAACTCTCTGTAAAACTGTTTGTCAACTAGCATTGTACATTATTAACTACATTCTCTGTTGTTTTACCCCGAGGGCATTCTGATGGAAACCTGTTTACCCGCCGAGGTTAAGGATTAAAGTCGAGACTGCCGGGACAACGATGCTGCTCCTGTCAGATGTGACGGGTCTGGAGTAATTGCAACGACAAGAAATCACTACAGACTTTATTGAAGACTAGAGCGGATAACAACTCTATTATTATTTAATTGTTTATTTATCTATTTATTACCACTGTATGACTTTTAGATCATTCAATTCTGTGTTTGTATGATTTGTGTAAATCGTGTATTTATTTAAAGTATCCTCCAGACCACCCAAGAAGGATGGGCCCTGTTGAGTCTGGTTCCTCTCAAGGTTTCTTCCTGTAATTTTCAGGGAGTTTTTCCTTGCCACAGTCGCCCTCGGCTTGCTCAACAGGGGTTTTTGTATCTGTTGGTCCTGGATTTTGTAAAGTTGCTTTGAGACAATGTATATTGTAAAAAGCGCTATATAAATAAAGTTGACTTGACTTGACTTGATTTCTTGTCATTCTTGGTGCAATTACTCCAGACCAGTCACATCCGGCAGGAGCAGCATAGTTGTCACGGCAGTCTCGACTTTAATCCTTAACCTCGGCGGGTGAACAGGTTTCCATCAGAACGCCCTTTGGAGTAAAACAACAAAGAATGTAGTTAATAATGTACAATGCGAGTTGAGTAAAACAGTTTTACAGAGAGTTTTAGACTGCAGCCCTAATTATTACAGCATAACTAAAAGGGAGAGCGAGCAGGTAACAAGGTCATGAAGGCTTTCACAGGACATCAGCGCCCACCTCTCCTACCCAAACCGGAGTGATTGGACAAGAGAGGCAGAACGACAGCAACCCAACATCCCTGATCACCACAAGTTTCTATGACCAAGAACCCCCAAGCTCTGCGCCTTTGTCTATACTAATCAAAAGCCTGAGAAAATAAATATGTTTTCAGTCTAGACTTAAACATTGAGACTGTGTCCGAATCCCGAATAGAGGCAGGAAGATTATTCCAGAGTTGTGGAGCTTTGTAAGAAAATGCTCTTCCACCAGCTGTGGTCTTTTTAATTTTAGGAACTATAAGTAACCCTGCATCTTGTGAACGAAGTGGACGCGCTGGGCTGTAGTGATTAATAAGTTCACTCAGATACTGTGGAGCCAGACCATGTAGCGCTTTATAGGTTAGTAAAAGTATTTTGTAATCAATGCGGAATTTAACTGGCAGCCAGTGTAGAGATGATAGAACAGGACTGATATGATCAAATTTTTTAGTTCTAGTTAGCACTCGAGCTGCTGCATTTTGAACTAACTGGAGTTTGTTTATGGATCTACCAGAGCATCCAGTGAGAAGAGCATTACAATAATCTAACCGAGAAGTTATAAACGCATGGATCAGTTTTTCGGCGTCATTAACAGATAGTATATTTCTTATTTTAGAGATATTACGCAAATGATAGAAAGCAACTCTAGTAATATTATTAATGTGTGTATCACAGGAAAGATCTGAATCTAGTGTGACACCCAAGTTTTTTACATCTGGGCTGGGAGTAACAGAGAAGGTGTTTAGGTTTAGCACCAGGTTAGACAACTTGTCTCTTGCAGCTTTAGAGCCAACAAGTAAAACCTCAGTTTTATCTGAATTAAGTAAAAGAAAGTTACACGACATCCAGTTTTTTATGTCGTTTACACAATCTTCTATCTTACTGATTGTGTCAGTATCATTTGGTTTGGCTGATATATACAGCTGTGTGTCATCTGCATAGCAGTGAAATTTTATGCCATGTTTATGAATAATTTCACCTAGTGGAAGCATATAGAGTGTAAATAATAGCGGTCCAAGTACCGACCCCTGTGGAACACCACACTTTACTTTTGTAGTTTCCGAGCATTTATTATTTACATAAACAAATTGCGAGCGGTCAGTCAGATATGATTGAAATCAAGAGAGTGCGAGTCCTTTAACACCTACTGTATTTTCTAGCCTCTCCAGTAAAATGTTATGATCGACCGTATCAAACGCTGCGCTAAGATCTAATAGAACAAGAAAAGAGACACATCCATTATCAGAAGACATTAACAACTCGTTAACTACTCTAATTAATGCGGTTTCGGTACTATGATTGGGTCTAAATCCTGATTGAAATTTTTCATGAATACAATTTTCATTCAAATAAGAGCATAACTGTTTGGAAACGACTTTTTCTAATATTTTAGAGACAAAAGGAAGGTTTGAAATTGGCCTATAATTAGCTAGTACATGTGGATCAAGATTAGGTTTTTTAATCAGGGGTTTAATAACAGCACTTTTAAACAATTTAGGTACATACCCAAGGCTAAGGGATGCATTGATTAATGTAAGCAGGGGCTCTACAATAGCTGGGAGTAAATCTTTAAGTAAACGAGTTGGAACAGGATCGAGTATACACGATGATGACTTTGATGATTTAATCAACATAGTTAGTTCATTTTGGGAGATTGGATTAAAGGAATTTAGTTGGATTAACTCGTTACTATTATCACCAATGCTGCTCGGAGTGAGTCCATACTTAACATTGGCAAGTGACACACTTGAAGTCGTATTTTTTCTATCTTGTCATTAAAGAATTTTAAAGAATCATCGCTGGTACAGTCAAGCGGTATATTAGATTCAGTTTCATTGACGTTTTTAGTTAATTTAGACACTGTCTCGAAAAGGAATCTAGGATTGTTTTTATTTTTCTCTATTAGGGACGAATAATATAAAGATTTAGCTTTTATAAGTGCATGTTTATACTCAGTTAGAGCATCTTTCCAAGCAATCTTATACACCTCCAGTGTAGTGTGACGCCACTTGCGTTCTAATTTCCGTGCTGCTTGTTTAAGTGCGCATGTGTGGTCATTGTACCAAGGAGCAAGTTTTTTCTCCCTAATCAGTTTAGTTTTGAGTGGGGCTACGTTATCTAAGGTTGTGCGCAGTACGGTTCTAGGTTTTGAGTTGCCTGATCTAGTTCTTTAGGTTCTGATGCTGGTATATTTGGTAATTCTGGTAGGCAGTTTATGAACGCTGCTGCAGTTGCAGATGTAATAGTGCGCTTACATTTAAAACGATGTGGTTGCTGTACATTATTGGACAGGGACACTTCATAAATTAGTAGGGAGTGGTCAGAAATTAAGTCATTCTGTGGTACAATTTCCAGGTTGTCTATGTTTATACCATAAGTAAGTATTAAATCTAAGGTATGTTTACAGCGGTGAGTGGGTCCTGTTACATTTTGGGTGATGCCTAAGGACTCTAAAATAGAATCAAACGCAATTTTGAGTGGATTACACTTATCCTCATAATGAATATTAAAGTCACCAACAATTAAAGCTTTCTTAGTTGATAAGACTAGTCTAGAAAGAAAATCGGCAAATTCGTTAAGAAATTCTGAGTAAGGACCAGGAGGTCGATAAACAGTAACCAGTTTAAACATACTAGTTTTATCAGATGAACATTTATTGGTTATGTCAGAGATAAGAACTTCAAACGAGTTTGTTATAGGAGTTGATTTTACAGTAAGACCTATGTCTTTATCATAAATTGCGGCTATTCCTCCACCACGACCGCTAAGACGTGGCTTATGTTCATAACTGTAACCCGGAGGAGATGCTTCATTTAAACTTAGATACTCATCAGGTCTAGCCCAGGTCTCGGTTAAACAAAGTGCACTAAGACTATTATCTGTAATTATTTCATTTACAATTACTGTTTTGCATGCAAGTGACCTGATGTTTAGAAGTCCTAACTTTAGTTTAGCCCTACTAGGGTTTTCATGATGCTCATTTAGATAAATTTTAATTAAGTTATTATGACATACTTTTTGATTTTGTTTTGGCTTACACCTGCCACGGTAAACAGACACAGTCTCAATGGTTTGTGACCTAAGGATTCCGGGTGACGTCCGATGGCGACTCGCAGACAGTCGGTTAGGCCTGTTTGTCTGCTGCCTGGTCTTGGCTCTGGATAGTCATTTAACACTATCTGCCGCTACACTAACGCGGTGGTAAAGCCTGTCACCTATGCTGCAAGAAATGCAAGCAGCACCCTCCCACGTGGGGTGGACACCATCCCGCTTCAAAAGACCAGGCCTTCCCTCAAAGGTGGACCAGTTATCTACAAAATCAATGCAGTTTTCTGAGCACCATTTAGACATCCAGCGGTTCAGCGACAACAACCTGCTGTAGGTTTCGCCACTGGGTCGAATCGGTAAGGGGCCAGAGCACACTACTGCCTCAGACATCGACCTAGCTAACTCACACACCTCTTTAACATTACTCTTAGTAACCTCAGACTGCCGTAAACGAACATCATTAGTGCCGACGTGGATAACAATCTTCGAAAATCTACGATTAGCATTAGCCAGCACTTTCAGATTTGCTCTGATGTCAGGCGCCCTGGCCCCCGGAATACAAGTGACTATGGTTGCTGGTGTCTCTATGGGGGTTGCAATACGCACATGTTGGAGCTGAGAATCTCCTATAACCAGAGCACTTACATTAACAGGCTTCTCAGCGGGTGGCTCACTGAGTGGGGAAAACCTGTTGGACACGTGCAACTGAGATGGTCGGTGCTTTGCCCTACAACTATGTCGCCGAGACGTCACCTAGTCGCCCCGCTGTGAGGGCTCTAATGCCGGAGTCTGGGGTTCTATACCTGAACTGCTGGCATTCGGGACTGCTACAGCTGAATCTAAGCCCTCACTAGTAGTAGTCTGTTCTAAAGCCCGAATGCGCCCTTCTAACACTGAGATCTTCTCCGTCAGACTAACAACTAATCTACACTTATCACATATAAAGTTATCACTAAACACGGAGAAGGAATAACTGAACATGTTGCACTCGGAACATGGATATAAAGCTCCTGCTGGGGCCATAATAACAGAGACATTTACTTAGCTTTAAAAGATGAGTTGAAGTTGATGAGTTGATGTTTAAGTTGGATTCACCGGCGCTTCTGCTGGTAGTCACAGAAAACCGGCTTTAATTCAGGACGAAACAGGCGATGATGAGCTGGAATACAAAAACCAACAACCAAACAACACAAACGCGCTTCGTTCGGATAAAACGGCTGTAATTCTAAAGGAAAACGGTGTTTATGCGCTCATGTACAAAACAAATAAACAAAACGCGGTTCCTACAGACAGAAAACGGTTTTAACTCCCCACAAAACAAAGATGTTTAAGCGCTGAACTACAAAAACAAACAAACACAAACGCGCTTTGTTTCCGACAAAACCGGCTGTAATTCTAAAGGAAAACGGTGTTTATGTGCTGGTGTACAAAACAAATAAACAGAACGTGCTTCCTACGAACAGAAAACGGCTTTAACTCTCCACAAAGTAAATATGTTTAAGCGCTAAAATACAAAAACAAACACAAACGTGCTTCGTGCGGACAGAAAGCGGTTTTAATTCTGGATGAATAATATGTTTATGCGCTGAATTACAAAACAAACTAAAACCGGCTTCGTTCGGATGCCGGTAGCAGAAGTTTTCACAAGCACGGATTTACGTTAGTAAACAAGCGTAAACACAAGCGCTTTTTTACGATAGACAAATTAACACTCTATATCAACTACGCGCGAAAGATTAAGGTTTAAAACATACGTATATAAAAAGTTATTTAGCTAATGGCTACAAACAAACAAACAACTAGGCTACAGTCTCAACGTGCGTACCACCGGAAACCGGAAGTTCCAACACCACTCGGTAATCCGGAGATCTTAGAGCAACATCCTCTTCCCCTCCAAGACATCATCTTTTCCAGTGACGTCCATGCATTTTTCAACAAGACAATGCAAAAACCACATGCTGCACACATTACAAAGACATAGCTGCGGAAGAAGAGGGTACGGGTACTGGACTGGCCTGCCTGCAGTCCAGACCTGTCCCCAAGAGAGAATGTGTGGAGAATTTTGAAACAAAAAATGCGACAACGACGACCCCGTACTGTTGCACATCTTAAGACGCGTTTGCAGGAAGAATGAGACAAAATAAAAGCTGAAACACTAAATAACTTGGTATCCTCGGTGCCGAAACGTCTTTCAAGTGTGGTGAAAAGGAATGGCAACATTACAAAGTGGTAAATGCTTTATTATCCAAACTATTTTTGGAATGTGTTGCAGGCCTGAAATGCAGGAATGGATGTTTATTAATAAATGAAATGCAGTTGAGCAGATAATCTCAGGTTCATTCTGTCTGCAATGAAATAAAAGTCAAAGTAAATGTAAAAAACTGTGTTTTAATTATTTGCATTTTCCATGCTGTCCCAACTTTTCTGATTTGGTGTTGTATTGTACATAACTATTATTTAATTTTATTTATTTGTTCATTTGCCGACCTAGGCAGGCAATTGTCTTTAGGCAATTACTGTTTTAAAAAATGAGTATAACTGGCCGCTCAGGTGGTGCAGCGGTATAACACACCAGAGCTGGGATTTAGAATACATCGTATCGATTCTCAGCTCTGCCATCCAGCTGGGCTGGGCGGCTGCATGAACAACGATTGGCTGTTGTTCACAGGGTGGGAAAAGCCGGACCAGGGTTCCTTATAACTGGTGCAATTACGACCTCTGCTGGCTGATTGATGGCGTCTGCACAGAGTTGGGGAATAATGTTGATCAGGGTGTGGCTCTCTGTACACAAGGCTGATCCGCATATGAACTCACCTCATGCAGGTGCAAAGATGCAGTCGGTACTGCACACGTGTCGGAGGGGGTGTGCGTCAGTTGCAAAGCTCCACAGTCAGCAGTGGAGGGTTGTATTGGTACAGGTGAAGCGTAACGCTATCAGGATAATTGGATACTACTAGATTAGGGGTAATCCTCCCCCTGTGTACACACAAATGTTGCTCAGCTAAATAACACAATCCTAATAGGTATCAATAACAAATTATCTATATGTGTTATTAAGACTGCATGTTTTCCTATGCACTTAAACTCTTAGTAAATCAGAGGTAGTGTGTGTTTTTTAAATTCATATGCTAGACAGCAGTTACCAAATCCTGACCTTTTCTCCTTGTCTGGACACATAATTTTTGGAAAGCACAGACTCATTTTGTCAAAAATAGTGTCTTCCTGAGAAGGTATCACATGCCATTACTTTCAAAGCACCACAGTCTACCAGCCTAATTTCTTTTCCATGTGAATAATAGGAAATTGAACTATGCAGTGACTACTGGAGAAAGAATCTCACAGTGGGAACACAGACTAGCAATGCAGCTCTAAGACTAAGGCTATATAAAGGCATTTATATTAGTCATGTGCGTTTAAACATTACTATTTAGTCTATATTATTTGTGGAATAATACACCGATCAGGTATATTATATATTATGTCCACCTTCCTAATACTGTATTGGTCCCCCTTTTTGCTGCCAAAACAGCCCTGACCCGTCGAGGCATGGACTTCACTAGACCCCTGAAAGTGTGCTGTGGTATCTGGCACCAAGATGTTAGCAGCAGAACCTTTAACTCCTGTAAGTTGTGAGGTGGGGCCTACATGGATCGGACTTGTTTGTCCAGCACATCCCACAGATGCTGGATTGGATTGAGATCTGGGGAATTTGGAGGTTGTCAATACCTCAAACTCGTTGTGCTCCTCAAACCATTCCTGAACCATTTTTGCTTAGGGGCAGGGTGCATTATCCTGCTGAAAGAGGCCACAGCCATCAGGGAATACAGTTTACATGAAAGGGTGTAGATGGTCTGCAACAATGCTTAGGTAGGTGGTACGTGTCCAAGTAACATCCACATGGGTGGCAGGACCCAAGGTTTTCTAGCAGAACATTGCCCAAAGCATCACACTGCCTCCGCCGGCTTGCCTTCCTCCCTCCCAGGTAAGTGATGCACACACACCCGGCCATCCACGTGATGTAAAAGAAAACGTGATTCATCAGACCAGGCCACCTTCTTCCATTGCTCCGTGGTCCAGTTCCGATGCTCATGTGCCCATTGTTGGCACTTTCAGCAGTGGCCAGGGGTCAGCATGGGCACCCTGACTGGTCTGTGGCTATGCAGCCCCATACGCAACAAACTGTGATGCACTGTGCATCCTGACACCTTTCTATCAGAACCAGCATCAACTTGTATATGTTTCTTGTTTGCAATTCTTGCCTTGTTTCTTTGTCTTGTGTTGCCAATAAAATCTACTGCCACGTTTCTGCACATGTCCCATTTAATAATCCAGCTTAGACGGGCAGACGTAACAAGGGCATGTACACCCACAACCAAAAGATTGTTTTGCATTTTTCCCCAATTTTCCTCCCAGTCTAGTCGTATCCAATCATCCGATTGCATTACACTTCCTCTTTACTGATGTTGATGGCCACCCTGATTGAGGAGAGCCGAGACTAACACACGCCCCCTCAGACACGTGTGCAGTACCAACTGCATCTTTTCACCTGAACAAGGCGAGTTCATATGTGGATCAGCTTTGTATATGGAGACCCACACCCTGATCAATGCATTATCCCTCGTCTCTGTGCAGGCACCATCAATCTGGTTGTAATTGCATCAATTATGAAGTCCCCTCCGGTAACCCCCTTGAATAATAGCCAATCGTTGTTCATGTAGGCACCCAGCCTGCCAGATTGCAGATCTGAGTTTCGAACCGACGAGTTAGAAATGTCAGCTCTGGTGTGCTAGTGTGTTTAACTGCTGCGTGACTAAGGGAATCTTTGGAAATCTCCAGTACAACACATTACCTGGATGTTTTATCTCTATGTTTCAATACATAAAGACGTATAGTAGCTAGGATAAACAGTGGTATTCATCAATAAATTGGCACATTCAGCAAACTTCCAAATGGGCATGTAAAGGGTTAAGCCACATCTGCATGCATGAAGGAAGCCTGGGGGAACAATCCCTTTGAAGTCATGTGCTCCTAACTCTCCATCGCCACCATTTGTTTTCATTAAACTTGCATATGACCTCTTGAAAACCATCCAAACTGCTGCATGTGTTCTATTGCCTACACAAAGCCGTACAATATGTTACCCTGAACAGATAATGTACTGTAAAATGATTAAAATGATATACGCAGAGAAAGGTTTCTTGATGCACAGCAAAAGCTAAAATGACTTTATTTTAAACCTCCTTAGAAATAGTAGAATATATAAACTGATCAGCCATAACATTAAAACCATCTGCTTGTTTCTACACTCACTGTCCATTTTATCAGCTCCACTTACCATATGGAAGCACTTTGTAGTTCTACATACTGACTGTAGTCCATCTGTTAGTCTGCTTTCATCCTGTTCTTCAATGGTCAGGACCCCCACAGGACAATGACAGAGCAGGTATTATTTAGGTGGTGGATGATTTTCAGCACTGCAGTGACAATGACATTGGTGGTGGTGTGTTAGTGTGTGTTGTGCTGGTATGAGTGGATTAGACACAGCAGTGCTGCTGGAGTTTTTAAATACCGTGTCCACTCACTGTCCACTCTATTAGACACTCCTACCCGGTTGGTCCACCTTGTAGATGTAAAATCAGAGACGATCGCTCATCTATTACTGCTGTTTGAGTTGGTCATCTTCTAGACCTTCATCACAGGTCACAGGACGCTGCCCACGGGGCGCTATTGGCTGGATATTTTTGGTTGGTGGACTATTCTCAGTCCAGCAGTGACAGTGAGGTGTTTAAAAATTCCATCAGCGCCGCTGTGTCTTATCCATTCATACCAGCACCACACACACTAACACAACATCGCAATTTTAGTGTCACTGCAGTGCTGAGAATGATCCACCACCCAAATAATACCTGCTCTGTGCTGGTCCTGACCATTGAAGAACAGCATAAAAGGGGGCTAACAAAGCATGCAGAGAAACAGATGGACTACAGTCAGTAATTGTAGAACTACAAAGTGCTTCTATATTGTAAATGGAGCTGATAAAATGGACAGTGAGTGTAGAAACAAGGAGGTGGTTTTAATGTTATGGCTGATCGGTGTATGTTACAGCTTCAGCCTTGCCAGGCTCCCAGAGTGCATGGACTTTTATTCCATGCCTCCATTGTCTCCGTGCTGCTTTTTGATTTGCCATACCTTAATCATAATCACATGTTCCTTGTATTGTGTATAAATTAACCATGCTCCTCTGCTCAGGTTAAGAGCTTTTGGAGCAGAATTATGTGTAAGCAAGCTAGCACAGCTTAGCCCCTTGTTAGCTTAACCCTCCTTGTTGTAGCTTGCTTATACAACCTTGACATAAAAAAGGTGGAAATCAGATGGTGCTAAATTCGGACTATAAGCTCTCTCTCGATCTCTCAGACATGGCCAAGTACTACTCCTCCCGCCCTCACCGTTTCCAACCAAAATATAAAAGTGCATTATCCTGCTGAAAGAGGTCACAGCCATCAGGGAATACCGTTTCCATGAAAGGGTGTACATGGTCTGCAGCAATGCTTAGGTAGGTGGTATGTATCAAAGTAACATCCACATGGATGGCATGACCCAAGATTTCTCAGCAGAACATTGCCCAAAGCATCACACTGCCTCCGCTGGCTTGCCTTCTTCCCATAGTGCATCCTGGTGACATGTGTTCCCCAGGAAAGCGACGCACACACACCCGGCCATCCACATGATGTGAAAGAAAACGTGACTCATCAGACCAGGCCACCTTTTTCCATTGCTCCGTGGTCCATTTCCGATGCTTACGTGCCCATTGTTGGTGCTTTCGGCTGACAGGGGTCAGCATGGGCACCATGACTGGTCTGTGGCTATGCAGCCTCATACACAACAAACTGTGATGCACTGTGTATTCTGACACCTTTCTATCAGAACCAGCATTAACGTCTTCAGCAATTTGAGCTACAGTAGCTCGTCTGTTGGGCCAGCCTTCGCTCCCTGCGTGCATAAATGAGCCTTGGCCGCCCATGACCCTGTCGCCGGTTTACCACTGTTCCTTCCTTGGACCAGACCGGGAACACCCCAGAAGAGCTGCAGTTTTGGACATGCTCTGACCCAGTCGTCTATCACAATTTGGCCCTTGTCAAATTCGCTCAGATCCTTACACTTGCTTATTTTTCCTGCTTCTAACACATCAACTTTGAGGATAAAATTTTCACTTGCTGCCTAATATATCCCACCCACTAACAGGTGCCATGATGAAGAGATAATCAGTGTTATTCACTTCACCTGTCAGTGGTCTTAATGTTATGCCTGGTCAGTGTATTAGCTTGCATTTCTCAAGGATAGACACAAGTGCAGTATCAGTACTGATGCTTCATTAAAATTTTAAACTACATTGTAAGGATTATGTACTTAATAGAACCCAATCCTACTAAAATACTGTACATTTAAAGTTATGTATTTGAAAGACTACTAAACTGTCTACTAAAATTAGTAGAAAAGAGGAAAATATTTGACATATGGGCTGTACACTGAATGCCCAAAAGTATATAAAACACCACTTCCAATTAATTGATTTTGAATGGCTTTTAAACTCTTTATTAATCCCTATAGTGTTGAAATGGGATTTCCAACAGAGCTTTTGTAAGATGTACACATGGTTTTGGCCGTATTTCTATGCTGAGATAGCCAGAGGGTGTTCTATCCCAAACCACAGGCATGTCAAAGACTTATGAAAGTGGATTTTGGTGTGCATGTGTTTGATTAGCAACTGTACTACAAATGATTTTTCAGCATTTGCTGTTCATATATTTCTTTTTCCCAAAGAATGTGATTTCTGAGGGATTCTAATGTTAACCATGTGTGTATGCAGGAAGAGTAAAGCCATCCTCAGAGGAAATGTATACTTGATTGCAGTGCTGTGAAACATCACTGCAAGTGTATATTTAAGGGCATGTTTATTTCATCTTAATTCTCATGTATAAATGTATACAGTATAAAGGAAGCGCTATTTTGTATGTCAATATTTAATAATATTATAGAAAACTAAATTGCATTATAAGTTATAAGTATAATGTTTTTGCATTAATTGAGGCTGTGACTGTCTGTCTTGTGAATAATATATTTTCTGGGCTGTCTGACAGTGGAACATTAGTTCTGCCAAGTTACTATTTTCCAATCAACTAAGATATTTAATCAACTTGTTTTATTACTACATTATTATACACTGACCAGCCTTCTTGTTTCTACACTCACTGTCCATTTTATCAGCTCCACTTACCATATAGAAGCACTTTGTAGTTTTACAATTACTTACTGTAGTCCACCTGTTTCTCTACATACTTTGTTAGCCCCCTTTTATGCTGTTCTTCAATGGTCAGGACTCTCCAAGGACCACTACAGAGTAGGTATTATTTAGGTGGTGAATCATTCTCAGCACTGCAGTGACACTAACAAGGTGGTGGTGTGTTAGTGTGTGTTGTGCTGGTGAGTGGATAAGACACATCAGCGCTGCTGGAGTTTTTAAATACTGGGTCCACTCACTGTCCACTCTATTAGACACTCCTACCTAGTTGGTCCACCTTGTAGATGTAAAGTCAGAGATGATTGCTCATCTATTGCTGCTGTTTGAGTCATCTTCTAGACATTTACAGGACGCTGCCCATGGGGCGCTGTTGGCTGGATATTTTTGGTTGGTGGACTATTCTCAGTCCAGCAGTGACAGTGAGGTGTTTAAAAACTCCATCAGCATTACTGTGTTTGATCCACTCATACCAGCACAACACATTTACATTTACATTTTCAGCATTTAGCAGACGCTTTTATCCAAAGCGACTTACACACACTAACACACCACCACCATGTCAAGTCAAGTCAAATTATATTATATATATTATTATATTATTATTTATTATATTGCGCTTTTTACAATAGACATTGTCTCAAAACAACTTTACAAAATCCAGGACCAGCAGATACAAAAACCCCCGTTGAGCAAGCTGAGGGCGAAAGTGGCAAGGAAAAACTCCCTTAAAATTACAGGAAGAAACCTTAAGAGGAACCAGACTCAGCAGGGCCCATCCTTCTTGGGTGGTCTGGAGGATACTTGAAATAAATAAGATATACACAAATCCCTCAAACGCAGAATTAAAATGAACTAAAAGTTATAACTAGCAATGAATAAATAAATAAATAATAATAATAATTATTCAGTCCAGTCAGTAATAAAGTCTGTAGTGAGTTCTTGACATTCTTGGTGCAAACACGCCAGGTCCTGGCACATCTGGCAGGAGCAGCATTGTTGGCACGGCAGTCTCGACTTCATTCCTTAACCTCGGGCGGGTAAGCAGGTTTCCATCAGGACGACCACGGGGTAAAACAACAGAAACTGTAGTTAAAAATGTAAAATACAAGTTGAGTAAAATATCAGTGTTACAGAGTTTTTTGACTCCGGCAGCCCTAATTATTACAGCATAACTAAAAGGGAGAGTGAGCAGGTAACAAGGTCATGAAGGCTTTCATAGGACACCACCACCATCAAACCTGAGTGATCGGACAAGAGAGGCAGAACCGCAGCAACCCAACATCCCTGATCACCACACGTTTCTATGACCAAGAACCCCCAAGCTCTGCGCCTTTGTCTATACTAATCAAAAGCCTGATAAAATAAATATGTTTTCAGTCTAGACTTAAACATTGAGACTGTGTCCGAATCCCGAACAGAGGCAGAAAGATTATTTCAAAGTTGTGGAGCTCTTCCACCAGCCGTGATCTTTTTAATTCTTGGAACTATAAGTATCCCAGTGTCACTGCAGTGCTGAGAATGACCCACCATGCAAATAATACCTGCTCTATTGTGGTCCTGACCATTGAAGAACAGCATGAAAGGGGGATAACAAAGCATGCAGAGAAACAGATGGACTACTTTATGTGTAGAACCCCATTACCAAACAAAGAGTTTGAAGTAGTGCAGTGACAGATTTTGACGCTAAACACCACCAGCAAGGTAATAAAAACTAAATTCTTTTATTTCCTTCGGGATCAATAAAGTATCTATCTATCTATCTATCTATCTATCTATCTATCTATCTATCTATCTATCTATCTATCTATCTATCTATCTATCTATCTATCTATCTATCTATCTATCTATCTATCTATCTATCTATCTATCTATCTATCAACTAACTAACTAACTAACACTTAGGTCAAAAAGGTCAAAAGGAAGCCAGTTGGAACAGTGCTTAGTCTGGGAAAAGTGCAAGGAAAGCAGCATGCCAAGAGCTGTCAATGTGACTAAACCTTAAGGCGGGCGCTTCAGTGTTCATTTTTACCATTACATTCATCTCGATGATGAATGTAACTATATTTATAGTGTAGCCATGTGCTGTTAAGATTTGAAAATGGATCTTGACTACACAAAAACATCTGCAGCCCACAACGAAGACTCCCATCAGAAGCAAATTAACATCAATCATCTGCAACAAAAAAAGGCAATGCAGAATTTATGATTATGAGGGATCTTCAAAAAGTTTCCGCACTTTTAAAAAAGTTTATTTATTTCGAATTTCAGAAACAAATTACATCACTTTTTTTACATAGTCACCTTCTAATGCATTTTTCACCGCATCATACCTACTTTTTAATGCCATCAGCAAAAATGTGATGGCTAGACGACTGGGTCAGACCATCTCCAAACCTGCAGCTCTTAATGGGGTGTTCTCGGTCTGCAGTGGTCAGTATCTATCAAAAGTTGTCCAAGAAAGGAACAGTGGTAAACCGGCGACAGGGTCATGGGCGGCCAAGGCTTTTTGATGCACATGGGGAGCAAAGGCTGGGGAGCAGACGAGCTACTGTAGCTCAAATTGCTCAAGACGTTAATGCTGGTTCTGATAGAAAGGTGTCAGAATACACAGTGCATCACAGTTTGTTGTGTATGGGGCTGCATAGCTGCAGACCAGTCATGGTGCCCATTCTGACTCCTGTCCACCACCAAAAGCACCAACAATGGGCATGTGAGCATCGCACCTGGACCACGGAGCAATGGAAGAAGGTGGCCTGGTCTGATGAATCACGTTTTCTTTTACATCACGTGGATGGCCGGGTGCATGTGCTTCACTTACCTGGGAAACACATGGCACCAGGCTGCACTATGGGAAGAAGGCAAGCCGGCGGAGGCAGCGTGATGCTTTCGGCAATGTTCTGCTGGGAAACCTTGGGTCCTGCCATCCATGTGGATATTACCTGGACATGTACCAGCTACCATGACCATGTACACCCTTTTATGGAAATGGTATACCCTGATGGCTGTGGCCTCTTTCAGCAGGATGATGCACCCTGCCTCAAAGCAGAAATGGTTCAGGAATGGTTTGAGGAGCACAACGAGTTTGAGGTGTTGACTTGGCCTCAAAATTCCCCAGATCTCAATCCATTTGAGCATCTGTGGGATGTGCTGGACAAACAAGTCAGATCCATGGTGACCCCACCTCGCAACTTACAGGAGTTAAAGGATCTGCTGCTAACATCTTGGTGCCAGATACCACAGCACACCTTCAGGGGTCTAGTGGAGTCCATGCCTTGACGGGTCAGGGCTGTTTTGTATATATACATACATACATAAATACATACATATATCCGTTCAAATTCAAACTAATAATTGTATTATTTGACAATTCTACCTAGGGTTTCCTCTAGGTGTGACAAAGTCTTAATGAGTGAGTGTGATGGACCAGTACAGGGTGTGTTATGACCTGGCACCTAAAGTCTAGGTGGGTTCCAGAACCACTACAATAAATAAAGGTGAATTGAAAAGATCTCCGTTTGATAGGTCACTGTGAGTGATTCCGACGTTGTACACTGTGATGACCAATCTGACAAAATCTGTGATTAAAACAAGCTCTTCAAAAAAAGTCAACTGTTTAAAAACATGTTTATTTTAGCTCAGCTGTACTCAGAACATTATAATAGCTTGTGTTTAAACATTTATCATATGACATAACATTAACTTCAACTCATAAATTATACAGTATGCAATTTCTTAGCTTGCTCAATTGAAGAATGTAAAGTCACATTTAAAAAGCATTAGCTTGTTGCATCTGGAAAAAGTTCATGGTCATTTGGACCACTGGGCATAGAGAGGTAAAATATAAAGTGTTTCCTTATGTGGGCATCAACTCCATATGGTAGAGAACCTGAGAATCCAGGGCCTGTATGAGGATTCTTTTTATCACTGTTCAAAGACATGAAAGGAATGTTTTGTCTTTTATTATGACCTTGATAAAAACCAGATTACATTTCCATGCATTTATTCGTTTAGGCTGTGCACCATACTGGTATTCCTGAATGTTCTGTAAAGAAGCTACCTTTAATCCAATCTAAAGCTGCATGTTCTGAAAATAATCTTCCCAGCTTTTCCTGTCCAGCTCCATGCATTCACTTATTTGCAGTTAGGCCTCAGAGGGCCGGGTGGGGGGACCAGGCATTCCACAGCCTGACACAGAAGACAGGCAGAATGAGAAGGCAGATGGAAAATCAGGCAAGGAGTACATGAGAGAGATTTTATTGTGGATTTAACAGTTACAAGCAAATCTTAAGCCTGAATGAGACCTGGCAAGCTTCTCTTCCTGTTCCTATGTAGAGAGAGGAAAGTCAATTTACACCCAAAATATAATTAAGGCCTGGTAGTTTAATAGCAATATAACATTTTGTCAGGCTTTGTGACTGTATTTTATAATATTTGCTCTGCAGATGTGAATTAGAAACAAGTGAAGGAATCCTGACTGGGTATAAAAAGGTTCAGACCTTCCAAGCAAATATTAGTGTGGGTGCAGCACAGTGATGAGGTTCTTGGGCGTTATATTCAAACCTCATTTCAGATCACTGTCTGTTATGAATTGTGCTAATCCTCCCAGTCTGTATTTGGTTATTCCTTTCACTTCATAAAAAAAAAGTACATGCAGAAAGTGTATTGCATACTCTCAGTGATCCTAGGTGTAAGTGAATAAGTACAACACCAAATCAGAAAAAGTTGGGACAGCATGGAAAATGCAAATAATAAAAAACTCTTACATTTACTTTGACTTTAATTTCATTGCAGACAGAATGAACCTGAGATATTTCATTTCAGCTTCATTTCATTTATTAGTAAACATCCATTCCTGCATTTCAGACCTGCAACACATTCCAAAAAGTAAAGCATTTACCACTTTGTAATGTTGCCATTCCTTTTCACCACACTTAAAAAGACATTTTGGCACTGAGGATACCAAGTGATTTAGTGTTTCAGCTTTTATTTTGTCCCATTCTTCCTGCAAACACATCTTAGGATGTGCAACAGTACGGGGTCACCATTTTTCGTTTTAAAATTCTCCACACATTCTCTATTGGGAACAGGTCAGGACTGCAGGCAGGCCAGTCCAGTACCCGTACCCTCTTCTTCTGCAGCCATGCCTTTGTAATGTGTGCAGCATGTGGTTTTGTATTGTCTTGTTGAAAAATGCATGGACGTCCCTGGAAAAGATGACGTCTTGAAGGCAGCATATTTTGCTCTAAGATCTTAATGTACTTTTCTGCATTAATGCTGCCATCACAGAAGTGTAAATGACCTTTGCCAAGGGCACTGACACAGCCCCATACCATGACAGACACTGGCTTTTGTACTTTTTGATAACAGTCTGGATGGTCCTTTTCGTCTTTGGTCCGGAGCACACGGTGTCCATTTTTTCCAAAAAAGACCTGGAATGCTGATTCATCTGACTACAATACACGTTTCCACTGTGTGATGGTCCACCCTAGATGCCTCCGGGCCCAGAGAAGTCAACTCCACTTCTGGACATGGTTAACATAAGGCGTTTTTTTGCCTAGTAAAGTTTTAAGTGGCATTTGTGCATGTAACTCCATATTGTAGTGCTTGACAAAGGTTTGTCAAAGTAATCCCTCACCCATGTGGTTATATCAGCTATTGTTGAGTGGCGGTTCTTAACGCAGTGCTGTCTGAGGGATCGAAGATCACGAGTGTTCAGCTTAAGCTTGTGCCCTTGGCCTTTATGCACTGAAATTCCACCTGATTCCTTGAATCATTTATTGATATTATGCACTGTAGAGAGAGAAATATGCAAATCCCTTCTGATCTTTCTTTGAGGTACATTGTTTTTAAACATTTCAAGAATTTTCTCACACATTTGTTGACCAACTAGAGATCCTCTGACCATCTTTGCTGCTTTTGTACCAAACCATGATTACAATCACATGTTAACATCAACAAAACATGAAATATATTGGGTTCAATTGCATTTTCCATACTGTCCCAACTTCTACTTCTCCAGCCAGGTGGGCCAGAGTTACCACAATCAGAAGGAGAGTTTACTCTACACATTTGTTAATTTCTTCATCATAATTAACAGGTTTTATCTTTGTTAACGTAATAGTGGGCTAAGTGCTGTTTGGATACAAAAAAGGCAAGGCTTAGCTCCACTCTGTCGCAGAGTAACACTCACTATTTCATTTACTAAAACCTAGGGGCAATTTAAGGAAGCTAGTTCACCACCTGTTTGGGAGACTCTATAAAAAAATCTAGAAGATACATGCAAACATCTTACAGATATAGTAACATTAATAATAATAATAATATGTTACATTTATTTAGCGCCTTTCACAATCCCAAGGACGCTTTACATACTTGGACGAATGGGTAACTATGGTAACTATGAGTATAGATAAAACCTGGCTAGCTTGGAACTTTGTGGGGCATAACACTGGCTTTTCAAGCCGTAACACTGCTGTCCATGTGTACATATGCTATATACACCGACCAGGTATAACATTATGACCACTGACAGGTGAAGTGAATAACACTGATCATCTCTTCATCACGGCACCTGTTAGTGGGTGGGATATATGAGGCAGCAAGTGAACATTTTATCCTCAAAGTTGATGTGTTAGAAGCAGGAAAAATGTAAGGATTTGAACGAGTTTGACAAGGGCCAAATTGTGATAGCTACATGACTGGGTCAGAGCATCTCCAAAACTGCAGCTCTTGTGGGGTGTTCCCGGTCTGCAGTGGTCAGTATCTATCAAAAGTGTTCCAGGAAAGGAACAGTGGTAAACCGGCGACAAGGTCATGGGTGGCCAAGGCTCATTGATGCATGTGGCTCGTGTGCAACAGACGAGCTACTGTAGCTCAAATTGCTGAAGAAGTTAATGCTGGTTCTGATAGAAAGGTGTCAGAATACACAGTGCATCACAGTTTGTTGTGGATGGGGCTGCATAGCCGCAGACCAGTCAGGGTGCCCATGCTGACCCCTGTCCATCGCCGAAGGCGCCAACAATGGGCATGTGAGCATTGGAACTAGACCACGGAGCAATGGAAGAAGGCGGCCTGGTCTGATGAATCACGTTTACTTACCAGGATGAATTATGGGAAGAAGGCAAGCCAGCGGAGTCAGTGTGATGCTTTGGGCAATGTTCTGCTGGGAAACTTTGGGTCCTGCCATCCATGTGGATGTTACTTTGACACGTACCACCTACCTAAGCATTGCTGCAGACCATGTACACCCTTTAATAGAAACGGTATTCCCTGATCCTGTGGCCTCTTTCAGCAGGATAATGCACCCTGCCACAAAGCAAAAATGCTTCAGGAATTATATGAGGAGCACAACAACGAGTTTACAGGAGTTAAAGGATCTGCTGCTGACATCTTGGTGCCAAATACCACAGCACACCCTGGATGGACTATAAGAACTTGGCATATATCCAAGATCCCCAGCATCATAAGTTCCACTAGACTTGGTGGATTGACTAGTTCAGATCTAGGAACACCAAGCCAGACTCCCTCACCACAAAATGGGAGCCCATCACCTTCTTTCCCCCTAGCTAGCCTATTATACTGGGATCCCAATTTGTTGCCCTCTTTCACTTGGGGCTTGAGGAAGCAACTTGAGCTGCTAGGTGGCAGGTGCCTGATTCTGGTAATGGTTCCCCAGGAAACTATTTGTCCCCATCTTGTATATTGCAATGGGGGTATGACTTCCTTTTTTATACTTTAAATTCTGGTTAATACAATAGTTACTGACATTGAATAAACTTTCTCTGTCTATTTACTTATTACTCTTACCATATTTACTTATTCACATCCTTAACTTGTGTTGTATGTATTAGTGTTATTCCTGTCCAATATTCCATTGAGTTGATTTGAGTTGATATTTCATTAAAAGCTGTTTTTATGACCAGAAAGTTGACTTTGCTGTTGATTTCAGTTGAATGTTACAAAATGCCTCGCCATACACACAGCCAATCATCAGCCATATTTTTATAAGTTAAAGCAGGTGTGCTTTATTTAATGGCTGTATTGAATTACATCTGGGAGGCCATAAGGACTAAGCAGACTTGTTTTATGACATGACCTATGATCATGTTGAAAGTAGCTATTATAAAGATGGGTAAACTGCAGCTATAAAGAGATGCACATGGTCAGACTTTACTTGAATTGGGTGTTGAATTTAAACTTAAATGTTTGAGTTAAAACTTCCAGTAAAAAGTTTTAATGGGGGCAGGTCAGTCCCATGCTGTTATCTCAACATGGAGAGGAGCAGAGGTTTCCAGCTGGTAGTAAGATGGAAAAGAAAGAATTCTGAGGTAATTAGGCTAGGTTTGAAAGGGGGCTAAAGAAGGTAGGGGGTGTGGAGGAGAGAACCTTGCAGGGTACACAGAGTGTTTACTTAGTCTTTGGCAAAGCCATTGTGCAGAGAGTTACAACAGCTCACAAAGGAAGGAGAAAGTACTTTTTAATAAAATCAGGTAGGTGTGTTCTTATTTGATCTACTGTATGCTAGAAAAACTATGCATGTACAGTTTTCACATTGCCTTTTTGCTAATTTGTATCAATGCACCTTTGATTCATATTCCCTTCCCTTGGGAATGAGACCCCAAATGTTAGCATGATTAATTAAATGCTTCTGGAAGAACACTGTTTTTTTTATCTTGAATGTACAGTAGCAAAGGTTCACAAAAGTTTGTGAACCCTTTAATTACCTAGATATCTGCAGTCAAAATTCAGCTTAAACTAAATACACACAATGTTTTTTATGCATCAATTTAATTGAACACAAAAATGTGTCACTAGTGTTGAGGCTTCTTCAAAGGTAAGTCTTCAAATTAATGAGATGAGATGTGGATTGTAGAGGTGCCTTACTCAATACAAAAAGTATGCTGTATCGAGAGAAAAAAATCAATATATGGAAAATATGCACCAATCATATCAAACAAATCACAAAGGTTATTACCAAAGGAAAAGGCTACACATGTATTTACACCAGTAGCACAAATTGGGGGTTTTTTTTAATGCAAAAAAGCTTAATATGTCTCTAGAACTTGCTTTGTGTCCATTGTCCATTGTAAGTTAAAACACTGCTATTTATATATGCTACAGTGAAAACCACCCAGACTATCTAGGTGTCCAATTGTACACCTCAGACAATGTTTTGTGGCTGCATGAGACAAAAATTAAAGATTTTCTACTGAAATGCTCAGTACTGTGTTAGAAGAGAAAAAAAGACTGCACCATAACTTCATCCCAACTGTAAAGCATCATTGTTTGGAACTACTATTCCAGCTCAGAGCAAGGGCAGTTTGCCAAACAATGATAGAACAGTGACTATGTAGTAACTGCACTCCATATCCAGAAATCATTTTAAAAAATGTATTCTACCACAGACTGATGATGAACTCTATTTTCATTCTGCTTTTTTGTTCATTATGTTTACATATTAAGTATCTATTAATTTATTTTAAGCACTCACAGCAAGGTCTAGGTTTGATTTCCAGGTAGAACGCACTGGGTCCTTTCTGGGTGGAGTTTGCATGTTCTCCCCGAGTTTCCTCCCACAGTCCAAAGTTTTTTGTTGATTAGGATTTTAACGTCATGTTTTACTCCTTGGTTACATTCATGACAGAAATGGTTGTTACTCATTACATAAGATTCATCAGTTCACAAGGTTATATAGAACTTACTTGCATGTCGTTGGACTGTGGGAGGAAACCAGAGCACCCAGAGTAAACTGGCTAGACACGGGGAGAACATGCAAACTCCACACAGAAAAGACCCGGACCGTCCCACTTGGGAATCGAACTGTGACAGTGCTACCCACTGAGCCACCATGCTGCCCTCACAGTCCAAAGACATGCAGTCAGGTTAATTGGAGATACAAAATTGCCCTAGGTTACAGTGTGTGTCTTAATGAAGGCTGTGCAAGCATCTTTGCCCTGTGATTCAAATCATTCAAATCATTCTCTAGACCACCCAGGGAGGATGGGGGTCCCTGCTGAGTCTGGTTCCTCTCAAGGTTTCTTCCTGTTATGTTAGGGGAGCATCTCCTTGCCACTGCCGCCCTCGGCTTGCTCAACAGGGGTTTTTCGTCTGTCGGTCCTGGATTTTGTAAAGTTGAGACAATGTCCATTGTAAAAAGCACTATACAAAAAAAATTGACTTGACTTGATGGACTGTCCAGGGTGTTTCCTAGCTTTCGCCCAGTGAACCCCGAATGGATTAAGCGGTTGTAAAACAATGATTTAATGAATAATTGACTGAATTCTCTAGGCTACCCATGGAGGATAGCTCCCAAATGAGTCCTCTCAAGGTTTCTTCCTAATATTAAGTTTTTCTCACTCCTGTTGCCCTTGGCTTACTCATTAGGTTTTTTTGTCCTTAGATATGTAAAGGTCCTGTTAATATGCCTTAAGACCATATCCATTGTATAAACAGCTATACAAATAAATTTGACTTGAATATAACCATGTATCGAATATACAGTATCTCTTAAATGTAAGTTGAGTTGTCAGTCAGCTGAAGTTGAAAGATGCAGCAAGACAATAACTCATGACCTTTATTATTTCAGTGTTCTGAAGCTACCAGTGATTATCATGATGGCTTTTATGTGTTGACATAACAGCTAATGTCAAATGTTAAGATGCCTTTATATAATATTGTGCCATGACAATTAGTTCTATAAGTAGCCTAACATTATTATAATATGCAACCTCAGATGATGTGTTAAATTTTGTGACAGCATGTGACATATAACCTGCCATGTTTATAAGTAGTGATTTTAGATGGTGTACAATCTTTCTATTTATATTGTTTCTTTTAGGGACAAAGTTTCTAAAACTTGTGTATTTCCGAACCATGCACCGAGTAGTTCTGCTGATGGCAGGACTCCTGCAACTCATACTGGCCCAGAATAATGACCCACTGCACTGGATTTACCGGCTGCATCCTATGGCTGCTCTCAACGCAGACAAGACTGGAGGAGATTGCCCGGCAGAATGTGACTGCCCTCCAACCTTCCCCATCGCGATGTACTGCAACAATCGTGGCTTGAAACAGATTCCATACATCCCATCCCGCATCAAATATGTCTACCTGCAGCACAACCAGATCACCACTGTATCGGACAAGGCCTTTGGCAATGCCACAGACCTCATCTGGGTCATGCTGCATGAGAACCAGATTGAAAAAATAGAAAACCGGGCCTTTGCTGACCTGGTGAATCTGGATCGCCTCTACCTAAGTGGCAACAACCTCACTGAAGTGCCAGCTAATCTTCCTCGTTCCCTACGTGACCTGCGTCTCAACCACAACAAAATCTCCAAGGTGTCTCCCGACGCTTTGAACGGCATGAAAAACCTGACATTTCTTCTGCTTAATGACAACAACATTCAAGAGATTGAAGGGTCACTGAAAGACCTCAAGTCCCTCACGCTGCTCAATGTGGGCGGCAACCAGCTGAAGAAAATTCCCAGTGGCCTTCCCGACATGCTGCATCAGCTTTATCTGGACTCAAACTCAATCGATTCCATCCCAGAAAACTATTTCAACCCCTTGAGCAACCTGCAATACGTCCGCTTGTCCCACAATGCCCTCACAGACAAGGGTATTCCACCCAACACATTTAACATCAGTGGACTGATAGAGCTGGATCTTTCCTATAACAAACTGGAGAGGATCCCACCAGTTAGTGCCAGCCTTGAATACCTCTATCTACAAGTCAATAACATCAAAGGTATGGATTTTTTTGTTTCATATTTAGGCAATAATTATTATACAGATAATTATACAGATTCCATGTTGTTGTAGCAGTTTGCGACTTAGTAGAGAATTATTGCAGATTGGGACACAGTCATATGATACTGGCTTTACATTAAAGAAGCACATTTCGCCAATCCTGGCCTCCATCCATTGGCTCCCATTAAAATGCCGTGTAGAGTTTAAGGTTCTTTTATTTGTAATTAGGGAACCTCATTGTAAAGCTTCAGCTTATACACCATCATCATTAGCCATAACATTAAAACCACCTCCTTGTTTCTACACTCACTGTCCATTTTATCAGCTCCACTTACCATATAGAAGCACTTTGTAGTTCTACAACTACTGACTGTAGTCCATCTGTTTTCTGCATGCTTTGTTAGCCCCCGTTCATGCTGTTCTTCAATGGTCAGGACCCCCACAGGACCTCTACAGAGCAGGTATTATTTGGGTGGTGGATCATTCTTAGCACTGCAGTGACACTGACATGGGCGTGGTGTGTTAGTGTGTGTTGTGCTGGTATGAGTGGATCAGACACAGCAGCACTGATTTTTAAACACCTCACTGTAACTGCTGGACTGAGAATAGTCCACCAACCAAATATATCCAGCCAACAGTGCCCCGTGGACAGCTTCCTGTGACCAGATGACCGACTCAAACAGCAGCAACAGATGAGCGATCGTCTCTGACTTTACATCTACAAGATGGACCAACTAGGTAGGAGTGTGAAATAGAGTGGACAGTGAGTGGACCATGTCAGTGTCACTGCAGTGCTGAGAATGATTCACCACCTAAATAATACCTGCTCTGTAGTCTTCCTGTGGGGGTCCTGAGCATTGAAGAACAGGGTGAAAGCAGGCTTAAAAAGTATGTAAGAAACAGATGGACTACACTCAGTAAATGTAGAACTATAAAGTGCTTCTATATGGTAAGTGGAGCTGATAAAATGGACAATGTGTGCAGAAACAAGGAGGTGGTTTTAATGTTATGGCTGATTGGTGTATACAGTGTATCACAAAAGTGAGTACACCCCTCACATTTCTGCAAATATTTCATTATATCTTTTCATGGGACAACACTATAGACATGAAACTTGGATATAACTTAGAGTAGTCAGTGTACAGCTTGTATAGCAGTGTAGATGTACTGTCTTCTGAAAATAACTCAACACACAGCCATTAATGTCTAAATAGCTGGCAACATAAGTGAGTACACCCCACAGTGAACATGTCCAAATTGTGCCCAAATGTGTCATTGTCCCTCCCTAGTGTCATGTGTCAAGGTCCCAGGTGTAAATGGGGAGCAGGGCTGTTAAATTTGGTGTTTTGGGTACAATTCTCTCATACTGGCCACTGGATATTCAACATGGCACCTCATGGCAAAGAACTCTCTGAGGATGTGAGAAATAGAATTGTTGCTCTCCACAAAGATGGCCTGGGCTATAAGAAGATTGCTAACACCCTGAAACTGAGCTACAGCATGGTGGCCAAGGTCATACACCGGTTTTCCAGGACAGGTTCCACTCGGAACAGGCTTCGCCAGGGTCGACCAAAGAAGTTGAGTCCACGTGTTCGGCGTCATATCCAGAGGTTGGCTTTAAAAAATAGACACATGAGTGCTGCCAGCATTGCTGCAGAGGTTGAAGACGTGGGAGGTCAGCCTGTCAGTGCTCAGACCATACACCGCACACTGCATCAACTCGGTCTGCATGGTCGTCATACCAGAAGGAAGCTGACGCACAAGAAAGCCAGCAAACAGTTTGCTGAAAACAAGCAGTCCAAGAACATGGATTACGGGAATGCCCTGTGGTCTGACGAGACCAAGATAAACTTGTTTGGCTCAGATGGTGTCCAGCATGTGTGGCGGCGCCCTGGTGAGAAGTACCAAGACAACTGTGTCTTGCCTACAGTCAAGCATGGTGGTGGTAGCATCATGGTCTTGGGCTGCATGAGTGTTGCTGGCACTGGGGAGCTGCAGTTCATTGAGGGAAACATGAATTCCAACATGTACTGTGACATTCTGAAACAGAGCATGATCCCCTCCCTTCGAAAACTGGGCCTCATGGCAGTTTTCCAACAGGATAACGACCCCAAACACAACCTCCAAGATGACAACTGCCTTGCTGAGGAAGCTGAAGGTAAAGGTGATGGACTAAACCCAATTGAGCACCTGTGGCACATCCTCAAGTGGAAGGTGGAGGAGTTCAAGGTGTCTAACATCCACCAGCTCCGTGATGTCATCATGGAGGAGTGGAAGAGGATTCCAGTAGCAACCTGTGCAGCTCTGGTGAATTCCAGGCCCAGGAGGGTTAAGGCAGTGCTGGATAATAATGGTGGTCACACAAAATATTGACACTTTGGGCACAATTTGGACATGTTCACTGTGGGGTGTACTCACTTATGTTGCCAGCTATTTAGACATTAATGGCTGTGTGTTGAGTTATTTTCAGAAGACAGTAAATCTACACTGCTATACAAGTTGTACACTGACTACTCTAAGTTATATCCAAGTTTTATTTCTATAGTGTTGTCCCATGAAAAGATATAATAAAATATTTGCAGAAATGTGAGGGGTGTACTCACTTTTGTGATACACTGTATGTTATCTTATTTGCCCACACTCTACCTTCAGAATTTTACCATGCTCTCAGATGAGGTCCAAAGGTGACCAGGCTTTATCTGTGGCTGCCCCAAATGTATGGAACAGCTTATCACTTTTTATTAAGATGCCCCCCACAACTTATAGTTACATTGATGTTTTTAATGTGCTATATGTCTAACTACTATTTTATGCCATCGATTTGTTTTATCATTGTTATCATTGTCTTTGAAGGCACTTTATGAATAAACATGACTTGATTTGACTTTACTGTGTACTACATATGAGAAATTCTAATTGTACCAAAAACATTACTTTTTTTACTGTTACTTTTCTATTCTATTTAGTCTCAGATTGAGGTTTCAATATTTTGATTATGTTTGGGCTAGAGCAAATATTCACAATCTGATTCTCCTTAATCTCCTTTGCTGACACTGATGAATAAAGCATCATCCCTGATCGATTGGCTAAGTGGGTAGCACTGTCGCCTCACAGCAGGAAGGTCCTGGGTTCGATACCCAGGTGGGGCGGTCCGGGTCCTTTCTGTGTAGAGTTTCTTCCAGGGTAAAACAGGAAAATAAAATCTGTTGTCATTGTTATGCATGACCATGTGTCAGTGTATGTGATCGGTCAACACTGCAACACTGATGGACTGGCAACCTGTCCTGGGTGGTTTCTACCTATTGCCAGATGAAATGTACCCACTGCAACTCTGAATAGGATAAATGAATGAATGATATTAATACATCTTCAAGCAAAGTGTGTGGCTAAGACACCCACACACACGTAATAATTAGGAGGGATGTCCACATACTTTTAGGATTCGTCGGCTGTATTTTCTCAGGCTTGCCCATTTACAATAATTGCAAAAGCATGTACATCTTGCTAACGTTTAGTTCTGGCAGAATAAGTGCAGCAATTGGAAAAATAAATGGCCTAAGGATTGGCCCTGCAAATAGTTTGCAAGTGAAAATTCCTAAAAGTACTGGGTTTTAATCAATTACAGCATTCTAGGCCTAGAGAGCTTCATAGCTTTTTTCTAGTTTTGTTGTTGACTGTTAACGTAATGGCTGCATTTTGATATAACGATATTATTTCGTGTTTTTAATTTCTGTTGTTACAGAGTTCACCTTGGGAAGCTTCTGCAGTGTGGTGGATGTGATAAACTTCTCCAAACTAAAGGTCCTGCGTATGGAAGGCAATGAGATTGCTCGTAGTGACATACCGACCGAATCTGCTCTGTGCCTCCGCCTGGCCTCAGACATTGCCCTGTAACTGCTATAACTATGTATCCAAGGGTGCCCTTGTCCATTTATCTTTTATTTATCTTCTATGTAACTATTCCACCTCAAATCCAAATATACACTTACTACACTTTGTTTTTGATATTTCATACACTTTTAGTATGAACTGTATACTGTGTATCAGCCATAACATTATAACCACCTCCTTGTTTCTACACTCACTGTCCATTTTATTAGCTCCACTTCCCATATAGAAACACTTTGTAGTTCTACAATTACTGACTGTAGTCCATCTGTTTCTCTACATAGTTTTTAGCCTACTTTCACCCTGTTTTTTAATGGTCAGGACCCCCACAGGACCACCACAGAGCAGGTATTATTTAGGAGGTGGATCATTCTCAGCACTGCAGTGACACTGACATGGTGGTGGTGTGTTAGTGTGTGTTGTGCTGATATGAGTGGGTCAGACACAGCAGCACTGCTGGAGTTTTTAAATACCATGTCCACTTATTGTCCACTTATTGTATTAGACACTCCTACCTAGTTGGTCCACCTTGTAGATGTAAAGTCAGAGATGCTTGCTCATCTATTGCTGCTGTTTGAGTTGGTCATCTTCTAGACCTTCATCAGTGGTCACAGGATGCTGCCCGCTGGGCACTGTTGGCTGGATATTTTTGGTTGGTGGGCTATTCTCAGTCCAGCAGTGACAGTGAGGTGTTGAAAAACTCCAGCAGCATTGCTGTGTCTTATCCACTCATACCAGCGCAACACACACTAACACACCACCACCATGTCAGTGTCACTGCAGTGCTGAGAATGACCCATCACCCCTCTGTAGTGGTCCTGACCATTGAAGAACATCATAAAAGGGGGCTAACAAAGCATGCAGAGAAACAGATGGACTACAGTAATTGTAGAAGTACAAAGTGCTTTTATATGGTAAGTGGGGCTGATAAAATGGACAGTGAGTGTAGAAACAAGGAGGTGGTTTTAATGTTATGGCTGATCAGTGTATTAAAAAGGTTTACATGTAAGCTAGTGTGGCATTATAGTAAGAGCCACAATGCTGGTAACAGCACTACCTGAGTTTTTTGGGGTTTGAATCCTGGGCTGAGCTCACAAATATAGATGGTGCATAGTGTTATGTGAACCTAGCCAATGAGGAGACACATATCAGTGCACCCTTAGTGCTGGTCCCAAGCCCATATTAGTAGAAAAGTTGGTTAGGAGGGGCATGTGCCAGATCAAAATATCCAGTCGAATGATCCACTGTGGCGACCCCTAATGGGAGCATCTAAAATGAATCATTCATTTATTAAAAATGTTTATATGTAAGTTACATAAAATATATACATATTAAAAAAACATGCAGTTCCATTTTTTATTTACTTTTTTTTGCTTATTTGTTACTATGTTTTCCTTATTATTATTCAAAAGGGATGTTAGTCCAACTGATTTGATAATCTGCGAGTGGATCAGACACAGCAGCACTGCTGGAGTTTTTAAACACCTCACTGTCACTGCTGGACTGAGAATAGTCCACCAACCAAAAATATCCAGCCAACAGCACCCCATAGGCAGCATCCTGTGACCACTGATGAAGGTCTAGAAGATGACCAACTCAAACAGCAGCAATAGATGAGCGATCATCTCTGACTTTACATCTACAAGGTGGACCAACCTGGTGGACCTCCAGGTCAGAGTGTCTAATAGATTGGACAGTAAGTGGACATGGTATTTAAAAACTGATCCACTCATACCAGCACAACACACACTAACACACCACCACCATGTCATTGTCACTGCAGTGGGGCGGCACGGTGGCTAAGTGGGTAGGGCGGCACGGTGGCTAACTGGGTAGCACTGTCGCCTCACAGCAAGAAGGTCCTGGGTTCGATTCCCAGTCGGGGCGGTCTGAGTGCTTTCTGTGTGGAGTTTGCATGTTCTCCCCGTGTCTGTGTGGGTTTCCTCCGGGTGCTCCGGTTTCCTCCCACAGTCCAAAGACATGCAAGTGAGGTAAATTGGAGATACTAAATTGTCCAAGACTGTGTTTGATGTAACCTTGTGAACTGATGCACCTTGTGTAATGAGTAAAAACCGTTCCTGTCATTAATGTAACCAAAGTGTAAAACATGACGTTAAAATCCTAATAAACAAACAAACAATCACTGCAGTGCTAAGAATTATCCAACACCTAAATAATACCCGCTCTGTGGGGGTCCTGACCATTGAAGAACAGGGTGAAAGCAGTCTAAAAAAGTAAAAGAGAAACAGATGGACTACAGTCAGTAATTGTAGAACTACAAAGTGCTTCTATATGGTAAGTGGAGCTGATAATATATTATATAAAATATTTGCATATTTCTTACTCCATCTGAAAAGTTTGGACACCCCTGTCCTAGAGGTTAGTAAAAAGGTTAATTTGTTTCTCGTCTAGGTTGCACGTTTATGTTGTGTGAATACATTTAGCACCACCTTCTGGTCAAACTAGTTATTTATGGCTTGTAGAAGAAGATAACTAAACCATCATAATTTGATGATTTCGCTACTTACTGCACAGAAATCACACTATAAAACACTAAACTACACTACAATAAGTGACCAAAAGTATGTGGACACCTTACCCTAAACCTGTTGGACACCACATTCCGAAGCCATGGGCATAAATATGGCATAAAAACCTTCCTAGCCATTCAAAATCCTCCACTTTTTTGGGAAAGCTTTTCACAAGCTTTTGTATTGTGTCTGTCGACATTTATGCTCAGACTGGGCTGTCAATCAAAGATCCAATTCCAAGGTGTTCAAATCATATGTAGGGATCTCACTTGGTGCACATGGGCACAGTAATGTTAGAACAAGGAAAGCATTCTTCCATACAGCTGCTACAATGTGTAGATCATACACCGACCACGCATAACATTATGACCACTGACGGGTGAAGTGAATAACACTGATTATCTCTTCACGGCACCTGTTACTGGGTGGGATATATTAGGCAGCAAGTGAACATTTTATCCTCAAAGTTGATGTGTTAGAAGCAGGAAAAATGGACAAGCGTAAGGATTTGAGCGAGTTTGACAAGGGCCAAATTGTGATGGCTAGACAACTGGGTCAGAGCATCTCCAAAACTGCAGCTCTTGTGGGGTGTTCCCGGTCTGCAGTGGTCAGTATCTATCAAAAGTGGTCCAAGGAAGGAACAGTGTTAAACTGGCAACAGGGTCATGGGCGGCCAAGGCTTATTGATGCATGTGGGGAGCGAAGGCTGGCCCGTGTGGTTCGATCCAACAGACGAGCTACTGTAGCTCAAATTGCTGAAGAACTTAATGCTGGTTCTGATAGAAAGGTGTCAGAATACACAGTGCATCACAGTTTGTTGTGTATGGGGCAGCAAAAGGGGGACCAACACAATATTAGGAAGGTGGTCATAATGTTATGCCTGATCGGTGTGTAATGTATAATTTTTATTTACACTAACAGCTTCATCTTGGTCAGGGTCAATCTTGGTGCAGCAGCAGCTGGACACATCCTAGATTGTAAATCAGTCCATCAGGGGGAAATCACACAGTTACCTATTTACTTACTCATGCAAGGGGCAATTTTAAGTAGCTAGTCCACTTTCAGACATGGTTTGGGAGAGGTATCCAAACTAAATTTCAATATAAAAAATGGTAAACTCCTAACAGACAGTGAGGATGGAATGCATGTCCCTGGACCAATGTCATAACACCCACATGTGGTCATTCTATATTTATTTATTTGTTGTTTATTATATCGGGTGGCACAGTGGCTCGATGGAAAGCGCTGTCGTCTCAATGCAAGAAGGTCCTGTGGAGCAATCTGGGTGCTTTCTTTGTACAGTTTACATACCCTCCTTGTGTGGGGGGGTTACCGTTAATTAGAGTTACTAAAATTGCCCTGAAAGTGATTTGCCATGAGATGGATTGCCAACCTATCTGGTGTGTTTTCTACCTTTCGCCCAGTGAATCAGACCTACCGTGAGCCTAAATAGATTGGATGGATAAATGGATGGATGGATGGATAGACAGACAGACAGACAGATCACTTTATTAATCCCAAAGGGAAAGTCAAGTGTTACAACAGCTCAAGGTACACCAGAAAAAATAGTAAAGGCTCAAGGTACATTAGAAAAAAAATTAAGTAAGTAAAGGACTCAGTTAAAAATTATTAATTAAGTAAGCCTCAAGGTGCGTAAGAAAGTAAGTAATTATTACAGTACAATGCTGGCAGGTAATAAATATATATGCAATATGTAATATAATAGAAAAATTATAAAAGTGTCATGTGTATTAAATATCCATATATGTGCAATGACATAAACACAGTGGCAGACCATGTTTCATGAGTCTGTCCTGATTAAGGATAAACAGGATGGAATTAAATTAATAATGGAATTAAATGTTTGTCTTTTAATAAATAGAAAAGGTAATAAAACGGGTGACTGCAAATGAATTTCAAGTCGTTCTGACCAACCATCTGATCAAGAATATGAAATATTGCTATATTGGTCTCATCCCTCTAAGAAGGGTCACTAAAGGTTTGATGAGCCTGAAAGGTGTATGCTATGGTGGATGTCTACCCATTAAAACACCTAAGATGATTTTGAATGTGCGCTACACCATCAAAACACTGTCTGAGGAAGTTTCTTATGAAGGAAGTCGTTTTGCCCCATTAGTGCAGTTCAAGACACTTTTGGAATCTGTGCTAAGGTACATTGAACCTTGCTAAGTGTGACATTCCATAATATTCCTCTCATAGCACTTTCAACATGACTCTGGACCTAACCAGTTCAATACATGCACCTGGTACTCTGTGGAGCTGATTATAAAAGTACCATGTCTTTGCTAGTGCCTTACCAAGTATCTTTGTAAGTTTGAGCCTTTAATTTGCCCTTACTTAAGATACTTTTCCCTTGTCTGACTGCCTTAACATTATTGACCTTACCTGCTCCCTGCCTCCAAACAGAAATATTTAGTAATAGCATAAGTGGGGCTTTTAAAAACTTCTAAGCAAATCAAATGATTCGAAAAACAATTCAATATTGTGACACTCTCGAATCATTGCACCACAGTGACATCTGGTGGCCAATTCGTGGTGAAAACAGCAACCTTCATCTTAAGAGACTACTAAAAAGGTCGCAGTGGGTTCGATTCACTAGGTGAAAGGCAGGAAACATTTACGTTTTCGGCATTTAGCAGACGCCTTTATCCAAAGCGACTTACAAGGGCCCAACAGCAGAAACCTGGCAGTGGTGAGGCTTAAACCAGCAATCTTCTGAATACTAGTCCAGTACCTTAACCACTAGGCCACAACTGCCTCTGTTGTACAGGTGGCCCTGTACAGATTGCCAGTCCATCACATGCCAAACACACATACACACATACACACATTCACACAGACTCATACGTAGGGGGACTTCTAGTATCTCCAGTTGACCTGACTGCATGTCTTTGGACTGTGTGAGGAAGCCAAAGCTGGGGCCCAAGGCGGGCCCTCCATGACATAAACCAAACCCCCCACCGCACTGCCCCCCATTGGCTGCACTCAATTTTTTTTTGCACTGGGGCCCATGAGCTCCTAGTTACGCCACTGCATTGGTGGTTATGAGGGCCACACCCATCAGACTCTTGGTCTATTATTTGTATTAATTGGTGTATTATGATCCTAACTGATTTTATGGAGCTTTGGTGCTTTGTACTTTGTATGTGCCTGCAGTTTGCTAGAAAATGGCTAGCGTTACTGCGCATATGGTGATACCTGTTCTCTAAAACAGCCTTCCTAAAATGAATAGTCACAGGCTAAGGTGTTTGCATAACGTTGTGTGTGAAATAAAGGTGTTATATGGAGTGGAAGTACAGTATATTAAATAACAAAAGAAAGTGGTTCAATAGACATTGATAAAGTAAACAACAAACACTTTCTTGGAGCTGTTCACAATATCACAATGATTGATTTATACATGTTCACATGTACACTTGTTAGTGGAAATTACTATGAGCTAAACAGGTGCCAGACACATGCTCAGTGAATAGTGGATGGTTGAAAAAGCATTATCAGATATTTGTCCTTCAAATACGTTTGATAACTGGAACTTTAAGGAACACATCTTAACAAAAAGGTCAGTCAACGTTTTGGAATTTGTGTTGGCTTGTGGTTTCAGAGCAGTTGCCAGTTAATAACACCCTGTCATGCCATAATAATATACACATCATCCCACAAAGGCTAAGAGCAACATAAGACATACAATGAACTCTCTTACTCACATTACATGACACAAAAACTACCTTTACAATTTTTACATTACAAAAAACACTACATGACCAAATGTGTGTGGACAAACATGCATAAAATATAAGTGTTTGTATTTATTCCTTATTCCAGGCTGCCATAAGAGCCTGCATGAGATTTTAAAACACTTAAATGATGTTGATTATTTACTCTTTTTACCCACCAGGGCCAAAGATCAGGTATTAATGTTGGTGACAAGGCCTGGTTTGCAGTGAGCATTCAAGGTCATTCAAAGTCTTACACTCCAAATTTAGAGATTCAACCCAAACCACAGAATCCAGCCTCAGACCATTTGTTTCTTCTGATCTAATATTTACAGTTGGCACCATGATCCATATTCCAGTGGGGTATATGTAACACTACAAGATGATTTGCCAGGCCTGTTCTCAGCCCCAGCTGGGTTTTCAGGCTGACCTTTTACCAAGCCCAGAGAACTACCCTGAACCGTCACTGGTCCCAGCTGGCTCCTCTGATCTGCCACCAGTCCCAGATGCTTCCGCATCTATCTTTCCAGTCCCAGTTGACTCCCCTGAGTCATCCTCTAAACCAGCATTTCCCAACCTTTTTTGCACCACAGACCGGTTTCATATAATATATAATTTCACGGACCGGCGGGGAAGGGAGGATTTAATAATATTGCTCACAAACAGTGTAAAGCTGTTATGATGTGGGGAGGAAGGACCCAGGGATGCGGAGGTATAACTAAAAAGGGTTTTATTTACAAAATCATAAACGTAATATACAATAAAATAAAGGAATAACAGTAACAAAAAACACTTCGGGGAATCCCGAAGGCAGCCGGTGACGCCAGACTGAAAGAAACAAGGGAAAAAACATAAAAGGGAAAAAGGGAAAGCGCGAGGCACGAACCCTGGTCGCTCACCTCTAGGCTGGGAGCTTAAGCACGCTGCCACAGCAACGCTGAAAGCAAAACCGCTCCCAGCACTAAAGAGGCGAAGCGACCGGGTTCGCGAGGTGGGAAACCTCGCGCTGTTGGCCGAAGAAGGGGGGATGACACCGCCGGTAGATAAATGGCACGGCGCTCACCAGCAGTTAATGCTGGTCAGCGCCATGCCATCCACCGGGTGTGATTTACTTGCGGATTTATAAAGTTAAAAGCAAAGGCGCTGTCACCAGCCAGGGTGGCTGGGAAGTGGCCGTTTGCTCCTGCGCTCCAGAGGGCGGAACGTGACGCTGTCACCAGCGGTAGCTGGGAGGGGGTCACGTTCCTCTGGGCGCAGTCATGGGGTCTCTAGGTGGCGGCGGCACGGCGGCTCGACGGCTCGGCGGCAGCGGCCCGACAGCGACCTGAGAGCAACCACCAGGCGGCGGCGGCGGCACGACAGCTGCGGCACTCTGGCGGCAGCTTGGCGGCGGCGGCGGCGTGGTGGCGCCCACTAGCGGTGGCCCGGCGGCAGCGGCACGGCGGCGGCGGCACAGTGCGGCGGCACAACCTAAAGATAATAAAAAAAAAACAATAAACATAAAAGGACACCGCAGTGTCAAACAAACTCAAAGAAAGAAAAAAGAATCAGCCAATATGAGCAGAAGGTGCGACGGCTACAGCTCTGCACCTATCCCTTAAATAAGGGAAGGCACAGGTGTAGCCACTTCGCCCTAACGAGCTGGCCAGGTATTTAAAGGCACAGCTCGTTTCTGCTCTGTAAGGCCTGTGGCATCAGGGAGAGATGGTACATTCCCCTGATGCCACAGAGCCTAACAGTACCCCCTTCTTAAGGAGACCTCTCCTGAGGTCTCCAGCCGGCGGTCCCGTCCCCACCAGTGGCTAAAAGCCACTGGGGGAGTGCCCCCCCAAAAAAATCTTTGGGAGAGGACGGGGTCCTCCGCTGGGTCCAGTAATGGTCGCACCTTGCTGTTATGATGTGGGGAGGAAGGACCCAGGGATGCGGAGGTATAACTAAAAAGGGTTTTATTTACAAAATCATAAACGTAATATACAATAAAATAAAGGAATAACAGTAACAAAAAACACTTCGGGGAATCCCGAAGGCAGCCGGTGACGCCAGACTGAAAGAAACAAGGGAAAAAACATAAAAGGGAAAAAGGGAAAGCGCGAGGCACGAACCCTGGTCGCTCACCTCTAGGCTGGGAGCTTAAGCACGCTGCCACAGCAACGCTGAAAGCAAAACCGCTCCCAGCACTAAAGAGGCGAAGCGACCGGGTTCGCGAGGTGGGAAACCTCGCGCTGTTGGCCGAAGAAGGGGGGATGACACCGCCGGTAGATAAATGGCACGGCGCTCACCAGCAGTTAATGCTGGTCAGCGCCATGCCATCCACCGGGTGTGATTTACTTGCGGATTTATAAAGTTAAAAGCAAAGGCGCTGTCACCAGCCAGGGTGGCTGGGAAGTGGCCGTTTGCTCCTGCGCTCCAGAGGGCGGAACGTGACGCTGTCACCAGCGGTAGCTGGGAGGGGGTCACGTTCCTCTGGGCGCAGTCATGGGGTCTCTAGGTGGCGGCGGCACGGCGGCTCGACGGCTCGGCGGCAGCGGCCCGACAGCGACCTGAGAGCAACCACCAGGCGGCGGCGGCGGCACGACAGCTGCGGCACTCTGGCGGCAGCTTGGCGGCGGCGGCGGCGTGGTGGCGCCCACTAGCGGTGGCCCGGCGGCAGCGGCACGGCGGCGGCGGCACAGTGCGGCGGCACAACCTAAAGATAATAAAAAAAAAACAATAAACATAAAAGGACACCGCAGTGTCAAACAAACTCAAAGAAAGAAAAAAGAATCAGCCAATATGAGCAGAAGGTGCGACGGCTACAGCTCTGCACCTATCCCTTAAATAAGGGAAGGCACAGGTGTAGCCACTTCGCCCTAACGAGCTGGCCAGGTATTTAAAGGCACAGCTCGTTTCTGCTCTGTAAGGCCTGTGGCATCAGGGAGAGATGGTACATTCCCCTGATGCCACAGAGCCTAACAAAAACGAGACGCTTCTTCCACCTAGGGGTGACAGTAAGACAATAACACATGAAATAGAGAGCTCTAAATATTCATTCTTTATGTGTGGCCCGGTGGTTGGGGACCACTGCTCTAAACTGCTTCTGGTCCAAGCTGGCTCCCCAGACCCATCGCCAGTCCTAACTGACCCCTCAGTCCTGTAGCCCTGACTACTCCTCAAACCCTGGTCATCCCCTACCTGCTCCCCAGACGAGTGTCCTTCTCCTGTCTGCTCTCTAGACTCATTCTCTCCCGATTGCCCAAACTGCCTCTTACAACGTACTACAGATTTCGCATACCAGGGCCCAGGACCCTCCCAACTGTGCCTTTTATGTCAACTTTCTGGAGCTACACATTAGGGGGGGCTTCTGTAACACTTCATGCTTGTTTAAAATTTTAGTTAAGCCTCTGTATAAAGTTTTTGTTCATTGTCCATGTTCATTTTTCAGATTTAAAAAGGTAATCAACATGTTAAAAATTGTGTCCACCGCTCAGGTGGCGCAGCAGTAAAAAGACACGCTGCAACCAGAGCTGGATTCTGAGTACCTCGTATCGAATCCAGCTCTGCCTCCCCGGTTCGAGGCTGAGTGGCTGTATGAGCAACGATTGGCCGGTTGCTCAGATGGGGGGTGGGACAAAGAACCGGATGTGGGTCTCTCTCTGTCAGAATGCGATTAGGACCTCTGCCGGCTGATTAGAGGCGCCTGCACAGAGATGAGGAAGAGTGCCCTTAGGGTGTGTCTCTCCGCATGCAACGCTAGGTGGCGCCAAACTCATCAATGTGCGGGTGGCAAAAATGCATCCGGCTGCTGCCCATGTTTTGGAGGGGATATGGGTTAGCTTCGATCTCCTTGATCAGGGCAGGGTTCGGCATAGACAGAGAGGAAGCACGATGCAAATTGAACAATTGGATGCGCTAAAGCGGGAGAAAAAGGGGAAGACAAAAAAAATTGTGTAATGTGTGCAGCACATTGTTTTGTATTGTCTTGTTGAAAAATGCGTCAACGTCCCTGGAAAAGATGACGTCCTGAAGGCAGCATTTGTTGCTCTAAGATCTCAATGTACTTTCCTGCATTAATGCTGCCATCACAGAAGTGTAAATTACGCCCTGACACAGCCCCATACCATGACAGACCCTGGCTTTTGGACTTGTTGCTGATAACAGTCTGGATGGTCCTTTTCGTCTTTGGTCCGGAGCACACGGCGTCCATTTCTTCCAAAAAAGACCTGGAATGCTGATTTATCTGACCACAATACACACAATTCCACTGTGTGATGGTCCATTCTAGATGCCTCTCAGCCAAGAGAAGTCAACGCCGCTTCTGGACATGTTTAAGATAAGGCTTCTTTTTTGCACAGTAGCGTTTTAAGTGGCATTTGTGCATGTAACTCTGTATTATAGTGCTTGACAAAGGTTTGCCAAAGTAATCCCTCACCCATGTGGTTATATCAGCTATTGCTGAGTGGCGGTTCTTGATGCAGTGCCGTCTGAGGGATCGAAGATCACGGGTGTTCATTAGTAACCAGTAATTAACAGAAATTAGGCTTTGTATTTTATAACATATGGACACTTTTACATTAATCAGGATGTATTTTAGTTATATATTAAAATAAAAAAAGGATTCTTATACACATAAGCACTCATGGGTTTTTTGTTGCTAGATATCAGTCCTTGTTCAGAGAGCTTTACTAAAGACTGTTATTTTTCTCTAACCACTGGCACCTGTGAAATGCCCTAATAACGGTTTAAATAACCCCTTGTAATACCATGTGTAATACCATGTGTGACTCATGGCTGGGAACACTGAACTTAAATTAGTTACAGTAGTTCCAGAATGCCACTGTTTAAGCTGAGTTTTAATGCAACTTACAATAGTTTACCAAAATGTGGTAAAATAAAGGCTAGACAAAATGCCAGTGCTAACTCTTGTGCTCAACTGAAAGCACCTACAGTGGGCCAGATGCCAGAGGACTCTTTTAGATGTTTTGATGAGTCCATATTTTGGCTGATCTGCGTATGTACTGTATATAAATCAGAAAAAGTTGGGACAGTATGAAAAATGCAAAATCTAAAATGCAGTTTGTTACATTTACTTTGACTTTTGCTTTACTGCAGACAATATGAACCCAAAATATTCAGTTATAAAGTTTCAAAATATTTTTTAACATAAGGATGTATGGGAAACCTGTTAATGTGTTCCATGGACTGCATATATTTTAGGCTTATGTAAATAATGGGGTTGTTTTTGACACTTGTAACACAAATATAATATAAAAACACTGAAATACAATTGAAAACAGTTAAAAAAGTTAAAAAAATACAACAAAACCTTTACCTTATCTTTACCTTACCTTTATTTCTTTATTGTTTCCTTATGCTTCTTTATGGTGGAGATGCTTGATCTTGGAATACTGTATTCCGTTTAGTAAAGGCGCATTTACATTATTTCTATGAAGTGTACTGGTGCACAAACCTTAACGTGATTGTACTAAAACGAGCAAGGAGTTTAAGTAATGGAGAGAACTTATGAGCAGTAATAATTAAGAGAGGTTTAGTGTTTAAAGAAGTCATTCTTTTAATACATTAAGTCAGGTTAAGCTTTTTTTCAATGACAAGCATTTTAGACTCTCTCGGAAAAGCTGATTTTTACAATTTCTTAGAATGCCGAGATATAACACAAGTTTAAAAGTGAGACAGGAGCAAAATACAGCTAAACACAGATGTGAAGCTTTCAGACTGGATTTGACAGTTATTCCACACAAATGCAGATTCGTCTCATATGCGCACTTTGATGACATCTTACTGCACCACTCCAGTTTAAGGTAAACGTTGAGTTTAAGGATACAAATATCTCGAGGAAAGGCTTTGAGTTTTTCTATAAGAAAAGAACCACAAAAACATGTTAAATAAGACACAGAGTGACAAAAATGTGAGGAAATGTAAAATAAGTAAATACAATCTAATAAAAAAATAAAATTCCAGGTAGTGGGGGTGCCTTGCAACATCAGGGTCCTGTGATCAACCATCTTCAGTCACAGTTTGTAAGGATTTTCGCAGGTTCTGCCCATGTCTGTATGTCCTAAAGACATGTCAGTAGGTGGTTTAGGTGTAAATGGACTGCATATATTTTAGAGATGAAATATGAGAATAAAGTGCCTTTA
The DNA here is from genome assembly GCF_030014385.1 of Trichomycterus rosablanca. Taxonomy (NCBI): domain Eukaryota; kingdom Metazoa; phylum Chordata; class Actinopteri; order Siluriformes; family Trichomycteridae; genus Trichomycterus; species Trichomycterus rosablanca. Next base: position 10,439,027 of record NC_086011.1, read on the forward strand.
TTTGTCATTTATACATATACCAGAGATGTTCACAAGTCACAAAATATGAGTCCGAGTCGAGTCAGGAGTCTTTAGGCTAGAGTCCGAGTCAAGTCATGAGTTAATATAATATACACAAAACATATATTGGAAATGTAGTGTAGAAATAAACAAATAAAATGTTTTAAAAGTTCAGATACAAACAACAACAGATTAGCGACTGTATTTTGCCGTTTTACTTAGTGCCTTTACTTACTTAGGTACCAGTTAAAAGCTTAAACTGATACGTTTTGTTTTCTTTGCAAAACAAAAGTGCACGATAAATCACGGCACAGCGGCCCAAACACAGCAAAAAATCCATAATACTGCTTACCTTAGCTTATGTTGTTCCAGATGCTGTTAAATTTATAACCGTGTGTCCCATTAGGAATATAATCCGTTATTTTGTAAATGTGCTTATAATTAAAAACCTCCAAACCTCAGAAGTTCTGATTGGTTCAGAAAGCGGTTCTTATAATCATTAGCGCCAATTCTGTAGGCGTGTTCCATTCACATTATCTGTTACTCTAAAGTGCACTATGTATTCCACCATTTTAGGGAGCGACGCTTCATCACTACGCCAGAAGCTGACTGGAACATTAACCCATTGTGTGCGTTGCGGGTTAAAACGGCTGGAGCGTTATAAGAGAGCAGAAAATGACATGATCAGAATGATGTCGGATCATATATATATATATATATATATATATATATATATATACTGTATATATATATATACAGTATATATATATATATATATATATATATGTATATATATAATTGTCACACATAACTAATGTTGCTGACTTTTGTTGTCCTCAAGTAAATTTTTGCGAGTCACTAGTCAGAGTCATTTGAAACGAGTCCGATTCCAGTTTAAAGTCGCTGTGTGTCGCAGACTCGAGTCCCCATCTCTGACATATACAGGTGTACAGTACAATGAAATTCTTTCTCCGCATATCCCAGCTTGTTTAGAAGAAGAACTTCTGCATTTTAGCATCCAGTCATCTGCGGCAAAGTAGTACCTTTGAATAAATAACAAGTTAACAGCTAACTAATGGGCAAGACTATTTTACACTGAATGCTTTTTAATGACCTTTTGTTGAGTTATTAAGTAATAAGCTGGTCTTCTTGAAATGTGTTAATATTCCTGTGTTAATGTCCCATAATGTTGTTATACATTGTCTAACTGAGTGCATGCCCCTATGTAGAGGGAGGAGTGTATGGGTATAAAATGCCATGCTTCAGAGTGCTCTTTACAGTCCTGTTTATGTTGAGAGCACCCTTTATTTAGCATGAGGAAATACGGCTTGAACAAAATTACAGATTTAGTCTTCAAAAACTCTGTCACGCCTGATAAGGTAAGAAATACTTTTATTTGTGTATGAACTTTTATATAGCTTTTTGGTGAGATTTTGTGGACATGGTACCTTGTTTCAAAAAGCAAGTTCCATAGAGACATAATATAACATGTTTGGTATGAAGGAACTCCAGTGGTATACACACAACCCTGACCTCATGATCTTTGGGATGAATTAAAACATTAATAGCAAGTCAGGCGTTCTTATCCAACATCAGTGTCTGACCATACAGTTAATATTTTGACTAAATGGGCCCAAAATTCCCACAGAAACACAGAAAATAATATTGTGGAAAGGCTTGCCTAAAAAGTTGAGGATCTTATTTTATCAAGTGCTAGGAGGTTCTTGAAGTATCTTGCTTGCATATTGTTTTATTCATATTTAATAATTTATCATATTTAATAATAATAATGTTTAATAATTTAAGTCTGTGAAATGTAGGGGTTATTTTAAAAGCCTGTATTTCTTAAATTATTTATTATTATTATTATTATTATTAGATTGCATATTTTTAACAGATCCCAGGGATTTTCTGGAGATTTTCTGATTCACAAGAATCTCAGCTAAGTGTTTCATTTTGGTAACAGGCCATTTTATTTTGCACTTAAGTTTTTATATTATTTATTTTATTTTACTAAGAAACAACAAGCAAACAAAGGGTCAAAATGTAGGTTAGTTTATTTTTCCACTGATTGAGACCATAAATTCACTTGCTGCTCACACTCTCATACTAAACTACACAGCAAAAAACTATGAACTCATAGTTACTTTTTGTCTAATTTAAAAACACTTATGGATTCAAATGCTTAATATTATTTTAATTGTTATTGTAAAACAAATTGGTATATTTAAGTAAACCGTAGTTAGTGACCTGTTATTTAACTAGGTTAACTATTTTACCCATTTTGCCTGTTTTAGACTGTCTGGTTAGTGTTGATAATAAATTTTCAAATGGTGCCACTCAGGTGGCACAGCGGTAAAAACACATGCTGTTCACCAGAGCTGGGATCTCGAATACATCGTATAGAATCTCAGCTCTGCCTGCCGGCTGAGGATGAGCGGCCACATGAACAACGATTGGCCTGTTGTTCAGATATGGGCGGGATTAAGCCGGATGGGGACTCTCTCTCAGACTAGTGTGATTACGACCTCTGCTGGCTGGTTGGTGGCGCCTGCACGGAGATGGGAAAGGAGTGCGGTAGAGGGTGTGGCTCTCCGTACACAGCGCTGTACTGCACTGCACTCGTAAAGTGTAGGTGATAAGATGTTTGATTGCTGTGCACGTGTCAGAGGGGGCGTGGAGCAGCCTCGTCCTCCCCATTCATGAGCAGGGACCAGCATTAGTGAGAGGATGATTGATGGGCAGAAATTGGATGTGCTAAAGTGGGAGAAAAAAAAGAAAAAAAAAATTCAAATGGTTAATGGCCACACAGATAATTGCATTTAACAGTTTAATTGTTAATACTGTTAGTACCACACTTTTATTTATTTTTGCAATGTTTGTGCAACCGATTTTGGTTTAATCTGAACCATTTCCCTGAGATTTCAGGAACGAGGTTAAATGAATACTAACATTAGCCATTTTTAATTTTATACAATTCTGTGATGTTTTACACAATTAGCTACACTTCATGTACAATTATATAACAGAAAGCCCCCATACTTAGGCATGATGTTGACTATTCCTACACAAACCACCATATGGAGCAAAAATCTGCAGTAGCTTTGTTTTAGTTATATTGCAGGAGTTCAAAAGGACACTAGTGCACTGTGACATGGCAACAATCTGGCTGTATGCCAGCAGTGGGTAGTTACCTGCTCTGACCTCCATCCTAACAGCTTAAAGACCCAACCCTCAACCTTGAAGGCTAAGGGCACATTCACAGTGGTGTATAGTAACGAAGTAATAATACTTCGTTACAGTACTTAAGTAGTTTTTTGGAGTACTGTACTTTACTGGAGTATAAAAAAATTCATTAACTTTCACTTTTACTCCACTACATTTCCTAAAGAAATTGTGTACTTTTACTCCGATACATTTGCTGTATGCGAATTCGTTACTCGTTACAACAAAACAAAACGACAAGAATTTTTTAGCTAAATAATGTAAGATGTATGACAGACTGCAGCAGGTTTGGCGAATCTGCGCTTGTAAATTACATCAGCGGTTAAACACATTAATGCGCAGATGCAAACGTTTTCTAAAAGCGCATCGTTCACTCAAAGATACGGAATAATCAGCATTTCAGAATCTCCCCGTCCTACACACTGATGTAGGTTAAGAATGCTAAACAAAGTAAAGCCACAGCACCACTGTTTTTATTATTATTAGCATTAACATTGTTCAGATATCTAGCTACCGATTACATTTGAACCACAAATAAAACGTTTCACTACATTAGTTTGTAATTAATTCAGTGCAGACATGCTGTGTCCCATCATTTTTAAAAACTCACCTACAGACAAATATTTCCTCAGATAACTTCTGTATTACACTGACAGAGGAAACATTCATGGTGCTGAGGAACCCTTTAACCCTTTAATGCTCTCAACAAGAACTCAACTTTCAAAATTTTATGGAGGATTTTTCAGCTGCTGCTTCAGGTTGACACATAAGTTAGAAATGGTGTTTTCTTAAAGTAAGAATACCAATACTTTTTAAGTTTAACACATGCCAATCAGGGAGTAGATACAGCCCAAAAAAGATTATTTAAATACAGCTTATTTTACCCAGCTATTTAGATTTAAACTAATGGTTGAGCAGATCATTAAAGGGTTAAAAGTGCCACACGTTTAGTTAAACTTGCTTGAGTTTTGCTTTTAAATTAATTCTGCCAAAATTCAGTTGTTTTAGGTTATTGGGATATATACAGCATCTATAACTTGAATGTACTACCCAAATCAAAAAAATGGGACAGTATAGAAAATGCAAATAAAATAGATGCAGTGTTTTTTACATTTACATCGACTCTTATTCCATCAACTTCATTCTTAACATACACATACATGCATTTTAAGCTACAACACATTCGAAATAAAGTTGGAACAGGGCAAACCTTTAATTATAAGGTTAAAAAACAACTAAATAATAACCTGATTTCAAACAGGTAATGTGAACAGCTGATTATAATCACAAATTGGCACAGATCATGTTCAGATGGAAGGAAGAAAAAAGCTTGTTAAAATGGTTTACAGGCTTAAAAGAACAATCTTATATTTTTCTAAATGACCGCTTCAGTTTATACTAACAGCATTTACTTTTACTTCTACTTTTAATACTTTAGTACATTTAATATCAAATTACTTTTAATTAGAGATGGGACGATCGATCGGCTATGAATCGGTATCGGCCGATTTTTAATCAAAATATGCTATCGGCGATCGGCCGATATTTCCTAAAAGTAGCCGATCCGATCGTGTGATATATAAAGACCTTGTTAAGTTAACAGCTCAGTGGATTGATCCAGACTTTGAGCTACGAAGCACCAACCATCACATCACCATTCATCAACCATCGTACAGAAACCACAGTGAAAGCTCTTCATGACCTAAAATAACATTATTAATGTTGTGCATCATACATACGATGTAATTTTGCTGATTGTAATATTTACTTTAAAAAGATAATTCAACCCGGTCACATCTGAGTCGATTCTATCAGCACGTTATATAAACTCGTGGTTCACTTTGGTAAATCGTAAGCGGTTCTTACTTGTGATGTACTAGATGAGAACAGAAAACGTTACAGAGCCAATCCGAGGCAAAAGTTTATTCATTAGCAAATTCGTTAGTTCAGGATCATCTGCTGAACTTTTAGCTCCTTAGACGGAACGAGTCTGACTCGGTTACAGATCTGTGGTAATAGCAGTTTAATTAAGCTTTTTAATTAAGCTTTTTAATGTAAGAGAGTCACACAGAATGTTCTGTAGTAGCTGGTGTTTATTTAAAACCACGACATTTAATTAATAACAGTAAACACGGAGAGATAACTGAGAAGAGAAACTTACGCTTCGCGAAAAATGAATCGACTCGTGAATCAATGAATCACTTATAGCGATACTGTGAACAAAGCGTATCTTCTAAAGGCACACACACACGCGCGCGCGCGCACTGCTCCGGTTTATCTTCACTGTGAGGCTCTTTTTAAGTTTGTTTATTTTATTTACTGCTATGCCCCCCCCCCCCCCCGATCGGAATCGGCTATCGGCCGATGTCCCTGAAAGGAGATCGGAGATCGGAATCGGTGCCAAAAACCCCGATCGGTACATCTCTACTTTTAATACTTAAGTACATTAAACATCAGATACTCAAGTAATATTTTAAAAGGTGACTTTTACTTCTATCTAAGTAAATTTCTGGTAAGATACTTGTACTTTTACTCAAGTATGGCCTTCAGGTACTTTATACACCACTGCACATTCACATGAGAAATGGGGTGAAGCCGCCTAAGCTTGCCGCTGCGCTTCCCCGAGCAACACGCACCACACACTTTTTCCGCATTAGGCTTCACCTGACTGAACTTTGACCCAGTTTGCCGCTGACCTTTTTAAAGTGCCTCTAATGAGACAAAATGTTTGATATAAACAATGCTTAACGTGAACAATGCTTGTCGAGGCTTATTGTACTTAACCAACAACCAATAAATTTCATTAGTGGAGAGAAGTTTTTTCTGAGCACCCCAAGCTATAACACAAGTTTAAAAGTGAAAAAATGAAGAAAATACAGCTAAACCTAGATATACAGGGGTTGGACAAAATAACTGAAACACCTGTCATTTTAGTGTGGGAGGTTTCATGGCTAAATTGGACCAGTCTGGTGGCCAATCTTCATTAATTGCACATTGCACCAGTAAGAGCAGAGTGTGAAGGTTCAATTAGCAGGGTAAGAGCACAGTTTTGCTCAAAATATTGCAATGCACACAACATTATGGGTGACATACCAGAGTTCAAAAGAGGACAAATTGTTGGTGCACGTCTTGCTGGCGCATCTGTGACCAAGACAGCAAGTCTTTGTGATGTATCAAGAGCCACGGTATCCAGGGTAATGTCAGCATACCACCAAGAAGGACAAACCACATCCAACAGGATTAACTGTGGACGCAAGAGGAAGCTGTCTGAAAGGGATGTTCGGGTGCTAACCCGGATTGTATCCAAAAAACATAAAACCACGGCTGCCCAAATCACGGCAGAATTAAATGTGCACCTCAACTCTCCTGTTTCCACCAGAACTGTCCGTCGGGAGCTCCACAGGGTCAATATACACGGCCGGGCTGCTATAGCCACACCTTTGGTCACTCGTGCCAATGCCAAACGTCGGTTTCAATGGTGCAAGGAGCGCAAATCTTGGGCTGTGGACAATGTGAAACATGTATTGTTCTCTGATGAGTCCACCTTTACTGTTTTCCCCACATCCGGGAGAGTTACGGTGTGGAGAAGCCCCAAAGAAGCGTACCACCCAGACTGTTGCATGCCCAGAGTAAAGCATGGGGGTGGATCAGTGATGGTTTGGGCTGCCATATCATGGCATTCCCTTGGCCCAATACTTGTGCTAGATGGGCGCGTCACTGCCAAGGACTACCGAACCATTCTGGAGGACCATGTGCATCCAGTGGCGGTGCCGTGTATCAGGATGACAATGCACCAATACACACAGCAAGACTGGTGAAAGATTGGTTTGATGAACATGAAAGTGAAGTTGAACATCTCCCATGGCCTGCACAGTCACCAGATCTAAATATTATTGAGCCACTTTGAGGTGTTTTGGAGAAGCCAGTCAGGAAACGTTTTCCTCCACCAGCATCACGTAGTGACCTGGTCACTATCCTGCAAGAAGAATGGCTTAAAATCCCTCTGACCACTGTGCAGGACTTGTATATGTCATTTCCAAGACAAATTGACGCTGTATTGGCCGCAAAAGGAGGCCCTACACCATACTAATAAATTATTGTGGTCTAAAACCAGGTGTTTCAGTTATTTTGTCCAAAGCCTGTATGTGGATGCTTTCAGAGAGGATTTAATGTTTATTTCACACAAATGTATATTCGTGTCATGGTGCACTTTGATGACATTTTACCACACCGCTCAAGCCAAGCGCTGAACAAAGCAGCAGTTTGCGCTTAAACTTGCCCTTCTATTTGTATTCTCAGGCCAGATAGGTTACACCCTTGTAAGGATCAAGACCTAGACTATACAAGCGCAATGACACATATTAGCAAATAGTATGTAACAAACAGAGCAAGTTAACATGGATCCTCTTACATCCTCCCTCAAATTGACTTTGAATATAGTTCTGGCTACAGACATTCCCACACATTATGTTTTACTGCCTTTCCAGTCAAAATCTAAACCAGGACTAATAAATTCTTTGCTTACTAAAATAATTTTATCACATAACTGCTAATCCTAATGAAAATAAACATTGTGAGTAAACATTTAATAATAGTATAAGGATCACACTACAACTGACAGCTATTAATAAAAATAATTATAAGCAGGTTAAAAACAAAGGCCTCTGCAAAATATCTTATCTTGTTCTGTGACATTCAATGTATTATTAACACCTTCTTCTGTTATATATTAAAATAATTAAAGGTAATCATTTAAAAACAACTTTATGTGGCAATATATAGTTAAGTTATATAGTTATATATAGTTAATATATAAGGCTTTTCCCACTCGTGCACTAATCCAGGTCTATAAAAATACAGTTTAGTGTAGAAAAACTCGTATGGGTGCCCAGGTGGCGCAGCGGGATATTCCGCTAGCACACCAGCGCGAGATTCTAAACCCCTCGGCTCGTTGCCACCGGTCGGCTAGGCGCCACCTAGCGGGCATAATTGGCATTGCCTGCAGCAGACACGTTTCTGCTAAGGCGGGATGACTATGACTATGTGGGTGGGGTCTTCAAACGCTGTGTAAGGACCCTGATTGGCAGATAGAGAGGCACCTGTGCAGAGTGCATAGGTGAAAAAAGGTTCCGCAAAGGGCTGCACGTGGGTCGGAGGAGGCGTGAGCAGCAATATACCCACCTTGACTGCAATCAGGGATCCCAAAGCAGCACAAGACAAATTGACTACACTAAATTGGGAGAAAATGCATAAATAAAATTAAAAAAAATGAAGAAAAAAAACTCCTTCTCCTGCACAGACCCTTGTTTAAAAAAAAAGTTCCAGAAGAGTGGAGGCTCGGTGTTGTAGCCACAAACATATTAATGCATATATTTTAAGAATGTGATGCACAAGCTCATACATTTTGCCAAACAGTATAATAATACAAACTAAATATCTTATAAAGATCCACGGGGCTCATGTGGCACAGCAGGAAAACACAATACCACACCATAGCTGACATCTTGATCTTGTGAACTTGTGAATCTCTGCTCTGCTACTGGCAGCCTGGGCGCCCACAACTAATGCAATTACGACCTCTGCTGGCTGATCAGTGGTGCCCGCACAGAGATGAGTGATAACGGAGATCAATGAGTGACTCTCCGTATGCTATACTGAGCTCCATATGACCTTGCCTCATGCAGGTGAAAAGATGCACTCGGCTACTGCACGTGTCAAAGTGGCATGTGTTAGTCACGGCTCTCCTTGGTCCGGAAGTGAAATGCAATCGCATAATTCAGTGCAACTAGACTTGGAACATAATTGGGGGAAAATGCTAAAAAAATAAAATGAAAAAAAGAATCCATGATCAATTTTCCTATTGTCTCTTGAAAAAACATTTTTTTATGTTTTGATGTAGGAAGATAGTATATGTGAGATCCCAAACTCCCATGTGAACAGCAAAGATGAAAATGCAGAAAGAGGAAACTGGAGTAGTAAGAAGGAATATCTCCTGTCTATGATTGGATATGCAGTCGGACTGGGAAATGTGTGGAGATTCCCATATTTAACATATAAGCATGGAGGGGGTAAGTAATAATGTTTCATACTACAATGCACTCATTTGACCAGTGTATTTATGTCTAGTTATATAAAAAACATTCAAATTATATAAGGATGTATAACCTTTACATTCCTATCCTATTTGCTTTAAATGAAGTCTTTATCAGTTGCGTGATACAGCAAATGAACACAGGAAAAGGATTTTTTGTTAATCTTATTTGTCTTATCACAACTATCAACCCCTACACAATGCTGATCCTAAAACTACTGAAGTTGGGTTACAACATGATTACACCATTGGAAACACAATAGCAACACTTAATTTGCTTTACCTATGATTTGTTATATAAACACCACCCAGAGACAAAGGTGTTAAAGGTGTGTTGCAACCTTGGCGAAAATTAAGGAGCTGTGACAAAAGCTGAAAGTAGATCATTGCATTGCACCAAAACAATGGGTATGAGAAGAACATTTCTAGAGACACTATTGGAAGTATTGTGTTGAAGTTCTAAACTTTGGATGTAACAGTAAACCTACTTGACCATGAAAGAACGCTCATAATTTCATCCAGCAATCTGGTCAGGAAAATGAAGAAAAACCCTGCAAAAAGACTTGCAAGATGACCCTGATGAAGGCTGGGACAAATGTGTTCAAGGCAACCATAAGAAAGACAACCAAGGACTTCATAGCCACACTCCACAATGCTCGGTTCGGGCAATGCGTGGATTTATAGGTGGGATCTAGAAAAGGGAATTCATGCCATCTCTGGGGTAATCTGCTCTCCCGGGTCAGTCCCAGTGCAGGCTCAAAATGCTGTGACACAGGGGGGAGTTCCCAGAAAGATTCAAATACTGGCATGGCACCCTTGCAAAAAAAATAATAAAACAGCCCAGACTGAGCAAGCCAATATCAAGGTTTCACTGAAATAGCAAGTTTGGCAGACAGGGGAACTGTAAAATATAGAAAAACTTCCACCTGGAGCGAATTATTGCTTATTATTCCACCTGGGGCGAATTATTATAGGCGCAGATGTTTGTCAATCAAGAGAAACTGACAGAACAATCATCTGTGCCCAGCCCCCCTCCGGCAGCCAAAAAGGCAACACAGAAGGACTCTTAACATGACTCACTACCAATTTTTTTTATTAGATGAGCCATGCTCCAGGAGTTAAATTTTTTTTCCATTTTATTTATGCATTTTCTCCCAATTTAGTGTAGTAAATTTGTCTTCCACTGGTGGGGGATCCCTGATTGCAGTCCAGGTGGGTATATTGCTGCTCACACCTCCTTCGACCCACACGCAGCCCTTAGCGGAAACCTTTTTCACCTATGCACTCTGCACAGGCGCCTCTCTATCTGCCAATCAGGGTCATTACATCCCGCCCTAGCAGAACCATGTCTGCCCATTAGATGGCGCCCAGCCGACTGGTGGCAACGCCGAGTTTCGAACCGAGGAGTTCAGAATCTCAGCGCTGGTGTGCTAGTGAAATATCTCGCTGCGCCACCTGGGCGCCAGGAGTTGAATATTTACAACTATATTGCAACTATATAATAACATCCTTACTTTTATTTTTAAGGGGCTTTCCTGATTCCCTATGTGCTCATGTTGGCTGTTGCGGGGCTACCACTGTTTTTCTTAGAGAGCTCCTTTGGACAATTCTGCAGTCAAGGACCTATTAACACATGGAGAGCTGTGCCAATATTGCAAGGTCAGTAAAATAAAAGCATTTTTGATTACATAATGATGAGGTTTGTTCTTGGATTTTTTTTGTCTGACTTTTATAAATAGGTACTTGAATACGACGGCGGATTAGGGCCTTTATAAAAAAAAAACAGTTTTGATTTTGAGAATAAAGTTGTATAAGTTTCAATTTTGAGAATAAAGGTAAAATGATTATGAGAATATAGTCGAAATTATTTCAAGATTAAAGTCAAAATGATTATGAGAATAAAGTCGAAATATTATTACCACAGAGCAGCCATTGTAGGCTTGTCAGTTTAGAGAAGCAAGGGTCTCAGTACCTGGATCGTCATGCAAGCGCTGAGGGCAGCCTCCAATGCTGTTACTGTGGTTATCCAATAACCTGCGATTACTTTTGGGTGGTTGTTTGTATTGTACGCTTCCATCCACATGACATGATGACTAAACCCGTCAATGCAACCATTTATAGCGATACCATACGGCTTTAGTTTATCATACAAGTCCATAAGACTCTGTCGGTTAAAGTACTGGCATCGACGCAAAAGCAGAGCGCACCGGTGGTGCATGTTCTTCTAAATAAACACAGTTTATTGCAAAGCCATTTCACCATCCTTACGCTAATAACAATTTGGTACTTTTCTGCATTAATGCTGCCATCACAGAAGTGTAAATGACCTTTGCCAAGGGCACTGACACAGCCCCAAACCATGACAGACCCTGGCTTTTGGACTTGTTGCTGATAACAGTCTGGATGGTCCTTTTCATCTTTGGTCTGGAGCACACAGCGTCCATTTTTTTCCAAAAAGGACCTGAAATGCTGATTCATCTGACCACAAAACATGTTTCCACTGTGTGATGGTCCATCCTAGATGCCTCCGAGCCCAGAGAAGTTGATGCCACTTCTGGACATGGTTAACATAAGGCTTCTTTTTTGCACAGTAAAGTTTTAAGTGACATTTGTGCATGTAACTCCGTATTGTAGTGCTTGACAAAGGTTTGCCAAAGTAATCCCTCACCCATGTGGTTATATCAGCTATTGTTGAGTGGCGGTTCTTGATGCAGTGCCTTCTGAGGGATCAAAGATCATGGGCGTTCAGCTTAAGCTTGTGCCCTTGGCCTTTAAACACTGAAATTCCTCCTGATTCCTTGAATAGTTTAATGATATTATGCACTGTAGAGAGAAATATGCAAATCCTTTCCAATCTTTCTTTGAGGTTCATTGTTTTTAAACATTTCAATAATTTTCTCACACATTTATTGACAAACTGGAGATCCTCTGATCATCTTTGCTCATCAAAAACTCCAAACCATGATTACAATCACCTGTTGACATCACCTGTTTGAATTCACATAATTATTTAGTTTTTTTTACCTCATTACTAGCCCTATATTGCCACCGTCCCAACTTTTTTTGGAATGTGTTGCAGGCCTGAAATGCAGGAATGGATGTTTATTAATAAATTAAATGAAGTTAAGCAGACAAAACATGAAATATCTTGGGCTCAAACTGTCTGCAATTAAAAAAAGAAGTCAACGTAATGTAAGGAACACTGCATTTTTTTTTTATTTGCATTTTCCATACTGTCCCAACTTTTTCTGATTTGGGGTTGTATTTCCAGCTCTGCAGGTTAACAGTAATTAACAGTAAGACTGACTCAATGTTTGTGTTTTTTTTTAGGTGTTGGAATTACTATGATGCTGGTTAGCACTTTTGTGTCAATCTACTACAATGTCATTATTGCATATAGCCTCTACTACCTGTTCGCATCACTTCGGCGCACACTGCCATGGAGCAGCTGCACAAGCTGGTCTGATTGTAACAGCACTACTTGGGGTTTGTATTTTAATAGTTTCAGTAACTATTGTGTGACATCAATTGTGCTATTGTGCTAACCCGGATTGTATCCAAAAAACATAAAACCACGGCTGCCCAAATCACGGCAGAATTAAATGTGCACCTCAACTCTCCTGTTTCCACCAGAACTGTCCGTCGGGAGCTCCACAGGGTCAATATACACGGCCGGGCTGCTATAGCCAAACCTTTGGTCACTCGTGCCAATGCCAAACGTCGGTTTCAATGGTGCAAGGAGCGCAAATCTTGGGCTGTGGACAATGTGAAACATGTATTGTTCTCTGATGAGTCCACCTTTACTGTTTTCCCCACATCCGGGAGAGTTACGGTGTGGAGAAGCCCCAAAGAAGCGTACCACCCAGACTGTTGCATGCCCAGAGTGAAGCATGGCGGTGGATCAGTGATGGTTTGGGCTGCCATATCATGGCATTCCCTTGGCCCAATACTTGTGCTAGATGGGCGCGTCACTGCCAAGGACTACCGAACCATTCTGGAGGACCATGTGCATCCAATGGCGGTGCCGTGTATCAGGATGACAATGCACCAATACACACAGCAAGACTGGTGAAAGATTGGTTTGATGAACATGAAAGTGAAGTTGAACATCTCCCATGGCCTGCACAGTCACCAGATCTAAATATTATTGAGCCACTTTGGGGTGTTTTGGAGAAGCGAGTCAGGAAACGTTTTCCTCCACCAGCATCACGTAGTGACCTGGCCACTATCCTGCAAGAAGAATGGCTTAAAATCCCTCTGACCACTGTGCAGGACTTGTATATGTCATTTCCAAGACGAATTGACGCTGTATTGGCCGCAAAAGGAGGCACTACACCATACTAATAAATTATTGTGGTCTAAAACCAGGTGTTTCAGTTATTTTGTCCAACCCCTGTACATACATAAAGTTCCATAAGGGCATTTAACTTTGTGGCATAGCTTACAAAATGTACATGTTGGAAGTGCCTGGTGCTCTCAGATTAGCTTTGGCACAAAATGAAGAAAAAAATGTCCCCCCCCCAGTTTTTTTCCCTAATCTAGTCACATCCAGCTTCACAACTGACACACGCCCCCTCTGAAATGTGATTAGTACGACTGCCTCTTTTCATATGGGGACCAGCCTTGTGCACGGAGAGCCACACCCTGATCAGCATTATTCCCCAACTCTGTGCAGGCGCCATCAATCAGCCAGCAGAGGTCGTAATTGTACCAGTTATGAGGAACCCTGGTCCAGCTTACCCACCCTGTGAACAACAGTCAATCGTTGTTCATGTGGCCGCCCAGCCCAGCCGGATGGCCTCAGCTGAGATTTGATACGATGTATTTAAGATCCCAGCTAAGCGGCACCAATATTTATTATTGATTATATGGACATTGAAAACAGAATGTCCTTTCTTGTAAGGCAGCTTCCAATCCCATAACTTTGTAAGTTTGATTCATTATAAACAGTTCCCAGCAGCTTTTTTGTCCTGTGATGGACTGGCGACCTGTCCAGTGTAGTTCATGAATTTCACCCAGTGAATCAGACCACCGCGACCCTGAATCGGATGAAGCGGTGGTAGAACAGACAATGAATGAAGAAATGAAAAAGGCTAATGTTTCAGTATATTTCAGTACATCCTTCAGCAGAAAAAAGAAAAGCTGCCCAATTTATCCATTTACTTTCACGAATCTTGGTTGGGGTTGCAGTGGGACCAGTGCCTCCCAGAAACTAGGACCACAAGGCATGAATACACAATAGAATGTACACACACATTATCCACATTATCTGCATATTTTGGGAGGTGGGAAGCAACTGGAGTACCCAGAGAAAACCCACACGGACAGGGGGAACATGCAAAGCTAATCAAAGACGGTGCTCGCAGGCGAGGATCATCCTTCTTAGGATATCTATTAGGATATCTATTTTCATATGCAGTCAATTAAGTGTTCATGCCATTGCTAACATTACATAAGATTTACAACATTTCTGTTTTTAAGTGGCATCTTTGGTTCTCAAATTAAACTTAGTAATATTTTGGAAACATCTCTGTCTAAATAAATATGTTTGTTTTTTTTGTAATGCATAGACCTGTTAAAATGTTAGTTGGATTGCCTCGCCCTGCCTTGATTTCTTCACCAGCATAAAAATAAACAACTGAATTAATAAGTCAATAAAAAACTTAATTACTTTCTTTCTCTTAACAGACCTGTGCAGTAAATCTTACAACTTGACTTCCAATGCTACAAACATAAGCCAGGTGGTTGATGGGAATCTGAACTGTTCCGATTTCTCAGTTAATGTGCAATCGCAGAGCTTCAGTGAGCAGTACTGGGAGTGAGTGTTCTTTCTGTCAGTCTGTACACTACAAAGCAGAACATACACTGTTTGGCCATATGCATGTGGATACCCCGACCGTGAGCTTGTTGGACACCCCATTTCAAAAGATTTCCATGAGGTTTTGAAATTTGTCTGTGAGAATTTGTGCTCATTCAGTCTAAAGATTCATGATTTATGAGGTGAAACACTGATTTCAGACCAGATGGCATGTTACAGTTCAGAGGTACTGGCTTGTGTTAAATTGTTGTGCGTAAGTATAATGACAATAGGGTTCTAGCTATCTTTTAAAAATACAACACCTCATTCCCCAGCACCATATTTAGGAGAACATACAAACTCCACACATAAAAGAACCACACTGCTCCAGATGGGAATCGAACCCAGGACCTTCTTGCAGTGAGGTGACAGTGCTACCCACCTAGCCTCCCATGGTTGTTCAATTGATTTGAGATTTGGTAACTGTAAAGGCTATATATTTACCTACCTGGCAGAGGTGAGACCATGATCTAGAAGGTGGTTCACCCAGGGCGAGGCTCAACCATTGCACCTTGTGACCTCTGTGAATTCACCTTTACTGCATAATTTCTGATAGAAAATGTACATGACAGTGGTAGCCTAGTGGGTAGAGCGCTGGACTATCAATTGAACGGTTGCAGGTTTGAATGATAGCTATGCTTTGCAGCCACTGTTAGGCCCCTAACCCTCTGGGCTCTGACCCCAGTTCCCAAACAAGCCAAAATATGTGAATAAAATATGGTATTGCACACCTAAATATGTATATATATATATAACAAATAAAAGCAATTTATTCTATAACATGTATTTATATGTTTTGAATACTCAAGCTACACAATGGTCTACATAGTTATAGATACACTGATCAGCCATAACATTAAAACCACCTCCTTGTTTCTACACTCACTGTCCATTTTATTTACATTTACATTTACATTTTCAGCATTTAGCAGACGCTCTTATCCAGAGCGACTTACAGAAGTGCTTCTATAGTGAACATTTCATTTCTCAAGTTTAGGTAAACAACAGTCGAAGAACACAAATCTGCTAAAACCTGTTAGAACCAAAGTGGCCTTTTTTTTTTTTTTTTTTTTTTTTTTTTTTTTTTTGAAATGGAAAATATTGGAATAAAGTGTTATTTAAGTACAAGTCAAATAAGTACAAGTTAAATAAGTACAAGTCAGCCTAAGTGTTTAGTAAAAAGGTGGGTTTTTAATCGTTTTTTAAAGACAGCAAGAGACTCAGATGTTCGGACAGACAGAGGAAGTTCGTTCCACCATTTGGGCGCTAGAACAGAGAAGAGCCTTGATGCTTGTCTTCCTTTAGTCCTGGATGGAGGCTCAAGTCGAGCGAGACTAGAGGCTAGGAGGTTGCGTGGTACAGAGCGGGGTTTGATTAGACCCCGAAGGTAGCTTGGGGCTGGTCCTTTTTTGGCTTTGTAGGCGAGCGTCAGTGTTTTAAACTGAATGCGTGCAGCTACAGGAAGCCAGTGAAGAGAATGCAGCAGTGGGGTGATGTGGCAGTGTTTGGGTTGGTTAAAAACCAGACGGGCAGCTGCATTTTGAATGAGCTGTAAGGGTTTAATCGTGGACATGGGAGCTCCAGCCAGAAGGGAGTTGCAGTAGTCCAACCGTGAGATTACAAGTAATTGCACCAGAATCTGAGTAGCTTCCCTGGACAGAAATGGACGAATCTTCCTGATGTTGTACAGGAGAAACCGACACGCTCTTGTCATGTTGGCTATATAAGGAGAGAATGTCAGCTGGTTATCAAGAACAACACCAAGACTTCTTACCTTATCAGATGGTCTGATCTGGGAGTCATCCAGAGAAATGACTAGGTCCTGGGTTGGAGACTGGTCTCCAGGAATGAGCAACATCTCTGTCTTGCAGGGATTAAGTTTTAGATGATGAGCCGACATCCATTGTGAGATATCTCGCAGACATGCTGAGATGCGAGCTGAGACTTGCGTGTCTGAAGGAGGGAATGACAGAACGAGCTGAGTGTCATCTGCATAGAAGCCATGGGAGGCTATGACCTTGCCCAGAGAGCGGGTGTAGATAGAGAAAAGAAGTGGGCCGAGTACAGAGCCCTGAGGAACACCGGTTGAGAGAGTGCATGGGGGAGATATGGATCCCCTCCATGACACTTGGTAGGAGCGCCCTTCTAGGTAGGAGGCCATCCATTGCCATGCTGAACCTGTTACTCCAAGGTTGGAGAGAGTGGTCAGGAGAATGCTGTGATTCACTGTGTCGAAGGCCGCAGAGAGGTCAAGAAGAATAAGGACAGATGACAGTTTGGCTGCATGAAGCTTCTCAGTAACCGTTACAAGAGCTGTTTCCGTAGAATGCGCTGCCTTGAAGCCAGACTGGTACTGATCGTGGAGATCATTCTGAGTAAGAAAGGCAGATAGTTGGTTATAGACAGCACGTTCAAGAATCTTTGATAGAAAAGAGAGGAGTGAGACAGGTCTGTAGTTGTTAATGTCTGTAGTGTCTAGTGTAGGTTTCTTAAGAAGGGGAATGACCTGAGCTTTCTTAAAAGCAGTAGGGACAACACCTGATGTCAGGGAGTTGTTGATGATGGGTGTGATGAAGGGGATTAGGTCCTGTGAGATGTCTTTGAGGATGGTGGATGGTATAGGGTCAAGTGTGCATGTAGTGGGATTGCTAGATGAGAGGAGCTGTGTAACCTCATCCATGGTGAGTGGGGTGAAGCTGGTGAGTGTGTTGGTGGGTTGAGGGTCAGTTGAAAGTGGGTCAGTCGGAGAGAAGGATTGATTGATTTTGTCGATCTTGTCCTGAAAGAATGTTGAAAAGTCAGTAGCAGTGAGAGAGGCAGAAGGGGGAGGAGGAGGAGGGTTTAGAAGAGAGGAAAAGATAGCATGAAGCTTACGTGGGTCAGCAGAAGGTTGTTCAAGCTTGGCTTTGTAAAAAGATGTTTTTGTAGCAGTCACGTCAGATGAGAACCTGGACAGCAGATCGTGGTAGGAGTGGAGATCAACACTGAGCTTAGATTTCCTCCACTTTCTCTCAGCTGCCCTTAATTCTCTTCTGTTGCTGCGCAGTGCATCTGAAAGCCAAGGAGCAGGGTGAGAAGGTTTACCTCGTTTGAGGGTAGGAGGACAGAGCTGATCGAGGGATGTTGAAAGAGAAGAGAGTAGAGTATTAGTTGCAGAGTTGAGTGGAAGGGTAGCAAGAATGTCAGGGTTAGGTAGTGAAGTTAGGATGGTGGAGATCAACAGGGAGGAAGATAAAGAGTGAAGATTGGGGCGTGTTGTAAGGGTGAAAGTGTGGTTGGAGGTAGGAAGAGTTGGGAGACAGAGAGAGAAGGACACAAAGTGATGGTCAGAGACGTGGAGTGGGGTGACAGTGAGGTCCAGAACAGAAGTTGGACGACTGAAGACAAAGTCCAGAAGATTACCTCCTTTGTGTGTCGGAGGGCTGTGATTAAAGAGGAGGTCGAAAGATGAAAGAAGAGGAAGAAGACATGAGGACTGAAGTGTAGGGAGATTAAAGTCACCAAGAAGAGTCAGAGGAGTTCCATCTGAAGGGAAAAATCTCAGAAGAACATCCAGCTCTTCTATGAAGTCTCCCAATGAGCCAGGTGGTCTGTAAATGACAATGATATGAAGAGTAATCGGAAAAGTAACAGTAATAGCATGAAATTCAAAAGATGAAATTTTAAGGTGAGAAACATTCACAGTAGTGAATTGCCATTTCCTGGTCAGGAGCAAACCTGTACCTCCACCCCTACCAGATCCTCTCGGTGTATGAGAGAAGGTGTAGGCAGAGGATAAGGCTGCTAGTGTTGCTGAGTTCTCGGTGGTGATCCGCGTCTCAGTCAGTGCCAGGAAGTCAGGGCTGTGAGAAAGTGCAAAAGCTGAGATAAAGTCAGCTTTCTGGACGGCTGATTGACAGTTCCAGACCCCACCTACCACCACTGTTTGAGACTGTTGCAACAGTTGGGGGTAGATGAGGTTGCTGGCGTTGCTGTTCCTATAATGTGCCCTCTGATGTCTGCAGGGTCTGTGAGATATAAGCACAGGAATGTTTGAGTAGCACATGCTGAGAAAAAAAGTTTGATAGATTGAACAATGTCAGAGACTGATAGTACTTACCCAAGTTAGTTTAGATTAGTAGAAAAAAAACCTAGTGATAGAGAAGACCAGCTTTAATTTTATACTAAGCTTAGCCCTGCCCCTCAATTCACACCTAAGCCTCTAACAACAGGTCTAACAACAGTCACCTGATACCACTTTAACCAATCAGCAAAACACAGATTAATGCATCAACAGACTATCTTTTAACAATAGTTAAATGCTACTTCAATTCTAGCAATGTTAATAATCAAAGTTACAAAGACAGGGTCTAGAACAAGTTACAGCAAAAAATATACACTTTAACCAGAAGCTTACCTTACCCAAGAATACAAATGAACACCATAAAGTTACAAGCACATTTTATCAGCTCCACTTACCATTTAGAAGCACTTTGTAGTTCTACAACTACTGACTGTAGTCCATCTGTTTATCTGCTTGCTTTGTTAGCCCCCTTTCATGCTGTTCTTCAATGGTCAGGACTCTCCCAGGACTACTACAGATAGGTATTATTTGGGTGGTGGATCATTCTCAGCACTGCAGTGACATGGACATGGTGGTGGTGTGTTATTGTGTGTTGTGCTGGTATGAGTGGATAAGACACAGCAATGCCGATGGACTTGTTAAACACCTCACTGTCACTGCTGGACTAAGAATAATCCACCAACCAAAAATATATCCAGCCAGCAGCGCCCCGTGGCCAGCGTCCTGTGACCACTGATGAAGGTCTAGAAGATGACCAACAGATGATCAGTGTCAACATATGGAGGCCACTCTCATCATAATACAAATGTCCCCCACAGCAAATGTGTATATATAGAGAATATAGAGTTAAATAGTTTTTGTCAAGATTTCCAGACAAGCTGATTTAGAATAACCACATATGCTGTCATTTAGCCACGTAGCCCTGAGGAGAACTAGCAGTATTGATGAGACAGGACCGGTGGTCTGGCACTTGGCGCTGTGCCTTTTGCTAGGTTGGATACTGATTGCTGCAGCTCTCTTCAAAGGCATCAAGTCTTCTGGGAAAGTAAGTGTTTGTACAAGGTGAGACATTTTTTAAACAATTCAGTTAACATCAGTAACACATTAACCTGATGTATAGACATTGGAATTTGACATGCTAAAAGATTCCAATGCACTGTTGCAAATGTTTGATGGAATTAGATTGAGTTACGGGTGTAAATATTTACCATAATGCCTTTGCAATGTGTTTACCTTCAGGTTGTCTATTTTACGGCATTGTTTCCTTATGTCGTCCTGGTGATCCTGCTAATCCGTGGAGTTACTCTAGAGGGTGCAAGAAATGGAATCGAATACTACATAGGATCCAAGTCTAACCTCACAAAATTGGCAGAGGCTGAGGCAAGTCCAAAAAACTCATTGTCACATTACGCCAATTCAACTGTATCAGCTCCGCTTACCATATAGAAGCACTTTGTAGTTCTACAATTACTGACTGTAGTCCATCTGTTTCTCTACATAAATTTTTAGCCTGCTTTCACCCTGTTCTTCAATGGTCAGGACCCCCACAGGACCACCACAGAGCAGGTATTATTTAGATGGTGGATCATTCTCAGCACTGCAGTGACATGGTGGTGGTGTGTTGGTATGAGTGGATCAGACACAGCAGCGCTGCTGGAGTTTTTAAATACGTGTCCACTCACCGTTTTACTGCTGTTTAAGTTGGTCAACTTTTAGACCTTCATCAGTGGTCACAGGACGCTGCCTACGGGGCACTGTTGGCTGGATGTTTTTGGTTGGTGGACTATTCTCAGTCCAGCAGTGACAGTGATGTGTTTTAAAACTCCAAAAACAGCGCTGCTGTGTCTGATCCACTCATACCAGCACAACACACACTAACACACCACCACCATGTCAGTGTCACTGCAGCGCTGAGAATTATCCACCAAAAAATAATACCTACTCTGTGGTGGTCCTGGAAGAATCCTGATTTTTGAAGAACAGCATAAAAGGGGGCTAACAAAGCATGCAGAGAAACAGATGGACTACAGTCAGTAATTGTAGAACTTCAAAGTGCTTCTATATGGTAGGCGGAGCTAATAAAATGGACAGTGAGTGTAGAAACAAGGAGGTGGTTTTAATGTTATGGCTGATAGTGTGTATTTTTGGTGGTTCTTGAATTACATCTGAGCATAAGGTGAGAGTCGTAGCCTTGTTGTTGTCAATCATAATCATTAGTGATGAATTTTAAGGTCGTGCACCAAGGTCAAATATTGTAGAACTGTGTACAAGTTGCCGCATGTATTTTTACCCAGTAATTGTGTTATGTTTTAAAAATAACTGAAATAACTCAATTTTGTTACAATAATGCAGGTTTGGAAGGATGCAGCTACTCAGATATTCTTCTCCCTATCTATTGCTTGGGGTGGCTTAATGACACTGTCTTCCTACAACAAGTTTTCCAACAACTGCTTTAAAGACTCCATCATTGTCTGCATCACAAACTGCTCCACAAGCATCTTTGCTGGCTTTGCCATATTCTCCATCCTCGGACACATGGCACATGTCTATGGGAAACCAGTTTCAGAGGTTGCAGAAGCTGGTAAGGTTTTTTTCTTTCCTCACAATATAGTTCTTTCTTGATGTCTGAAAAAAGGTTTAGAGAGTTTAGAGCTAGAGTTTAGAGCTTTAGAGAGTATTCACTTTCAAACGATTTTCACACAGATGTCACAAAATCATATGGCCAAAACTCCTGACCTTGATTTTGTTGAGCAAAGTGCAAAGTTTTCTGACCTAAACATCATTGAAAATGACGCCCATAAATATCTCACAATTAGAAACATTCCTAAAGAAAGAATGACATCCTATTCCAAAATCATGGATATTAATGTGAAGGTATCACTATAACATCCTCCAGTCTTCTGTTGGTACTGAACTCTCAATTAATATCCAGTATTTTTACACATGCCATGTGATCATATTGTTCAGGCCTAACAAGCTTGCTTTATGTAGTAAGCTCTACTAAATCTACCAGAAAATTATTGTGTACTACGTCTACTTTTAAAAAGCTATTGCTGCATATTTGTTGAATAATTTTTTAAGTCCAAAAATAATGTAAATCTAATTTTACAACCTTTGCAACAACTAGATCACAACCACATCTACGCCTTTTCCCACTATTAACAAAACACATATTAGAATTCCATCCCTACAAGACAGAAACTTGTAGAATCCCTGCAGCTAAACTTCCCTGGTGAAAAAAAAGTAGACTTAAGTATACTAATATTTAATATGCTATAGTGCACTATAGTGTATTGTTGTCACACTAATGATCAATGCACTTAAAGAGTGCTAAAATGGAACAACTATTTTTGTACTTATTATACTTTAATTGTACAAAAATAATACAAAAGCTTGTCTTTAATTGTTTTAAGTGTACTAAATTGGGACTATTCTTAAGCATATTTAATTTAACTTAAGTATACTACAGCATGTGTATTTAACTAAATATTTTACATACACTTAATGTGAAATTAAAGCACATTTAATCAGTATTCAAAGTGCACTTGAAGTACATTAAAAATATTTTTAAAAATAGCTTTAAATATATTTACTTTAGAGTAAAAATATACTTCCACTTCCTGTCTTTCTAGACCCGATTCTTTAAAGTGCATAGCAATATATTTATCAGCTACGCACTGGTCTCTGTTTTTCGTTTTTTTGGCTTGTAGGAACCATTAATCAGCAGGTTATTAAATCTGATTTAATTAATAAGTCAATTTGATCAGTAATACTAAAGCTATGTTAAATAAACTGTTTAGCATTTTTGTGAGCTCTAGTCACTTAAAAATACACTTGAAATGTATATTTTAACTTTCATCAGTTTCTTATCATCACAAGAGTCATGGGGGTGCTAAAGTTTAACCCAGAGCTCATTAGGTGAAACGCATGGAGACACCTAATAAGTTGTATAATTTTGATGGAGACATTAGTCCAGTGGTATTAATCCATAGAGACTGATATGGTATATTTGTCTGTTCTGTTTTAAGGTTTTGGATTGGCTTTCATTGCTTACCCCGATGCCATTTCCAAACTGCCTGCACCTCCAGTGTGGGCTTTTTTGTTTTTCTTCATGCTGCTACTTCTTGGTCTGGACTCCCAGTTTGGTGGAATAGGTAGGCTTGCTAAGCCTGGAGCACATACATCCAGGATTTCCAAATATGTGAGAAAATTGTTGAAATGTTCTCAAAAAACCACCTCCTTGTTTCTACACTCACTGTCCATTGTATCAGCTCAATTTACCATATAGAAGCACTTTGTAGTTCTACAATTACTGACTGCAGTCCATCTGTTTCTCTGCATGCTTTGTTAGCCCCCTTTCATTCTGTTCTTCAATGGTTAGGACTCTCCCAGGACCACTACAGAGTAGATATTATTTGGGTGGTGGATCATTCTCAGCACTGCAGTGACACTGACATGGTGGTGGTGTTAGTGTGTGTTGTGCTGGTATGAGTGGATAAGACACAGCAGCGCTGCTGGAGTTTTTAAACACTTCATTGTCACTGCTGGACTGAGAATAGTTCACCAACCAAAAACATCCAGCCAACAGCGCCCCGTGGGCAGCGTCCTGTGTCCACTGATGAAGGTCTAGAAGATGAGCGGCTCAAACAGCAGCAATGGATGAGCAATCATCTCTGAGTTTACATCTACAAGGGGGACCAACTAGGTAGGAGTGTCTAACAGAGTGGACAGTGAGTGGACACGGTATTTAAAAACTCCAGCAGCGCTGCTGTGTCTGATCCACTCATACCAGCACAACACACCACCACCATGTCATTGTCACTGCAGTGCTGAGAATGACCAACCACCTAAATAATACCTGCTCTGTGATGGTCTTGTGGGGGTCCTAACCATTGAAAAACAGAGTAAAAGCAGGCTAAAAAAATATGTAGAGAAACAGATGGACTACAGTCAGTAATTGTAGAACTACAAAGTGCTCCTCTATGGTAAATGGAGCTGATAAAATGGACAGTGAGTGTAGAAACAAGGAGGTGGTTTTAATGTTATAATATATAACACTTTATATTTATACACTCCTGGGATTGGCCATCACACAATGGAAACTATATGGTCAGATGAATAAGGGAAAAATAGACACTTACTTTGTAAGTGGACCATCCAGACTGTAATCAGCAAGTGGCTTTAAATTTAAAACAGTCTTAATTAATCTTAGTCTTAAAATAATTTAGTAAATGTACCTCTTATTTTAAATTATTGAGCTCTATCATTTTGCATTACACTACCTCTTACCAAGCAATTTCTAGATGGTTCAGGTGCAGTTTGTAAACCAGAATTATTTTGTATTTGATACTGGTGGGTGTTGAAAGCCAGTGAAGCTGGTAGAGGACAGGAGTGATGTGGACAGACTGCTTGGTAGATTTGTGGACTCTGGATGCTGAGTTTTAAACAAGCTGAATAGATTCTTATAAATAGGGTCCGACTAAATTCATGGGAAAATGTGCCTAATTTCATGGACTATATTTAAAGAAAATACCAGATTTCATTAGAATTCGAATTATTAAAGAAAAGTGCCGTCATTAAATAACACGCATAAATGATAGAATAAATAGAAGCGACAATATACAGAACAGCCTACCTTAAGGGTTGAATGTAAACTAGAACATCAAGGTTTTAAATACAAAAATACTTGACATCTTGAACATTTTGACCATCGTGTGCATAGCAATATCTCGGTGGGTTCGCATGTGACTGTGTAGGCCAATCCTGGATATGCACACTCGGGAGCATTTTGGGGATTCCATAATCAATGTTAAAGTGTGCTTCTCTACTCACGTGATCATCTCTCTGTAGTCTGTGCTGCGCCTTAAAACAAAAAGTATTATGTTCCCATAATAATATTTAAGGCAATTAAGGGCAATAAGCTGTTTATTTCTTTGAATTGTTCATTTTTATCTGTGGTAACTATGTTTTTTTTTTTTATTATTACATTTGCCTGGCAGAGGTTATTACGACATGTCTCCAGGATGCCTACCCAAGTTTGTTAAAGTCGAAACGAAGCATCTTAACCGTTTTCATCTGCGCCATTCTGTTTCTGCTTGGCTTGCCATGTGTCACTGGAGTAAGTCAATTTCAAGCTATGTAATTAATAGTGTAATGTTCTATATACACTGCATGGCCAAAAGTATGAGGACACTCCTCAGATTAGTAGGTTTGGCTGTTGTTCCTTCATTCATTATCAACAAGCAATGCAGTCTACATAATCCAGTGTAACTGTGATTTAGTTTTAGACTTTAATGATTTGAAGTGTTTGGCTCTTTGTTGACATTGGTACCCTCAGATGGACTGGCAACCTGTCTGGGGTGTTTCCTGACTTTTGCCCAATAAAACAGATCCACTGTCATGCTAACCAGAATAAAGCAGTGGTAAACAGACAATTAATTATCAAATAAATGTTATTATTGTGTTTATTTTTATATTTAACTAAGCAAGCTTTAAAAAGTACAACCTGAAACTCTGGTCTGCAAAGCGAACACTATGCACCAATTCTATACACATACACAGCCAAATTCACTTAAAAGAGGAGGTGGTCATGTTCGAGGATGTTCCTGTATTCTACAAGCTTCTTATTGTCAGGCATCTCTTTGTCTTTGCTGCTGAGAAGCACCTTCATACCATGATGCATGGGTCTCCCATTTATGCACTGGAGATTTGAAGTTCTTTTAGAGCAGCCTTTGAGATCTTTCCTACCATCCTGACCAAGGCTCTTTTTGCCAGGCTGCCAAAATTTGGCTGGATGGTCAACCCAAGGAAGGTTCAAGGCTGTTTTTGGACTTCCAAAATCTTAAGAATCTCATAAGGACATTAAAGAAACCCCTCTCCTACTGCAAAAGATGTACAAGATGACCTGATGAGAAGAACAACCAAAGACTTCATGGCCAAACTCCACAACGCATACCACTCTTGACCAAGAAGCACATACAGGTTGACTTGGAATACACCAGAGAAAATTTGGCTTGACACATTGACAAGGAGTGACAAACCAAAACTGAAACTGTTTGGCAGCATGACCAGAAGAACACTATAACCATAATCCAGCATTAATATGGTCAGTGATTATTTGGGCATGTTTTTCTGCTGCAGGAACTGACAATCTTGACTGTGTGACTGGCATCATGGACTCACAGAATTACCAAGGCATTTTGAAGAGGAATGTTATTCTATCTATGGTGAAATTGATCCTTGGTAATAAGTGGAATTTCCAGCAAGACAATGATCCCAAGCACACTTCCAAAGTCAACCAAAGCTTGGTATAGAATATCCTTTCATAAATTGGTTCCAGAGAAGAAAAAGCTTAATACTGTACTTATGTACACACTGACAGTTTAGAGAATTGAGCTCTTTGGACTAAAAATAATGGTTTGGCACACCAGAGCTCACATCTCAAACTCATGACTAGGCAAGCTGCATGCCTACACAGATAATGGTTGGCTTGTCTGTTGGGTTGGATGCCGAAGGGAATTCCACATAACTGATGGAATTACAACCGCTGCTGGCTGACTGATGGCAGCTTCATGGAAATGGGGAATAATGGGGATTAGTGCGTGGCTATCCAAACAAGATATAATGCAGGTGAAAAAACGTGGCCAGCTACTGTACACTCTCCTTGGTCAGCAGTGGAGGCAAAATGCAATCAGGTTATTAGATACAACTAGATTGGGAGGAAAATTGGGGGGAAATGGGTAAAAAAAATAGTTTGCCTCACCAGTGACCAACCTCACCATTGACCTCACCTTCATCCAAACATGTTTGGAATTAATCACTGAATTTGAGTGTGCAACTACTTTCAGTCATGTACTAAATACATTCAAATGATCACACTTTAAAACAAATGTTATGTTTTAGTTTCATTTTAAACTATTTTTTTTATTCTTTTAAAGGCAGGAGTATACTGGGTGAATCTGATCGACACTTTTTGTGCTGGATGGATTCTTCTGGTCGCTGGATTGTTAGAAGTTGTTGGTCTAGCCTGGATATATGGTCAGTATATGAATTTTGACATATTTATAAAATAGTCTGTCTTAGAACTTTCTCTGTCACTGTCCTACAGTATTTAAAAACGTTTTTTTTGTTGTTTTTTTTAGGAGGACACCGGTTTATCAAGGACATTGAAATGATGATTGGAAGCAGGTCTTTCTGTTTCTGGTTATGGTGGAAGGCTTGCTGGTTTTTTATTACTCCTGTTGTTCTGCTTGTAAGTACTGACGTCAATAGACTAACATCTAAAATTTTTAAATGTATACTTTATTTTAAGTAGAAACTCCATTTGATAGTTAAGTGGGTAGAGCTCTGGACTATCATTCGAGATGTTGTGGGTTGAAATTCCCTGACCCTGCGCTCTTACCTTAGCATACAAACAAGCTAAAAATAACACACTAAAAATAAAGGCAATCATTAATTTAGTAAAATATAATAAAACATATATATATATATATATATATATATATATATATATATATATATATACAGTATATATGTATATATATATATATATATATATATATATATATAAAAATATATATATTCGAGATTACTTTACGATACTGAAAATGACCATATTCGTTATATCGAGTATGCCTAGGATACAGAGGTTACCATTTAAAAACATTTAAAACAGCACAAAAGCACTGGAATAAGGGAGCTGTGCTCTTATCTGCAGTAAAAAATCATTTGTTTGCACTATATTTCATTATGGTGTGATGGGTTGCGGTGCTGCTATTTACTTGTTTACTGTGAGCATTTTTTTATCAAATATTGAACTTTTTCGTGATTTTTTTGATGCTCATTTATCTGAAGTTAAGTAGCAGTGGCCTGCCACTGTACTTTGATGCATGCAACATACTCAAAAAATGTTGGGACTGGGCAAAATAAGCATGGAAAGTTAATAAAATATTACTCTGTTTTGCATTTCTCAGGTGAACTGGCAGCAGGTAGGGGGTTTATTAGTGGACATTAAAGTCTCATCCACTAATGGCTTAGTCTGGGCTATTTGTGAGAGAATTGTCGATCAGTTTAAAAATGGCATTTGCAAGATTGTAATTAATTTAGGTCTTTCACAGTCCGTTGAACAGCCCCCTGACTGCATTGCATGAAAAAGTTACAGCTTACCTTTGGGAAAACATGTTAAAACCTCTGTGCCAAAGACAAAAATGACCATCCAGACCATCAGCAAAAGGTTTTTTTTATTCTATTTTATGATCTATATAAGTAATACAATATGTAATACTAGGGATGCATCGATACCATTTTTTCCCAACCGAGTACGAGTACAAGTACATGTATTTTTGTACTCGCCGATACCGATACCTATTATGAATGATGCAATCTGGAGCAGTATAGAATAGTGTAGTTTTTAGTGTAAAATAGTGCAGTGGAACAGTTGCTTGGGTTGCCATCACTAATTGTACAAAAAAAAAAAACACCGCACAGACATCATTGAGAAAGCTTCTGACAAGCTAACGTTAACGTTCATTAATAAACGCACGTAATTAACGTTGTGCACATCATACATGCGATGCGATTCTGCTGATTGAAATATTTACTTTAAAAGGATAATAAAGTCGGATCCCATCTGAGCCGATTCTATCAGCACATACAGTACATTCGTGGTTCACCTCGGTAAATCGTAAACGACTCTGAGTCGGCTCCCGCTCTGTGGTAATAACCAGTATATTTAAGCATGAGCTTTATAATGTAAGCGAGTCACACAAAATGTTCTGTAGTATTTGGTGTTTATTTACAACCGCATCATTCATTATAACAGTAAACACGGAGAGATGACTGAGAAAAGAAACTTTTTAAGCTGCGCTTAAAATGAGTCGACTCCTGAATCACTTGTATCGACACTGTGAACAGAGTATTAAAGACACACACATGTCCTATAACAGCGGTTGCTGCTTTTGTAACCGGTTATCTTCGCTGTTAGCTCTATTTTGAAGTTTTTTTTTTTTTTCAAACGGAACTAAATAACATTAAACGTGCATGTGAGCGTGGTCAGTGAGAATAATTCAATCTGTCTCCCGTGGGCGAAAAATGAATTGTTTTAGTTTTAGAAGTAAAAAAATCTCGCAATGTCACGCAACAATGTCACGCAATGTCACGCAACGTGCCTAGTGCACGTTGCTGCGTTAACGCAGGGATTTTCAACCTGTGGGGCGGCAGTGCTTGTCTGGGGGGGCGCGAGTGCCCCCCCCCCCCCCCTTCCCGGTCAGGCACTCGCGCCCCCCCCAGACAAGCACTGCCGCCCCACAGGTTGAAAATCCCTGCGTTAACGCAGCAACGTGCACTAGGCACAAGGTATCGGACTAATAATACCCGATACTAGTATCGGTACTCATGCATCTCTATGTAATACAATATGTAATTTTATATATAGTATAATATACTACCACCCCAAATCAGAAAAAGTTGGGACAGAATGAAAAATGCAAATAAAATAAAAATGCAGTGTTCCTTACATTTACTTTTACATGTACAAACTTTTATTTGATTGCAGACGGTTTGAACCTGAGATATTTCATGTTTTGTCTGATCAACTTCATTTCATTTGTTAATATACCTCCATTCCTGCATTTCAGGCCTGCAACACATTCTAAAAAAATCTGAGACAAGGCTTTTTAGGACTAGTAATGAGGTGAAAAAACAAAATAATGATGTGATTCCAAACAGGTGATGTCAACAAGTGATTGTAATCATGGTTTGGTACAAAAGCAGCATCCAGGAATGGCTTAGTCTTTGATGAGCAAAGATCAGAGAGATCAGAGGATCTCCAGTTTCTCAACAAATGCGTGAGAAAATTATTGAAATGATTAAAAACAATGAACCTCAAAGAAAGATTGGAAGGGATTTGCATATTTCTCCCTCTACAGTGCATAATATCATTAAACGATTCAAGGAATCAGGAGGAATTTCAGTGTGCAAAGGCCAAGGGCGCAAGCTTAAGCTGAACGCCCATGATCTTCGATCCCTCAGATGGCACTGCATCAAGACCCGCCACTCAACAATAGCTGATATAACCACATGGGTGAGGAATTACTTTACAAGCACTACAATACAGAGTTACATGCACAATTCCACTTGAAACTTTACTGTGCCAAAAAGAAGCCTTATGTTAACCATGTCCATAAGCGGCGTCGACTTCTCTGGGCTTGGAGGCATCCAGGATGGACCATCGCACAGTGGAAACATGTATTGTGGTCAGATGAATCAGCATTCCAGGTCTTTTTTTGGAAGCAATTGACGCTGTGTGCTCCGTTATCAGCAACAAGTCCAAAAGCCAGGGTCTGTCATGGTATGGGGCTGTGTCAGTGCCCTTGGCAAAAGTCATTTACACTTCTGTGATGGCAGCATTAATGCAGAAAAGTACATTGAGATCTTAGAGCAACATATGCTGCCCTCAAGACGTCATCTTTTCCAGGGACGTTCATGCATTTTTCAAGAGGGTACAGGTACTGGACTGGCCTGCCTGCAGTCCTGACCTGTCCACAATAGAGAATGTGTGGAAAATTTTGAGATGAAAAACATTAATTCACTTGGTATCCTTAGTGCCCAAACGTATTTTAAGTGTGATAAAAAAGGAATGGCAACATTACAAAGTGGTAAATGCTTTACTGTCCCAACTTTTTTTGGAATGTGTTTGAGGCCTGAAATGCAGGAATGGATGTTTATTAATAAATGAAATAAAGTTAAACAGACAAAACATGAAATATCTCAGGTTCATCCTGTCTGCAATCAAATAAAAGTCAAAGTAAATGTAAGAAACTTGGGTATGTGTCCTTGGGTACGCTATATAAATTGAATTCATTGTTATTATTATTGTAATGGTTAAACACAAATATTTAGAATTGTGATTGCATTTTTATCAGATCTGTTCATTTTCAAGCTATTATACAGTATTATAAAGAATAAATACTGACTGGAAACCAATGATTTCTGTTAAAATATTATTTTTAATAACTTGAAATGACTAGATCAGACTAATTAAAGCAATGTTTATTTCATTGTAAGACACTTAAAGGGTACATATACATTGCAATTATATTGTGTGTAAGTGTGTGTGTGTATTGCTGTGATACGAATTTACCACTATTTTACTGAAATTGGTTTTCACTACCAAAATAAATCAGCAAACAGGCAAATTATTTTTATCATGTTTAAACTTTAATCATGTATTATCTTTTGTTTGTTTGTCTTTAGGTCATTTTTGTGTGGTCAGTATACACATTTAAGGCTCCGACGTACGGCTCGGTGGAATATCCACAGTGGAGCATTGCTCTAGGCTGGTGCATGACTGCCTTTTGCCTTATTTGGATTCCACTTGTGGCCATCGGGAAGATGGCGCAAGCAAGAGGAAGCCTCTGGCAGGTAGGGGATGTCTTAAATTTATTTAATGTTATTATATATAATATTTAACCATTATTGAATATAACAGTGGTAAACCGTCATGGGCGTGGGTGACCAAGGCTCATTGATGCATGTGGGGAGCAAAGGCTGGCCCGTGTGGTCCGATACAACAGACGAGCTGTTGTTGCGTTTGTTGCGTATGGGGCTGCATAGCCACAGACCAGTCAGGGTACCCATGCTGACCCCTGTCCACCGCCCAAAGCACCAACAATGGACACGTAAGCATCGGAACTGGACCACGGAGCAATGGAAGAAGGTGGCCTGGTCTGATGAATCACGTTTTCTTTCACATCACGTGGATGGCCGGGTGCGTGTGCGTCGCTTACCTGGGGAACACATGGCACTAGGATGCACTATGGGAAGTAGGCAAGCCGGCGGAGGCAGCGTGATGCTTTGGGCAATGTTCTGCTGAAAAACCTTGGGTCCTGCCATCCATGTGGATGTTACTTTGACACGTACCACCTACATAAGCATTGTTGCAGACCATGTACACCCTTTCATGGAAACATTATTCCCTGATGGCTGTGGCCTCTTTCAGCAGGATAATGCACCCTGCCACAAAGCAAAAATGCTTCAGGAATGGTTTGAGGAGCACAACAACGAGTTTGAGGTGTTGACTTGGCCTCTAAATTCCCCAGATCT
Organism: Trichomycterus rosablanca; assembly: GCF_030014385.1. NCBI lineage: Eukaryota > Metazoa > Chordata > Actinopteri > Siluriformes > Trichomycteridae > Trichomycterus > Trichomycterus rosablanca. Next base: position 10,471,364 of record NC_086011.1, read on the forward strand.
CAATCCAGTCGAGCATCTGTAGGATGTGCTGGACAAGCAAGTTCGATCCATGAAGGCCCCAACTCACAACCTACAGGAGTTAAAGGACCTGCTGCTAACATCTTGGTGCCAGATACCACAGCACACCTTCAGGGGTCTAGTGGTGTCCATGCCTCAACGAGTCAGGGCTGTTTTGACAGCAAAAGGAAGACCAACACAATATTAGGAAGGTGGTCATAATGTTATGCCTAATTGGTGTATTTTTTAAGTACAGGAACAGATGAGTTGAATTAATGTCTGTAATATTATTAAATGCATCTATTACATTAGTCTAATTGAATGTTCTTGTTACAGAGATTTAAATCAGCATGTTCCCCCACTGAAGACTGGGGTCCTTACCTGGAGTGCCACAGGACAGATCGCTATTGTCGGCAAATGAATGACCCAAATGTTTTTGTGATCACAAATGAAAACACCACCAGAATGTAAAATAATGCTTTCTGTAAATGTTTTTTTTTTTTTAGTAATTAACAATTAGCATAAAAATAGTGTTATGTTTAATTATGCAGGTCTCCGAATGAAATTTTCTTGCTTTAAGAGAGTTTCTCTGAAATTTGTATATTTGTATATAGCTCAGTTTGAAATGTGTTATAAAACATATTGAAGTATCATATTTTGGCAATAATTTTAGGTCTAATAATAGTTTGTTTTATTTAAACTACTGTATGTAATAGAAATAAATACTTTATTCAAGAGAGTTTTGTAGTTTGGCTTACTTTTAGGTTCATCCAAGCAGGATTGGAATCTGCTCCTTTGTGCGAGGAGGAACAGGAGGAGCACTGCCAGTGCCCTACAAAATGACTTCCAGTAGACTACTAGTGTGCATGTTTCTGACCAAAATGTCAGAAACAGACTCTATGAGGGTGGCATAAGGGCTCGACGTTCTATAATAGGATCTCTAATAGAATGTTCGAACACTGCTTGCATTACATGGACAAGTTTGTGAGAGTTACACAATGCACGGCACTTGTGAAAATTTCACTGTAAAGGTGATTTGTCACAACAACATGGGCAGTTGTAGCCTAGTGGTTAAGGTACTGGACTAGTAATCAAAAATCCACTGTTGAGCCCTTGAGCAAGGCCCTTAACCCTTAGTTGCTTAGACAGTATATTGTCACAGTAATGCAAGTCGCTTTGGATAAAAGTGTCTGCTAAGTGCTGAAAATGTAAATGACTTTATTTAATAAGAGGTTGCAGTTATGGATTTGTATGGATTACAAGTAGGGCTAACCCTAACCCAGTCTAACTGTATTTCAGATGAATTTGGATGGAAAGTCCGTGAACTGTACACGTCATGGGAACATTACAAACACTGGTGTTAAATGGATCACAATGGACTGTATAAACGCTTTAACATAGTTAAAGATGTGGGGCGACAGGACGTTATACGTCTTGCACAGGGGTGTAATTACGGGTCAGGTGCACCGGGGCCCATGGCATGGGGGTTGGGGGGGGGGGGGGGGGGGGTCCTCCACGACATGAACTCAACCACTCATCTCACTGCCCCATCATTGGCTGCACTCACCAGGTCGTTGTTATTATATTACAATATTTTTGTTAAGTAAAATTAAAATAACTAAAACTGTGCATTAAATATAACAGAGGCAGGAAATTGGACTTGAAGTAGTCTAACTTCTGAGTGAGTACTTTTAATTGATTCTAATCAGCTATCAGTAAATGCAATTTGTTGAGGCCCAAACATTTTTTTTTTTTTGCACTGGGGCCCATGAGCTCCTAGTTAAGACACTGGTGTTGCATCTAGAAATAGTTCATATTATGAGCACCTGTTTTCAGTGGCTTAGTTATTAGTTTATTAGTTATTAGCTTAGTGCGATTAATTGCAATTAATTCAGTTCTTTAATCGCGATTAATCTTGATTAAAAGAATGTATTGCGTGACAGCCCTAATTACAATGTTTAAAAAAATTCCGGTGGAGTGTCGTAGTCAAGAGAGTCCAATCTCTAACATCTCAACCTGTTCTAATCTTGCAGGTGTTTTTAATCATTTAACAAACACAGTAAATTCAGCCCTTTTAATCTTGCAGGTGTTTTAATCTATTTATAAACACAGTAACCTTTTTAGCAGGCCTTGAGATCCATGGCTCCAGTATTTTTCTATTCTAGGTTTAACAGTTCCAAATAGAGGCAATTTAGATGTATAATATTTAGTTAAAAACTTTTTTTCTCAATGACTTGTTATTTCACATAAGTGGTTAGTATAAAAATTACACACCTGCTGCTTGTTCAACTTGTTCAGCACAGGATGACTCACAGAATAAATGATTACATATACACTGATCAGTCATAACATTAAAACCACCTCCTTGTTTCTGCACTCACTGTTCATTTTATCAGTGCCCCTTACCATGGAGGAAACCCACGCAGACATGGAAAAACATGCAAACTCCACACAGAAAGGACCCGGAACACCCCACCTGGGGATCAAACCCGTGACCTTCTTGCTGTGAGGTGACAGTGCTATCCACTGAGCCCCCGTGCCGCCTCTACAATTACTGACTGTAGTCCATCTGTTTCTCTGCATGCTTTGTTAGCCCCCGTTCATGTTGTTCTTCAAAGGACTCTCCCAGGACCACCACAGAGCAGGTATTATTTAGGTGGTGGATCATTCTTAGCACTGCAGTGACAATGACATGGTGGTGGTGTGTTAGTGTGTGTTGTGCTGGTATGAGTGGATCATACACAGCAGCCCTGATAGAGTTTTTCCATCAAACACTCCTACCTAGTTGGTCCACCTTGTAGAGTCAGAGACGATGCTGCTGTTTGAGTTGGCCATCTTCTAGACCTTCATCATTGGTCACAGGATGCTACCCATGGGGCTCTGTTGGCTGGATATATTTTTGGTTGGTGGACAATTCTCAGTCCAGCAGTGACAGTGAATTGTTTAAAAACTCCAGCAGTGCTGCTGTGTCTTATTCACTCATACCAGCACAACACACACTAACACACCACCACCATGTCAGTGACACTGCAGTGCTGAGAATTATCCACCACCTAAATAATATCTACTCTGTAATGGTCCTGGGAGAGTCCTGACCATTGAAGAACAGCATGAAAGGGGGCTAACAAAGCATGATGGACTACAGTCAGTAATTGTAGAACTACAAAGTGCTTCTATATGGTAAGTGGAGCTGATAAAATAAACAGTGAGTGTAGAAACAAGGAGGTATTGAGATGATAACTAAATGTCAAATAAATGCTCCATTCCATAAATGCTGCAGCCTTGTTCAAAACTCATCTTTAAATCGTCTTTTCCATCGGGCATTTGAGTGACTCAGAATTGTTTTTTTTTTACTTCGATATTGATTTTTACTTTGAGTTTTCTTTGCTTTTATTGTACAGTGACCTTGGGTGTCTTGAAAGGTGGTTTAAATAAATAAAAAAAAATAATAAAAATTATTATTATTATTTTAATTCTGTTCATTTTATGTCCATCTAGAAATATTTAAATTGGAAAGCAATTTCAGACTGAAACTATTAACATGCAGAGATTTTAGGATTTAAGTTTTAGATGTATACCCACATCCTGGGGGTCAGGCAAATATTTAATTTATTGCACAGCATGTTTTAAGTGAAACAAAAGCTAAAACACACACAAAAAAACAAATGATAACAGATTTTAATGTTGCTGGTGCATCTTTATTTTAGAGCATAGATTAAGACCAATCAGATGAATCAAGTCAAGATTAGCAATTAAGCGTTGATTTTTAAATTTGCATTTAAGACCAGTTGCAGCAAGAGCAGCTAGAATCGAAGACCAGGCCAGTGGCACAGTGCTCCAGGTAGGTCTTGCCCGCATCGCAGTTGTAGAACTGGTTCTTGTTGGTGGGGTTGGGGTAAAGTCCGTTGGCCTTTCCAGCACAGAAACCGCTGCCACCGCTGCTTCCACCACTGCTTCCACCACTGCTTCCACCGCCACTTGGAGCAGCAGTAGCTGGGGCGGGAGTGACGGGCGGCAGAGGCTGGGCAGGAGCAGTGCAACCTGGAATGGCACAAAAGAAAAAGGTGCATAAGATGAATTAGTGTGTAGTGCTGTCACCTCAATGCAAGAAGGGCGTGGGTTTGATTGCCTGACCTGGCGGAGTTTGCATGTTTTGAGTTTACTTATATTGTTTTTATTTTATGGAAGATCTCAAACATTTAAATCTGACAAATTAGCAAAAGTAGTAAAAATCAGGTGACTGTATATACCGACTAGGCATAACATTATGACCACTGACAGGTGAAGTAAATAACACTGATTATCTCTTCATCACAGCACCTGTTACTGGGTGGGATGTATTAGGCAGCAAGTGAACATTTTATCCTCAGAGTTGATGTGTTGGAAGCAGGAAAAATGGGCAAGCATAAGGATATGGTCAGTATCTATCAGAAGTGGTCAAAGGAAAGAACAGTGGTAAACCAGCGACAGGGTCATGGTCGGCCAAGGCTCATTGATGCACGTGGGGAGCGTCCAACAGATGAGCTACTGTAGCTCAAATTGCTGAAGAAGTTAATGCTGGTTCTGATAGAAAGATGTCCGAATACACAGTGCATCACAGTTAGTTATATTAGGAAGGTGGTCATAGTATTATGCCTAATCAGTGTATCATCACAGGGCCTTGTTTGATTTCTTTATTTTTAAGCGTATAGTTGGTCTATATAATTAAGCAAAGGAAAGTAGTGTGTTCAGTACAGACAGGGATGCAAATGTGCTACATTTGTTGTACTCACTCTGGCTAGTTCCCAGTCCACTCTTAATGGTGTTAATCAGAGGGTATCTGCCCTGTTTACAGAAGGTGCCACTGAAGTCATCCAGGTCCAAAGACCACACCATAGCTCCACCAAAGTTGTTCTTTTTAAGCCAGTCAATCTGTAGTGCATTGGAAAAAATGACAGTGTATGTGAATAAAGCAGTTTTTCACATTTCACACGGATTATAGACATTTAAAGCAACTGTAACTAAAAACAGAATATTTAAACATGTTAGCAAGGTTTACCTTGATCTGGAAGCTCTTAATGTTATCATAGCCAACCCAGATACCATTGTTGTAGGCATATGGCACATCCTGTGGGTCATCCCAACCCTGTGTGGCTCCTTGAGCCAGGAAGGTACAGATCTAAGGGGACAGGATTACAAGTTAAAGCTATATTTATATTATATGATAGACTATATGATAGTGTATTACATAATAAGAATATAACTCCACCTCATAGTAAGCCCAGAATCCAGACTGTCTGGTGTAGGTTCCAGCAGGTCCAGGTCCAGCAGCAGGAGCTCCAACACCAGTGCTGGAGCCGGCCAGCCTCCAGGTGTGTCCATATGTGGGAAAACCAACAAGCAGCTTCTCGGCAGGGGCACCATTACTCTTCCAGTAGTTCATGGCATAGTTCTTAAGACATCAAGGAAGAAATTTACACTAATGCTTAATAGCAATATGTTATTTGTTGTAGCTTATCGCTGTAATTTCACCACACTTACAACATTGAAGTAGATGTAAGATCCCTGATCAGATGTTCCACCATACAGAGGGCTGTTCTCTCCAGTCTGCTGCTCCCAGGAGCCATGGAAGTCATAGGTCATGACATGGAAGTAATCAAGAACCCTGTGTGAAAGGAAAAACAATGTAAGATTTAATGTGATAAAGTCTTTTAGTGCTTTGGATAAAATAACTAAAAGGATAAATTGGGGGGAACTACGAACTGGCCAAGTTCGGCAATCTGGTATCCGGAGTCAATGGTACTCTTGCCAGCGGAGACAGCAGCGGTCAGCATAAGACGAGGACGGTTGGTCTGCTTGCCCTCAGCCACAAAAGCAGCCAGCATTTCCTATTAAAACATTGTCTTATGACTTATCCCACATTTACAAGGATGACAATGTAGAGTAGAAGGGTTCTTTCTGGAAAGGTGCCTACCTGAGCCAGGGTAGTGAAGAGTTGTTTGTCCTGAGCAGGGCTGCCACGGGAACCAGGGTACTCCCAGTCAATATCCAAACCATCAAACTCATACTGCCTAAGGAACTTGATCACAGAGCTGATGAAGGTCTGACGAGTAGCAGAGGAAGACACCATGGCAGAGAATCTAAAAGAAAGAAAATAAGTAATGACATGATTGGCTTGCCTTTTTACATTTAAGCATGAACATAATCAGAACTGTACATACTTTGCAGTCCCGAAGTTCCAGCCTCCAATAGCCAGCAGGGTCTTCAGATTGCTGTTTCTGTTGAGAATACAAAGGCGTCAATTAAAAAAATCAGGATTACATGTGAAATTAATTTCTATGCTACAGTAAAGCATGTACCCCATTGCTGAAAGATATTTAGATCAAAAAAGACACTCCCATATTTACATTGCTGTCTGGGTCGGACTAATTGCAATCCTCTCTCGCTTACTAAGCGAAGACACTAGCTAATCATATACACCGATCAGCCATAACATTAAAACCCCCTCATTGTCTCTTTTATCCACTATCCAAGCTCCACTTACCATATAGAAGCACTTTGTAGTTCTACAATTACTTAATGTAGTCCATCTGTTTCTCTACATACCTTTTTACCCTGCTTTCACCCTGTTCTTCAATGGTCAGGACCCCCACAGGACCACCACAGAGTAGGTATTATTTAGGTGGTGGATCATTCTCAGCACTGCAGTGACACTGACATGGTGGTTGTGTGTTAGTGTGTGTTGTGCTGGTATGGGTGGATAAGACACAGCAGCACTGCTGAAGTTTTTAAACACCTTACTGTCACTGCTGGACAGAATAGTCCACCAACCAAAAATATCCAGCCAACAGCACCCCATAGGCAGCGTCCTATGACCACTGATGAAGGTCTAGAAAATGACCAACTTAAACAGCAGCAATAGATGAGCGATTGTCTCTGACTTTACATCTACAAGGTGGACCAACTAGGTAGGAGTGTCTAATAGAGTGGACAGTGAGTGGACACGGTATTTCACTCATACCAGCACAACACACACTAACACACTACCACCATGTCAGTGTCACTGCAGTGCTGAGAATGATCCAACACCCAAATAATACCTACTCTGTAGTGGTCCTGTGGGGGACCTGACCATTAAAGAACAGGGTGAAAGCAGGCTAAAAAGGTATGTAGAGAAATAGATGGACTACAGTCAGTAATTGTAGAACTACAAAGTGCTCCTATATGGTAAGTGGAGCTGATAAAATGGACAGTGAGTGTAGAAACAAGGAGGTGGTTTTAATGTTATGGCTGATCGGTGTTTGATAGGATACAACCCACAGGGTGAAAGGTAGGAAATGCCCTGAACAGGTCGGCAGTCCATCACAACACACACACAACACACACACCTTCATACCTTGGGCAATATTAGTATCTCCAATGAACCTGACTGCATGTCTTTGGACTGTAGGAGGAAACCCACACAGACACGGGGAAGACATGCAAACTTCACACAGAAAGGACCAGAACCTTCCTTTTGTGAGGCACCAGTGCTACCCACCGAGCCAGCGTGCTGCTCTGTATACAACACTGTCTTAGTGGGAGCATGTTTCACTCACCCTTACAGGTTATTAGCTCAACAATACAAGTTAATAAATTTCAGCCAGAATAAAACTGAGGGATAATTTAAACCAGAAATGCAACAATAATTTAATTTCTCAGGTCAACCAAACAACTAGTGTTGGAACATTAGGGCTCTTAAGTGTCTCTGCTCTAGAACTTAATGTCATGGCTGACCCTATACTCTGACCCCAACTTCCTAACCATTTATTGAACTGTATATTGTCATATGGTGACAAACAAATATTATATTTGACTGGATTGTAGAATTTACTGACATGATCATGGGTACCTCCAGCAGTGTCTCTGGACAAGAACACAGAACAGATGCTATGGCTATCTCTTTATACTGCTCTGGTCACAAGAAATTGGGTGTTAAACCCATTTGGTGTTACCCCCTATAGGCTTTACAACTTTTTTTGTTTACCATTTACTGTTTGGTCTGCTTAGGCACAATACAACTAAGAATTCAAGAAACACAACAGCATACTACTACAATTTAAGTAATATAAAGCATAAAATCTAATTTATTTCATAACAATATGTAAAAAGAAATGCCAATATTATCAGATATTAAATAAATACGAAGTAAATAAACCTACTGGTTCTTCAGGGCCTGAAATTCTCCATAGAGTTTCACATCGTCCCACTCGTAGGTAGCAAGCTCATTGTTGTTCATGCCAGCAAAAGCATAGATCATATGGTCACATAGGCATGGGTCAACGTTGGTTGGGAAGTACTTTCCTGCTCCAGGCCGGTACTGTCCCCAGTTGGTAAAGTAACAGGACAGGATGTAGGAGGATCCTAAATGTTGGATGAAGGTAAGGTAAGTGAGAAGGTAAAAGATATAAGTAGTGTTTAAAAAGCACTTACTGAAATTCCAGTTATCTTTTAGCTTCCATGCATGAAGTTGACTACCAGTGGTAAAGTCCAGTCTAAAATACTGCGACCAAACTTATGACTAGGCATAACATTATGACCACTGACAGGTGATGTGAATAAAACTGATTATCTCTTCATCACAGCACCTGTTAGTGGGTGGGGAAAATTAGGCAACAAGTGAACATTGTATCCTCAAAGTTGATGTGTTAGAAAAATGGGCAAGCGTAAGGATTTGAGCGAGTTTGACAAGGGCCAAATTGTGATGGCTAGACCACTGGGTCAGAGCATCTCCAAAACTGCAGCTCTTGTGGGGTGTTCCCTATCTGAAGCAACAGTGGTAAACCAGTGACAGGGTCATGGGCAACCAGGCTCATTGATGCACGTGGGGAGCGAAGGCTGGCCCTATTATCCAACAGACGAGCTACTGTAGCTCAAATTGGTGAAGAAGTTAACGCTGGTTCTGATAGAAAGGTGTCAGAACACAGAGTGCAGCGCAGTTTGTTGCGTATGGAGCAGCAAAAGGGGGACCAACACAATATTAGGAATGCGGTCATAATGTTATTCCTGATCGGTGTACAATATACTGTACATATACATATTACCTCGACTAAACCACTGATAATGGCCAACATTAAACAAAAAAGGAGCAATGACTAATATTTGAAGGCTTTTTAACCTACCTAGCTGCACATGCAGCAGAAAAGCCAGTCCTGGAAAAGAAAAGAAGATCATTTAAATTAAAATATTGTTCATAATGTAACAAAATGACTGGTGTGTAATGTAAAAACACATGTAGCCAGTGAAATGATGCTAAAAAAAAGTAAGACCTTTATTCCTTTGCTCTATCTATCATTAAAAATTTTAGTACCCTTGATAGGACAATGCAGTAGTAAAAACAGTAGTAAAAATATTAACATTTTCCTTATAATGCCAGGCATATTCTAAGTAAGCTTAGTTTACTCACCAACACAAATCAGAAGCTTGCCCATGGTTCCTATGTGCAGTTTACAGTGGGCATCTGCGTCTTTATATACCCCCTGCATACCTTATCCCACCCCTTTCACTTGTTTACCTAGACTTAAGCCCGATAGCAGTTAGCATTTAAAAAGTAATTACACAGTGATAAGTTTATAAAATTGGCCCACAGTTTAAGATAAACTTCATATGCCCTTGATTAAAAAACTGGTGTATTTAATGTAGCACTAACATGTTCATGGAGGTCAAAAATACATGGAAAACAATCTTTGACATCGTTCACAAAGCTTAACATTATGCATTGGCCTAAATTTCATTTCACCAAAAATATGTACAACCCCAAATCAGAAAAAGTTGGGACAGCATGGTAAATGCAAGTTATAAAAACCCACAGACAGGATGAACCTGAGATATTTTATGTTTTGTCTGCTCAACTTCATTTAATTTATTAATAAACATCCATTCCTACATTTCAGGTCTGCAACACATTCCAAAAAAAGTCGGGACAGTGAAGCATTTACCACTTTGTTATGTTGCCATTCCTTTTAACCACACTTAAAAGACGTTTTGGCACCGAGGATACCAAGTGATTTAGTGTTTCAGCTTTTTCTTAAGATGTGCTTCAGTACGGGGTCGTCGTTGTCTCATTTTTCATTGCAAAATTCTCCACACATTCTGTATTGGGGACAGATTAGTACTGCAGGCGGGCCAGTCCAGTACCCATACCCTCTTCTTCCGCAGCCATGCCTTTGTAATGTGTGCAGTGTGTGGTTTTGCATTGTCTTGTTGAAAAATGCATGGACGTCCCTGGAAAAGATGATGTCTTGAAGGCAGCATATGTTGCTCTAACATCTCAATGTACTTTTCTGTATTTATGCTGCCATCACAGAAGTGTAAATTACCTTTGCCAAGGGCACTGACACAGACCATGACAGACCCTGGCTTTTGGACTTAATGCTGATAATAGTCTGGATGGTCCTTTTCGTCTTTGGTCAAGAGCACACAGCGTCCATTTTTTTCCAAAAAAGACCTGGAATGCTGATTCACCTGACCACAATTCACGTTTTCACTGTGTGATGGTCCATTCTAGATGGCCTCCGACATCAGACAGGATGAACCTGAGATATTTCATGTTTTGTCCACTCAACTTCATTTCATTTATTAATAAACATCCATTCCTGCATTTCAGACCTGCAACACATTCCAAAAAAGTTGGGACGGGGGCAATTTAGGGCTAGTAATGAGGTGAAAAAACTAAATAATGATGTGATTCCAAACAGGTGATGTCAACAGGTGAGTCTGTGATGAGCAAAGATGATCAAAGGATCTCCAGTTTGTCAACAAATGCGTGAAAAAATTATTGAAATGTTTAAAAACGATGTACCTTAAAGAAAGATTGGAAGAGATTTGCATATTTCTCCCTCTACAGTGCATAATATCATTAAACGATTTAAGGAATCGGTAGGAATTTCAGTGCGTAAAGGCCAAAGGCGCAAGCTTAAGCTGAACACCCGTGAGACTTTTTTTCTTGCAAGCACTCTAACACTGTCTTGATATGCAAAATTGTAATTTAGGTGGTTTGGTGGTACAGCAGGAAGTGTGAGTGACACATAGCATCAGAGTCCTAAAGGAATGGGTTTAATCCTTGCCATAGATCATTGTCTATTAATAGCTGGACACATACTTCCTGTGTCCACATAGGTTTTAATAGATACTTTGGTTTTATTCCACCTCCCAAAATATGCAGACGTTGTAATTTGTCCTTAAAAGAAAGGGAGTGTGTTTTTTATGCACCCAGTGTTTCTGGATGGCACTGGATCTCAACATAATTCAACCTTGAGTTATTTTTGTAAATAAATAAATCATAGAAGTAAAGAATTAATGAATGCTAGCCGGGCTTCCAAACAATTGACTGTGCCTATAGACAGGAGGTTGACTGGGCCTTTAAGTTGTTGTACAACAGGAACCTTTTATTTGGTCTATGTACCTGCACTAGTGGTACCCGTGGTGTCTCATACACAGTATGGTACCCTGTGAAACCACCACTTGTGTCCGGGAACTTTGCACATGTCAGAGAGGGAACGTGATAGTCTCAGCTCTCCTTGGCCAGTGCAGACGTGGTAAAAGCAGTGTAAGAATTTCAAAAAGGCAAGTAACAATACATAAATTGGGAAAATGTGAAATACTATGAACAAATCTATGAATTAATAAATAAACATGCAGTAAATATTTATTTAATATTTAAGGATGCATTTGCACTAGTAATGACATATTTGGCAACAACACGATGACCTTAAATATATTCAAGTTTAAATGTATCACTAAGTAAATCATAAATCAGTTTATCATATCAATTCAGGATTAAAAGTTCCTAATCTCATGTTATCAGATAAGAAAATGCTGTTAATGCTAAAGCGGGTCCTGTTCATGCTTTGAGTAAATAAGATAATTACCTTTGATAAATTAAAAATATGAATGGGCTTATAGATAGCGGAAAAACATGAGCAGTCAAATGGAAAATACAACCAATATTTCCAAAAAAGTTGGAACATTTTGTAAAATGCAGTAAATAAAACACATGTAAAATTTAATACCTGCAACACACTCTGAATTAGTTATGACAGAAGCAAAATAAGAGTTGATGTTTTGAAACCTTCTACATAACAGATGAAGGAATCATGATTGGGTATAAAATGAGGATCCACCAAAGGCTGTACAAGAAGTGATGGGTCGTCTTTCACCATCTACTTTACGTAATACTTAAAGATTTAAAGAATCTCAGTTCATGTAGGGCAAGAACAGAAACTACTACTAAATGTACGTGTATGTCATGCTGCCATGCTACTGTGATAAATATAGCCTTATAACATGGTTTATTTTTACAATTCCTCAATACCCTGAGCTGTATAAAACAAGTTTAAAAGTGTACCACGATTTATTAGCTGAGGAAAAAAGATTGAACAGTGGCTGCAGAAAAAGCCAATAAAACGTGCAGAGGATCAACACTATCAGGAATAATTTATAAGATACAGCTTCAGGTGCCATGTCAAAAATAAAATGGAGCACCGACGATGTGTTCTTTGCTGTGATGTTCTGGCAAATGAGAGATTAAAACAGTCGAAATAAAGAGGCATCCCAATTAAGTTCAGAAATCTGAAATACTTGCACAAAAGACACAAAAGTGTGTGTGTGTTTTCTTTTTCTTTTTGCATTGCCCTTCTTGTTGTTAAAAATAAAGCATTATATTTGGTTCATCTTAGCTTCTGCTTTCCATTCTATAGCTTGGTTATATTACAGTATGCTTTCAAATCAGTGGGTTGGTAAAGAAAGGGGTCGCCCGTATTTAAATACTCTCATTTAAGAAAATACAAACGTTTTTATATGATACATATTGAGAAAACGTCAAATAAAATTAGTTTATTTATGATTAAAGTCAAAGTCTGCACTTTCAATTAGCCTAGTCAATAATATTAACTTTTTATGGCCATGCATGCACTGCATGGCAAAAAGTATGTGAACAGCTATTAACACTTGTAATTAATATAAAATATATTTTTGACCTTTTATTATTAAATTGCTTCACATCTTCAAACTATTTTTAATTTAAAACAAAGACTAAAACAAAAACACGATTAATCAGCAAAATGCAGTGGGGGAAATAAGTATTTGATCCCCTGCTGATTTTGTAAGTTTACCCCCTTACAAAGACTTGAACAGTCTATAATTTTTATGGAAGGTTTATTTTAACAGGGAGAGACAGAATATCAACAAAAAATCCAGAAAAAAAACATTAAATAAAAGTTATAAATTAATTTGTATTTAATTAAGGGAAATAAGTATTTGATCCCCTACCAACCAGCAAGAATTCTGACCCCCACAGACCGGTTATGTGCCCATGAGGCACACAATTTAGTCCTGTCCCTGTATAAAAGACTCCTGTCACAGAATCAGTTTCTTCCGTTCAAATCTCTCGACCACCATGGGCAAGACCAAAGAGCTATCAAAGGACGTCAGGGACAAGATTGTAGACCTGCACAAGGCTGGAATGAGCTACAAGACCATCAGCAAGAAGCTTGGTGAGAAAGAGACCACTGTTGGTGCGATAATTCGAAAATGGAAGAAATACAAGATCACAGTCAATCACCCTCACTCTGGAGCTCCATGCAAGATCTCACCTGGTGGTAAAGAATGATTCTGAGAAAGGTGAGGTCAGTCCAGAATTACACGGGAGGAGCTTGTCAATGATCTCAAGGGAGCTGGGAGCACAGTCACCAAGAAAACCATTAGTAACACACTTCGCCGTAATGGATTGAGATCCTGCAGTGCCCGCAAAGTCCCTTTGCTCAAGAAGGCTCATGTACAGGCCCGTGTGAAGTTTGCCAATGAACACCTGAATGATTCAGAGAAAGCTTGGGAGAATGTGATATGGTCAGATGAGACCAAAATTGAGCTCTTTGGCATCAACCCCACTCGCCGTGTTTGGAGGCAAAGAAATGCCCGGTGGGTATGGTGTTCTTGGGGTCATATCCAGCATTTCTCTGTTCCTAGCTTCCTTGAGATCATTGACAAGCTCCTCCCGTGTAATTCTGGACTGACCTCACCTTTCTCAGAATCATTCTTACCCCACCAGGTGAGATCTTGCATGGAGCTCCAGAGTGAGGGTGATTGACTGTGATCTTGTATTTCTTCCATTTTCGAATTATCGCACCAACAGTGGTCTCTTTCTCACCAAGCTTCTTGCTGATGGTCTTGTAGCCCATTCCAGCCTTGTGCAGGTCTACAATCTTGTCCCTGACGTCCTTTGATAGCTCTTTGGTCTTGCCCATGGTGGTCAAGCCCTACCACCACCACTGTTGGGCCCCTAAGCAAGGTTCTTAACCCTCAGTTGCTCAAACTGTATTCAGTCATAACTGTAAGTCGCTTTGGATAAAAGCGTCTGCTGAAAATGTAAATGTTTTACAAAAGGTATCAAACCCCAAATAGCCACATGGAAAATAAGATGTTCATTTTGGTTACTCAAGTAACCAATTAACCAAATTTAATTAACCATTGGGGTCAATTAGATTGCTTTACCCATGCTCCAGTAATAGCATTTCAGCTATATAAAGTAGGCTAAAATGTCTCAACAAGCAGCACCAAAGCTGCCATTAAATTACAAAGACTGAAGCTTCATGTTAATTACGAAGTGTGGCAAAAATTGTCTGTCAAACTAACTGCAAGTTGCAGCAGACTGGAAGCCATGATAAGGTAAGATTATACAATCATACAATTCCTTTAAGATGAGATTAATGAACAAAATAAATGTTTAAAAAATGCTAAATGATAAAAATGATAAAACATATCTATCATGTTTATTTAAATGTGACAGTGGTAGCTTAGTGGGTAAAGCTTTGGGCTATTAATTGAAAGGTTGAGATTTCAAATTCCAGCTTTGTCATGTAGCTGCTGTTGGGCCCTTAAACAAGGCCCTGTTGGGCCCCTGAGCAAACCCTCTCAGCTCCAGGGGCGCCGTACAATGGCTGACCCTGCTCTCTGACCAAACAAGCTGGGATATACGAAGAAAGAATTTTGTTTTGTTGTACTGCACACCTGGATATGTATATATGACAAATAAAGGCATTCTATTCAAAAAGCTTTACACAGATAAGTCAAAACAATATGACCAGTTGCCTAATATACTGTTAAAACAGCTCAAACCTGTAGAGGCATAAACTCTACAAGAAGTCCTTTGATATCTGGTATCAGGACATTGCCAGCAGATACTTTAATCCCTGTACATTGCAGGAAGGATCGTCTTAGTGCCATCTCTTCCGCGGATGACCATTGCACACATGCCCGGCCTTCCACATGATGCAGGAGAAAACAAGATTTATCTGTCCAGACAACTATAGGACATTCACTTATTGTGGGATCAGGACCCACTGTTATTCTAACCTGTTGTTAGTAATTGCATAAATTAATGAATCAATAAATGCATGAGTAAATGGTTGTATGGTATGTATATATAGATTTACACATATTTTATCAGCAGAGTTAGTAAAGAAACCTTTAAATAGTCATTTAAAACAAAGCCGTTGGCACTCAGGTGGCACAGCGGTAAAACTCGCTAGCACACCAGAGCTAGTCAAGTCAAGTCAACTTTATTTATATAGCGCTTTTTACAATAGACATTGTCTCAAAGCAACTTTACAAAATCCAGGACCAACAGATACAAAAACCCCTGTTGAGCAAGCCGAGGGCGATTGTGGCAAGGAAAAACTCCCTGAAAATTACAGGAAGAAACCTTGAGAGGAACCAGACTCAGCAGGGCCCATCCTTCTTGGGTGGCCAGGAGGATACTTTAAATAAATAGGATTTACACAAATCATACAAACACAGAATTAAATGAACTAAGAGTTATAACTGGCAATAAATAAAGAAATAAATAATAATAGAGTTATTATTCGGTCTAGTCTTTAATAAAGTCGGCGGGTAAACAGTTTTCCATCAGAATGCCCTTGGGGTAAAACAATAGAGAATGTAGTTAATAATGTACAATGCTAGTTGAGTAAAACAGTTTTACAGAGAGTTTTAGACTCCAGCAGCCCTAATTATTACAGCATAACTAAAAGGGAGAGCGAGCAGGTAACAAGGTCATGAAGGCTTTCACAGGACATCAGCGCCCACCTCCCCTACCCAAACCAGAGTGATCGGACAGGAGAGGCAGAATGACAGCAACCCAACATCCCTGATCACCACAAGTTTCTATGACCAAGAACCCCCAAGCTCTGCTCCTTTGTCTATACTAATCAAAAGCCTGAGAAAATAAATATGTTTTCAGTCTAGACTTAAACATTGAGACTGTGTCCGAATCCCGAATAGAGGAAGGAAGATTATTCCAGAGTTGTGAGCTTTGTAAGAAACTGCACTCAGAAAGAACTGAGTTTGCCCAGTTTGGGAATCAAACCCAGGTCTTGCTTGATGTGAGGCAACACCGCTACCCAGTGCCACCGTCCTACCCAGTTCCACCCCCCTAAAGAGCTCAAAAAGTCCACTAAAATTAAATTAGAAGTCATTACCATATGTTACGACAGCGTATTAGGACCACTTTAAGTTCTGATTTTGAGAATAAAGTCGAAATTATTTCAAGAATAAAGTTGAAATTATTTTTAAAATAAAGTCACAATTATTTCAAGATAAAGTCGAAATTATTTTAAGAATAGCGATGCCATACGGCTTTAGTTTATCGTATGAGTCCATATGCCATAAGTTGTTGGGGCCTTGGTTAAAGTACTGGCGACAAAGCCGTTTCAGCGATTTTATGCTAATAACAAACTGGTGCTGATGTGGCAGTAGATTGGTGATTTCTTTATTTGTGAAAACGATACGAAAGTATGACTTTACCAAATCATGTACATGGCTCTTTCTAACATGAGGAGGTTGCTATGGCCATAATATTTCAGTACTTGAAATTATTTCGACTTTATTCTCGAAATTATTTCAATTTTATTCTCGAAATTATTTCGACTTTATTCTCTAAATTGAAACGTAAACAACTTTATTCTCGTAATTAAAACTTAAAAATTATTTTTTTACAGTGACCCTAACACACCGTCGTACGACAGCGTATTAGGGCCACTTTAAAGAAAAAAATTGGATGCTGCCCTCAGCGATTGCTAGCCGATCCTGGTACTGAGACCCGTGCTTCTCTGAACTGACAAGCCTACGACGGCTGCACATACATATTATGTCTCTTTGGCCATACTATTTTGACTTTATTCTCATAATCATTTCGACTTTAATTTGGAAATAATTTAGACTTTAATCTCATAATATTGCGACTTTATTCTCATAATAATTTGACTTCATTCTCATAATATTTTGACTTTATTCTCACAATATTTCGAGTTTTATTTCAAAATCGAAAATTATACTACTTAATTCTAGAAATCAAAACTTAAAAAATATTTTTAATAGTGGCCCTAATACGCCGTCGTACCAGCGTGATATGTAGTCCACTACTTCAGTAAGAGGTATTTGGGATACAGCCATGCAATTCAGTGACCAGACTACAGGGAGCGATAGGTAGCAACTCGAATCATATTAAAGAGGAAGTGAGTTAGACCAACGAGTAGTGGTTACAGTAACTCTGTTTAAAATGAGTAATTTGGATTATTTAAACTCATTTCTCTCTGAGAGGTTAATGACAGCGGCTGCAGAGATATTTCAGGTGTTTAAAGACACATTTGATAAATATGAGGGAGAAATAGAGCGCATTAAACAGGAGAACCGAAGTCTGAAAGAAACGCTGGACCAAATAAACAACCATGTTCAGGAACAAACAGGTAAACACACTAATAAGCTTTATATATTATACAGTTCTATTGGAAATCAATGCAAACGTGAGTTTAGCTTTTGTTTAAAATTCTATTATTTAAAATTATAGTGTTAGTAGTTTAAATTATTATTTAATTTGTAAAAGTTAAAATATATAAATAATCAAATTAAATATACACCCATTCATAACATACACATGTACTTAATACATGTGTTAATATCTCACTTCAAAACCATAGGCGTTATTATAGTACTTTAAACTTGGTTTCCTTTTGCTTCGTCCACTTTTTCTGCTAGATTTTGAATATTCACATTAGGACTGGGCGGTCTGACCAAAAATTTGTATCACAATGTTTTTTTTAAGAATCTGACGGTTTTGCATAAGGATTTGAGCGAGTTTGACAAGGGCCAAATTGTGATGGCTAGACGACTGGGTCAGAGCATCTTTAAAACTGCAGCTCTTGTGTGGTGTTCCCGGTCTGCAGTGGTCAGTATCTACTAAAAGTGGTCCAAGAAAGGAACAGTGGTAAACCGGCTACAGGGTAATGGGTGGCCAAGGCTCATGAATGCATGTGGCTCGTGTGGTCTGATCCAACAAACAAGCTACTGTAGCTCAAATTGCTGAAGAAGTTAATGCTGGTTCTGATAGACATCATGTGGATGGCCGAGTGCGTGTGCGTCACTTACCTGGGGAACACATGACACCAGGATGCACTATGGAAAGAAGGCAAGTGTGGTGCTTTGGGAAATGTTCTGCTGGGAAACCTTGGGTCCTGCCATCCATGTGGATGTTACTTTGACATGTACCAGCTACCTAAGCATTGTTGCAGACCATGTAGACCCTTCCATGGAAACAGTATTCCCTGATGGCTGTGGTCTCTTTCAGCAGGATAATGCGCCCTGCCACAAAGCAAAAATGCTTCCGGAATGGTTCTGGAGCACAAAAACGAGTTTGAGGTGTTGACTTGGCCTCCAGATTCCCCAGATCTCAATCCAGTTGAGCATCTGTAAGATGTTCTGGACAAACAAGTTTGATTCATGGAGGCCCCACCTTGCAACTTAGAGGAGTTAAATGATCTGCTGCTAACATCTTGGTGCCAGATACCACAGCACACCTTCAGGGGTCTAGTGGAGTCCATGCTTCGACGGGTCCAGGCTGTTGTGGCAGCAAAAGGGGGACCAACACAATATTAGGAAGGTGGTCATAATGTTAGGCCTGATCAGTGAACAATATTATATGATTTGATCCTACATTTTGCCTATATTTAAAGCCTACTGCTGTATGGTGGTATATTAAAAATCCATAATATCCATGAACCATGATATCGCTCAGCACTAATTCATATGGTTATGAGACCTGTTCTTGTTGATAATAGGTTCTAATTTGATGTTTTTTCCCCTAAGGGTTTCCAGATGGTGACACAAACCAGGACCAGGATGCTGTGAATGATGGGCCATCATTAATACAAGTAAAGCTGGAAGTTGCTAGTCTAAAGCAGCCTGTTCCACAAAGATCCTTGAGACGGACATACCGACGCACATCCAAGAAGAACAACGATTATCTGGAGCAGAAGGAATCTTTAGAAGATACCCAGAAAAACGACTATCATACGAACTCTGTTATGGTCAAAGAAGAACCCAGTACGTCTCAACCTATTTGTGCTACAGAAGTGTCAAATGAAGCTGTAAGCAATCAGGCAAGAGATCAACCGTGCATGTTGACGTGCACTTATTGTAACAAGCTATTCAATGATCCTTCTCATCTAGCTTCACATTTGCAGAGTCATGTGACTTCATTTGCCTGTAAAGTGTGTGGGAAGTCCTTTAAGCGACAGGGTAAACTTAGGATGCATATGGCCCTTCACCGGAAGGAAAGCCTTCATTTCTGCAAAGTGTGCGAAAAGTCGTTCATTAGTGCCAGTGTGTTAACCGTGCACCTTATGAGCCACACCGGTGAGAGACCCTTTGCTTGTAGGTACTGTGAAAAGCGGTTTAAACTGAAGAGCCATATAAAGGAACACGAGAGGATCCATACAGGCGAAAAACCTTTTAGCTGTCCAGTCTGCAGGAAATGCTTTAGTAGGTCGAATGCTATGAAGAATCACTTTCGGAATCGTCATCGAGAGCATTTTCAAGCAATGATCTGAAATTGAAGTGATATTTTAGCTCTAGTTCTGCAGTGCCTGATGGGATCACATAATACATCTGGAGAAGGACTTTTCAATTGTTGGTTGTGAATGAAAGCACAGGGTACAGCCAATGTCTTTTTTTTCATTGTAAATTTAGACTTAAGTTCCTACACCCTTACAATGAAAGGGTACTGTATATACACCGATCAGCCATAACACTAAAAACACCTCCTTGTTTCTACACTCACTGTCCATTTTACTGACTGTAGTCTATCTGTTTCTCTGCATGCTTTGGTAGCCCCCTTTAATGCTGTTCAGAGCAGGTATTATTTAGGTGGTGTATCATTCTCAGCACGGCAGTGACAATGACATGGTGGTGGTGTGTTAGTGTGTGTTGTACTGGTATGAGTGGATCAGACGCAGCAGCACTGCTGCAGTTTTTAAATATTGTGTCCACTCACTGTCCACTCTATTAGACACTCCTACCTAGTTGGCCCACCTTGTAGATGTAAAGTCAGAGACGATCGCTCATCTATTGCTGCTGTTTGAGTTGGTCATCTTCTAGACCTTCATCACTGGTCACAGGGTGCTGTGGGCTGGATATTTTTGGTTGGTGGACTATTCTCAGTCCAGCAGTGACAGTGAGGTGTTTAAAAACTCCATCAGCGCTCCATCCACCATGTCAGTGTCACTGCAGTGCTGAGAATAATCCACCACCCAAATAATACCTACTCTGTGGTGGTCCTATGGTGGTCCTGACCATTAAGGAGCAGGGTGAAAGCAGGGTTAAAAGGTTTGTAGAGAAATAGATGGACCACAGTCAGTAATTGTAGAACTACAAAGTGCTTCTATATGTTAAGTGGAGCTGATCAAATGGACTGTGAGTGTAGAAACAAGGAGGTGGTTTTAATGTTATGGTTGATCTGTGTATGTTGTTGCAATAGTAGCCTTAATGCTGCTTCATTTGTACCTTTATTTTTACCCCTTTTCTTCGCACGGCACCCTACTTTACAATATGGTATGAAATGCAATTCCAGAATAATCCCTGCTGTACCTAATATGCCATTGTCCATTTCCAGTTGCACAGTGGTAATTGAGAAAGTGGGGACAGTTTCCTGAAGACAAAGCTGTAAAGGCATTCTTCATAAGACAATGAGAACAAATACACCTTGGTGTTGGCATAACTGTAAACAACAGCGGTGGCAACAACAGGTTTATTTTAGTTTTGCCTAAATTTTATTTTTAATTATTTAATCAAATTTGTTGCAGTTGGGTATTAAATTTGGTGATTCTATTGTTCTAATCCTGTGGCAATTTTGATTATTGATTCTGATTATCTGATTAATGATTATTGCATTTGATGCTTCTCCCATATGCTTGATCCCAAAGGGTAACCACATTTAACAATGGTGCCTGAGTATATTACATATCACTTGGCAATGGAAACAATCACTAAATGTGAATTTTCTCTATTTGTGTAGAATGGTTCTCACTGTGGTTTCCTGGAGTCCCAGGGCCTTTGCCTTTGATTTGTAACCCTTTCCATACTAGTAGATTTCAATGATTTTGTTTTGCATCTGTATTTAAATCTTTTAAACATGCTACATGTTCTACTTTTTGAGACCTTCTAGTCTGCTTCACGTTAGCAGACAGGTTGTTTTTAAGATGTTTATGATGTTTTTTATGATTTAACAGGTCTGGCAGAAATCATGCCTGGCTGTGGCTAGTGAAATGGAACCCAGTTGTCAATTGAATTTGGTTAACAGGGCTGTCGCGCTAAGCGCAATTTTGAAATATTCACGTTTGTTCTTTCTTCCTTCTCTTTTTTTTTTATTTATTTTTTTATTTAATTTTTTTGCAGGGTCCATTTTGTTTTATACGCTTTACATTCGGGCATAATAAATGTTAAATAAATTCATAATGAAAATGAGCTAACAGCGTCATTTTCCCGCAACCTGTTCTCATCCGTTGCTGCTGAGTGTCAGGCTTTGCGTTTTAAAATGTAAACAATGGCAACAGGAATTATAGGCAAGTTTATTAATGATTAAATTGAGTTCACACTCAATAAATACTTGTAATTTAGACTATATTTAAACAGCCTTGGCGTACTAAAACTTTTAATGACGGTTAATATGGCATTGCAGCCTGCAAATATTCTCTTGCTCGCTTGCTGGAATGATTGAAATGTATTTTGTCGTTGAATAAAAATGTATTGAAACGAATAATAACTTAAAATGTAGTATATATTATGTTAATTATACCTACTAAATAGATAGTTAATAGTGGCGCAATAACCAGGCTAGATTTGCTCTGCTCTGTGTATTAGTGCAACATCGGTAACGTCGTGAACATTGCTACCCCACTCAGATCCACTCTAAACCACATCAGGTGAACTTGTTGGTTCTTCTAGCGAGCATGATAACGCAGGTTTAAGGTCTTACAGACTTTATTCTTTTTTTTTTTTTTTTTTACCATATTTTGATTAGATGTGCGTTTTTAGCCTAAACACTTTTTTTTCGTTTCACAGTGTATATCTAGCCTAGGCTAGAAGCTAAATTTAAACCTTTTTTTAATAGAGAAAAGACGCGCATCCCTGCTCTGTTCTGTATTTAACAGTAAACACACATTTCATTGGTCTTAAAGCTGTCTCTTCTTTGTCATTATAAAGCAATAATATACCGAATCATAGCCTAACAATAAAGCTTGTTTATATAGCTCTAAAATCCAGATCAATTAAGTAATTTTCAAAAACAAAGAAAAATGGCGATATTACCGCATACCGCGATATTGAGACGGGCTGAATATCGCAAGGGGAAATTCTTTCACCGCGACAGCCCTATTAACAGGTCAATTTCCTAGCTTAGGATACAATTACTTCTTCACCAAATGTCAGAAAGGGCTGAACAGCATTTTCCCTCAACAAATAAAATCATTAAAAAAAAATCATTTTGTGTTTACTTGTTCTCTTTTTTTCTGTTATTAAAACATCTGAAACATATAAGTGTGACATACAGTGGGGCCAAAAAGTATTTAGTCAGCCACTGATTGTGCAAGTTCTCCTACTTAGAAAGCTGAGAGAGGTCTGTAATTTTCATCATAGGTACACTTCAACTATGAGAGACAAAATGAGGATCCAGGAAATCACATTGTAGGATTTTTAAAGAATTTATTTGTAAATTATGGTGGAAAATAAGTATTTGGTCACCCACAAACAAGCAAGATTTCTGGCTCTCACAGACCTGTAACTTCTTCTTTAAGAAGCTCTTCTGTCCTCCACTCGTTACCTGTATTAATGGCACCTGTTTGACCTCGTTATCTGTATAAAAGACACCCGTCCACAGCCTCAAACAGTCAGACTCCAAACTCAACCATGGCCAAGACCAAAGAGCTGTCGAAGGACACCAGGAAGAAAATTGTAGACCTGCACCAGGCTGGGAAGAGTAA
Source organism: Trichomycterus rosablanca (assembly GCF_030014385.1). Classification (NCBI taxonomy): domain Eukaryota; kingdom Metazoa; phylum Chordata; class Actinopteri; order Siluriformes; family Trichomycteridae; genus Trichomycterus; species Trichomycterus rosablanca. The sequence continues at coordinate 10,494,685 of NC_086011.1, forward strand.
ATCTACATTAGGCAAGCAGGTTGGTGTGAATAAATCAACTGTGGGAGCAATTGTAAGAAAATGGAAGACATACAAGACCATTGATAATCTTCCTCGATCTGGGGCCCCACGCAAGATCTTATCCCGTGGGGTCAAAATGATCATGAGAACGGTGAGCAAAAATCGGAGAACTACATGGAGGGACCTGATGAATGACCTGCAGAGAGCTGGGACCAAAGTAACAAAGGCTACCATCAGTAACACTACGCCGAGAGGGACTCAAATCCTGCAGTGCCAGGTGTGTCCCCCTGCTTAAGCCAGTACATGTCCAAGCCCGTCTGAAGTTTGCCAGAGAGCATATGATGATCCAGAAGAGGATTGGGAGAATATCATGTGGTCAGATGAAACCAAAGTGGAACTTTTTGGTAAAAACTCAGCTCATCGTGTTTGGAGGAAGAAGAATGCTGAGTTGCATCCCAAGAACACCATACCTACTGTGAAGCATGGGGGTGGAAACATCATGCTTTGGGGCTGTTTTTCTGCAAAGGGGACAGGACGACTGATCCGTGTTAAGGGAAGAATAAACGGGGCCATGTATCGTGAGATTTTAAGCCAAAACCTCCTTCCATCAGTGAGAGCATTGAAGATGGAACGTGGCTGGGTCTTCCAGCATGACAATGATCCCAAACACACCGCTCGGGCAACGAAGGAGTGGCTCCGTAAAAAGCACTTCAAGGTCCTGGAGTGGCCTAGCCAGTCTCCAGACCTCAACCCCATAGAAAATTTGTGGAGGGAGTTGAAAGTCCGTGTTGCCCAGCGACAGCCCCAAAACATCACTGCTCTAGAGGAGATCTGCATTAGTGATGGGAATTTCGGCTCCTTTTAGAGAGCCGGTTCTTTTGGCTCGGCTCACTAAAAAGAGCCGGCTCTTTCGGCTCCCAAGTGGCTCCTTAGATTTTTTTGTTGCTTAAATTAATTTATTACCACATTACATGTAAAATAAATTACTAATGTAAAAACACATTGTATCAAATGTTTATTATTTAAATTGCTTTATTTATATACTCAACATGGAACAGAGTGCTCCAACAATAAATTATAAAATACAAAAACAAAGACCCATCTCAATTAGACAAAAAGATCTGATTGTGTATATTATTTGTACATTTGCATCTAGAGTGGGACGGCACGGTGGCTAAGTGGTTGGCACTGTCGCCTCACGGCAAGAAGGTCCTGGGTTCAATCCCCAGGTGAAGAGCCCGGGTCCTTTCTGTGTGGAGTTTGCATGTCTTTCCCGTGTCCGCGTGGGTTTCCTCCGGGTGCTCCGGTTTCCTCCCACAGTCCAAAGACATGCAAGTGAATGTTCCTGTCATGAATGTAACCAAAGTGTAAAACGTGACGTTAAAATCCTAATAAACAAAACAAAATAAACAAGCATCTAGAGTGAAACAACACAACATCAACGAAGCATCACTCACACTCAACAAAATATAAATGAAAATGTGCAAAACAAAAAGAAAATCCAGGTGAAAGCATCCAGATGACAGTATTTGTAAGTATTTAGTGAAGATTGGCATTCAGAAAAACCAAGGAGCTCATCTTTGATGGCTTGATTCTGTTTCTCCTTTCTGTTATGATCTGCCCTGTTAAAATAGATTCTCTGAGGGGACAGATACACAGTCTATGTGCCATCACATGTATAAGATGTGGGTAGACTGAACACTTGGTCTCCCAGTAAACACTTGGTTCAGTGGGTCTGAACTTCTCTGTAAAAGGGGCTTCTCGTGTCCAAACTTTACTATGTCTCCTCTCACTCATTTTCCTCACCTTTCCAGTGTGTAATGTCTGGCTGTGTAAAGCGCTGAGTTCTCCCTCTCTCCCTCCTGTTCGTGTGCACGCTGTCTGTGTGTGTGTGTGTGTGTGTGTGTGTGTAACCACTCCCCTCCTGCTCAGTGTAATTACACAAACGTCACCACGTATCTTGACCAATCACATGCGGTTTTGACAGTAAAAAAAACCGGGGAAAAACGAATCGGCTCCCAGTCAGGAGCCGGATCCCGTCGTTCACTTTAAAGAGCCGGCTCTTAGAGCCGGATCGTTCGCGACCGACCCATCACTAATCTGCATGGAGGAATGGGCCAAAATACCAGCCACAGTGTGTGCAAACCTGGTGAAGACTTACAGGGAACGTTTGACCTCCTGTCATTGCCAACAAAGGTTATGTTACAAAGTATTGAGTTGAACTTTTGTTATTGACCAAATACTTATTTTCCACCATAATTTACAAATAAATTCTTTAAAAATCCTACAATGTGATTTTCTGGATTTTTTTTTTCTCATTTTGTCTCTCATAGTTGAAGTGTACCTATGATGAAAATTACAGACCTCTCTCATCTTTCTAAGTAGGAGAACTTGCACAATCAGTGGCTGACTAAATACTTTTTGGCCCCACTGTATGTAGAAATAGAAATAGTTGAAAGGGGCAAATACTGTATCACAGCACCATACATAGCAAAGTTCATGTAGCCATAGCAGGTACAACAGTGTGATTTCACGTTTATCAGCACATCTCTAAGCTTTAATACAAATTCTAGTGTTTAAGGGCACTAGATCACTGACTGTCCATTTTCTTGCATTACCTGGAATTGGCCTTGGCATTAGAGTCTGCTTGCCCATTAATCATGGATGAAGTCTTATGAAGCCATATCTGGTGCACTGATTCTGGTGCACTGATTCCAGAGACCACACTAGATTTTAGCTGCTGAAGATTCAGGCTGATGAAAGTGCAGCTGAGCTCGGTGATGGTGGAGGCTGACTAAGATCGACACAGGATCAGCCAGAACGATGGTCCTGGGTGTACTGTCCAATGCTTAAATCACAGATTTGAGTTCTAGCTAATCTGTTGGTGTATTAGTCCCAGAAAAGCTAAAGGTTTGTTGATTAGCCAAGGAGTGTCCAGGGGTATTGTGAATGGAATTCCAACAACACCGCTTTTCACACTTTATTTTTCTAAAGCTTTAAGTGTAATTTTTGCATTCATTTAAAACCAAACATGCCATATGTATTGCATTTCCTGAACGTTATAGTAAAACAGAAACTAAACAAGACTGAAATATGATACAATCATATAAATCACATAAAGCATAGTCTCATGAATGTCCTGTAAAGTTCTTAGATTAATACATACAAATCCTGTTGCCGAAGGAGTTGGGATGTTTTGTAAAATGTAATAAAAAGAAGAATTTGTGAGTAGTTTATTATTTTAAATCTTTATTTAACTGATTAGAAATAAAGTATGTCTAATGTTTTTACTAATCAACTTCATTGTATTCAGTGCCTGCAACACATTCCATAGAGGTAAAATAAGAGTAAAAACTTAAAAAAATTGAATATTACAGAAAGTTACAGCATTTCACAATAAGCAGGTGAGGGAATCATAATTGGGTATAAAAGGAGAATCCACCTAAGGATCAGCCTTTACAAGCATGCCAAGCATATGATATCGTCCTTTTGGGGGTGTAATGTCCTCCTTTTTGTGACTATGAATGTGGTCACCCTAGTTCCTGGTATGACGTCCTCCTTTTGGGGTGTAATGTCTTCCTTTTTGTGACTATGAATGTGGTCACCCTAGTTCCTGGTATGACGTCCTCCTTTTGGGGTGTAATGTCTTCCTTTTTGTGACTATGAATGTGGCCACCCTAATTGCCAACAGTCCAAAAAGAACATTTCTCAATGCAAAATTGCAAATAATTTAGTTTACATCTACTGTTTATAATATTGTAAAAAGATTCAAGAAATCTGGAGAGATATCAGGCTCTATAGGGCAAAGTTGAAATCACTGTTGAATGTGTGTGACTTTTGAGCTCTCAGACAGCATTGCAACATAATAAAACATAACTATCCACATTTCCTTAACATTGTGGGTACGAGGCTTATGTGCTTTATTTTCGTTGTTTTACTTCGACGCGCTCTCTCTCCAGCACGCTTGGTGGCTGTAGTGTTCCACAATAATGGTTTGTTAACCGCCAATAAACTCGACAGAATAAGAAGAAACCAACAGCAGTTTCACAGTTTTTGGTGTGAAAATGGCAGATTTGGAGTCTCTAAACTCGTTTATGTGTGACAGGTTAATGGCGGTAGCAGTAGAGATATTTCAGATAGTGAAGGATACGGTTATTCAGTATCAGGAGGAGGTGCAGAGACATAAACAGGAAAATGTTTATCTGAGGAAAATGCTGGCGGAACTGAGCAGCACCAACACTGCAACAGGTAATCAATTTTAATACTTTTAACCTTAATTATCACTATAACTGCTTAGTGTATATTTAATTCTGTATTCATTAAGTGTTTTATATAAAATTATACAACATTTACATGATAAGATTTTCACACTTGTTACGTAAGTGTTTGCAAAAGGTCTATTTTAACGTTACACCCTAATAAATATGTGACATTATGTGAATATCAACTCGTCAATAGTCAATATTATTTCATGTTATAGCCTAACATGTTGTGTAATAAATGTGTGGGTCATAGTAAATAACATCACTGCTGTCATTCAGTCTCATGCACAAAGTGAAATAAAAACGCTTGGACTAAATGTGTATGGATGGTAGTTTTAGGATTTTAATGATTTCTGCTACTGTTCATTATCTTTGACTAAATCATTTGAAAGACTTACCTCTTTGTCCATGAAACACCCTCACAAATATACACTGATCAGCCATAACATTAAAACCACCTCCTTGTTTCTACACTCACGGTCCATTTTATCAGCTCCACTTACTATACAGAAGCACTATGCATTTCAGACCTGCAACACATTCCAAAAAAAGTTGGGACAGTAACGCATTTACCACTTTGTAATGTTGTTTCGACACTGAGGATACCAAGTGATTTAGTGTTTCAGCTTTTAATTTGTCCCATTCTTCCTGCAAACACGTCTTAAGATGTGCAACAGTACGGGGTCGTCTTTGTGGCATTTTTTGTTTCGAAATTCTCCTCACATTGGGGACAGGTCAGGACTGAAGGCAGGCCAGTCCAGTACCCGTACCCTCTTCTTCTGCAGCCATGCCTTTGTAATGTGTGCAGCATGTGGTTTTGCATTGTCTTGTTGAAAAATGCATGGACGTCCCTGAAAAAGATGACGTCTTGAAGGCAGCACATGTTGCTCCAAGATCTCAGTGTACTTTTCTGCATTAATGCTGCCATCACAGAAGTGTAAATGACCTTTGCCAAGGGCACTGACACAGCCCCATACCATGACAGACCCTGGCTTTTGGATTTGTTGCTAATAACAGTCTGGATGGTCCTTTTCATCTTTGGTCCAGAGCACACAGTGTCCTTGGTTTTTTCCAAAAGAGACCTGGAATGCTGATTCATCTCACACACAGTACATGTTTCCACGGTGTGTCAGTCCATACTAGATGCCACCTAGCCCAGAGAAGTCGACCTGAACAGATGTCAATCACCTGTTGTCATCATCTGTTTGGAATCACATTATTATTTAGTTTTTTCACCTCATTACTAGCCCAAAATTTCCCCCATCCCAACTTGTTTTGGAATGTGTTGCAGGCCTGAAATGCAGGAATGGAGGTATAATAACAAATAAAATGAAGTTGAGCAGACAAAACATGAAATATCTTTGGTTCAAACTGTCTGCAATCAAGTAAAAGTAAGAAACACTGCTTTTTTTTTTATTTGCATTTTCCATACTGTCCCAACTTTTTCTGATTCGGGGTTGTAATGTATTTTATGTAATTGTTTCTTTACACCTGTTGGCAATGTGTGCTTTTAAAACACCTGAATTCAATCATAGTAATAGTGTCCACATAATATTGGCTATAGTGTGACCTTAACTTTATCCTTATCTGTAAAACAGATTTGCTTAATGTTTTATTAGAATGTGTTTCTATGGTTGGTCTTTGCTTGTGAAGGTGTAATGAAATATGTATTTTACATTTTGCAGCTCCACAAATCTGCCACACCACTGAGTTTCCTTCAGAGCAGCCAAACACCAATCAAGTGATGCTGGACTCTGAGAACTCACTAATACAAGTAAAGCTGGAGCTCAGTACCATGCAGCAGAATCTTGCGTCACCCCTGCCTATAAACGATCAACCTGCATGCTGTATACCTCCAGAAGCTGCTAAAGGTCCCTGTAACCCTGCTGTCACAGAGCAGGAGGTCATGGTCAAACTAGAGCACAGTGACACCCAAGCTCTTCACAGTGCACCCCCAAACTCCTCTGCACAAAACAATCAAAGTCAGTTCGAACCGGACCCCCACACGTCCGCTCAGAGTGACATGTCTCAGCTACCATTTCACCTGCAAAGTCCAGTTGCACAGCGCTTGTTTCGTTCCAAGATGTCTCGGAAACCTTGCAGAAAGGGCGGCCATTTAAAGGCACGCAAGGTACCACGCTCTGACGGAGCCAAACTCCGATGTGATCTGTGTGGGAAGTGGTACAGTACCACGCACTCTCTTAAACTGCACCTAAGAACACACACGGGGGAGAGGCCGTTTCAGTGCAAGTTCTGCGTTAAGACTTTTCATCAGAAGGTGCATTTAAAGGAACACGAGAGAACCCACACGGGTGAAAAACCCTTTAGCTGTTCGGCTTGTGGAAAATTTTTCAGCCGCTCTCACCAGATCAAAATGCACATTCAGAACCATCATCCAAACCATTCAGCAACCATTATAAAACATCCACAATATAAATGATACATCAGGGGGTTTTCAAAAAAGACTGCTGTTCTGGATTTCCTGAGTAGTCATAGTAATAAACACATTATGCTTGTTTTAACATGACAATCAGATAGTGTGGGTGTTGGACTGCCCCACCTGTAGTCCATAACTGTCCTTTAATGAAAACATGTGGCTTCCAAAGTTGAATCAAGGGATGTCTTTAGACCCCAAACAATAATTTAATTGTGTTAAAATGAAAAGATAATTTAGCTGTGATAAAGCATACTTCTTTGCCCAAAATAATAGTATTTTACTTGAGGTTTGTAATAACATTCCTTAGGAATGATTGATGCCATTTATTTTAGGAATGTACACCGATTAGGCATAACATTAAAACCACCTTCTTGTTTCTGCTCTCACTGTCCATTTTATCAGCTCCACTTACCATATAGAAGCACTTTGTAGTTCTACAATTACTGATTGTAGTCCGTCTGTTTCTCTGCATACTTTTTTAGCCTGCTTTCAACCTGTTCTTCAGTGGTCAGAACCACGACAGAGCAGGTATTATTTAGGTGGTGGATCATTCTCAGCACTGCAGTGACACTGACATGGTGGTGGTGTGCTAGTGTGTGTTGTGCTGGTATGAGTGGATCAGACACAGCAGCACTGCTGGAGTTTTTGAACACCTCACTGTCCCTGCTAGACAAAGAATAGTCCACCAACCCAAAATATATCCAGCCAACAGCGTCCCGTGGGCAGCGACCGGTGACCACTGATGAAGGTCTACAAGATGACCAACTCAAACAGCAGCAACAGATGAGCCATCGTCTCTGACTTTACATCTACAAGGTGGACCAACTAGGTAGGAGTGTCTAATAGAGTGGACAGTGAGTGGTCCACCATGTCATTGTCACTGCAGTGCTGAGAATGATCCGACACCTAAATAACACCTGCTCTGTGGGGGTCCTGTGGGGTCCTGACCATTGAAGAACAGGGTGAAAGCAAGCAAAAAAAAAAGTATGTAGAGAAATACAGTAGATAAACTACAGTCAGTAATTGTAGAACTACAAAGTGCTTCTATATTGTAAGTGGAGCTGATAAAATGGACAGTGAGTGTAGAAACAAGGAGGTGGTCATAATGTTATGCCTGATCTGTGTATACAATTTAATTCAGTTATATGTAGCAAAATGTCATGTGTTTCATCTTCAATTCTGGTCACTGTCTGTAAGGGGTTTGGAATATTTTTTTCATACCTGCATGGTTTTTCTTAGGGTACACCAGTACTCCCAAAAACATACCAGTAAGTTTGGTAAATTTGGTACTCTATATTGCCCCTGGGTTTAAGTAAATAAGTCAGTAATGGTGTGTTGCCTGTGCTTGATTGGCACGCTGTCTGAGGTGTGTTGCTTCCCAGTTTTTCTGGGGCACTGGACCATTTATGACACTGACCAGAATGAAGCAGTTAGTAAATGGCAATATGTTTAGTCTGAATAACTTAGATGAATACAAGGACATATTTGGTAAGAAGTCCAGCAAACTACAAAGAGTTCACAGATATCTCTTGCTATTATTATTAAATGTTGAGCTTTAAAACCTGAAAATGTATTACAGATTAATTTTACAGTCTTCAAGAATGAGTGTTTGCTAGTATTGCTTTTAGCAGAAGGTATACACAAGCCTACATATTTTTCTCTGGTAACCAGTGATGTTCAGTTTGACTGGTTTTGTTATATTTAATATAATAAATTGTTCACTGTAAATACAGAGATATTTCTACAAGCTACATAATCCTCATTTCATATTTAAACACTGTATGTGCACTTAATGATTTCAGTTTATGCTCTTAATTTTTTAGAGGTCTACAGTTTTACTGCACTTTTTATTATTATAAATTTTGGGGGGTAAAATGTCTTTACAATAAAGATTATTTTAGAATTTTGATCATTGTTGTTCACATATTACACTTTTTTACCAGTGCTGGTTACATTGTTATATTGTAAAATTGTTATATTGTTATACACAAGTTTATGTATTTAATAAAATAACATGTATACTATCCGTTTCTGAATTATTGACATGGTCATGGTGGGAAAGTGGCATAAAATGTATTTATTTATTGTTTAAATCATGCAATTCACTAGGCGGAAGCTGGGAAACATCCCAAACAGGTTGCCAGTTCATCACAGGGCACGTAAAATGACAGAGCGGGGTCAGTGAATGCTGAGGCGCAGAGGTCGCCAACTTTCTGCAGAGTCAATGCTACAGATCTCCAAACTTCATGTGGCCTTCAGATTAGCTCAAGAACAGTGTAGAGAGCTTCATGGAATGGGTTTCCATGGCTGAGCAGCTGCATCCAAGCCTTACATCACCAAGCGCAATGCAAAGCATTGGACTCTAGAGCAGTGAAGACGTGTTCTCTGGAGTGACAAATCACGCTTCTCCGTCTGGCAATCCGATGGACGAGTCTGGGTTTGGCGGTTGCCAGGAGAACGGTACTTGTCTGACTGCATTGAGCCATGTGTGAAGTTTGGTGGAGGGGGGATTATGGTGTGGGGTTGTTTTTCAGGAGTTGGGCTCGGCCCTTTAGTTCCAGCGAAAGGAACTCTTAATGCTTCAGCATACCAAGAGATTTTGGACCGACATCATATTAAACCCTATGGATTAAGAATGGGATGTCACTCAAGTTCATATGCGTGTGAAGGCAGATGAGCGAATACTTTTGGCAATATAGAGTGTATCTGCTCCCATAGGCATTTGGTCACTGGTTCAGTTCTCTGTCTTTTTAAATATTTTTATTGTGTTACTGCATAAAAATGCAGCGACTGTCGAACTATAATAATCTTGCAGGCCGGCTTTGCCAAATGTGACTTTAATTAAAACTTAACATTTTAAATCAACTGTGTTATTTCTGTTTAGACTGACACGAAAAAGATCAACAATCCTGTGCCGTATTAGGGCCACTGTAAAAAATATTTTTAAGTTTTGATTTTGAGAATAAAGTCATATAAGTTTCGATTTCGAGATTAAAGTCAAAATATTATGAGAATAAAGTCAAAATATTATGAGATTAAAGTCAAAATGATTATGAGAATAAAGTCGAAATATTATGACCAACGAGTGTGCAGCCGTGGCAGGCTTGTCAGTTCAGAGAAGCAAGGGTCTCAGTACCTGGATCGGCACGCTGAGGGCAGCTTATAATTATATAATTATAATTATCCAATAACTCACTATTACTTTTTGGGTGGTTGTTTGTATTGTACACTTCCATCCATATGACATGATGACTAAATCCGTCAATGCAACCAGTTATGCCATACCGCTTTAGCTTATTGTACGAGTCCATAAGGCTTGGTTGAAGTACTGCTGACGACGCAGATGCCAAGCGCACCGTTGGCGCACGTTCTTCTAAATAAACACAGTTTATTTGAAAGCCCTTTCAGCGTCCTGATGCTAATAACAAACTGGTGCTGATGTGGCAGGAGATTGGGGATTTCTTTATTTGTGAAACCGAAAGTATAACAAATCATGAACATCCCTCATTTTAACAAAAGGAGGTTGCTATGGCCATAATATGTCGGCTTTAATCTTGTAATTATTTTGACTTTAATCTCGTAATTATTTTGACTTTAATCTCGTAATTATTTTTACTTTAATCTTGTAATTATTTTTACTTTAATCTCGTAATTATTTCGTTTTTAATCTCGTAATATTTCGACTTTATTCTCATAATATTTTGACTTTAATCTCATAATATTTTGACTTTAATCTTGTAATTATTTTGACTTTAATCTCGTAATTATTTCAACTTTAATCTCGTAATTATTTCGACTTTAATCTAGTAATATTTCAATTTTATTCTCATAATATTTTGACTTTAATCTTGTAATTATTTTTACTTTAATCTCGTAATTATTTAGTTTTTAATCTCGTAATATTTTGACTTTAATCTCATAATATTTTGACTTTAATCTTGTAATTATTTTGACTTTAATCTCGTAATTATTTCGACTTTAATCTCGTAATTATTTCGACTTTAATCTAGTAATATTTCAATTTTTTTCTTATAATATTTTGACTTTAATCTTGTAATTATTTCGACTTTAATCTCATATTTCAACTTTATTCTCATAATATTTCGACTTTAATCTCGTAATTATTTTGACTTTAAGGTCGAAATTATTTCGACTTTAATTTCGAAATTATTTCTACGTTAATTTCGAAATTATTTCGACTTTAATCTCGTAATTATTTCGACTTTAATCTCGTAATTATTTCGATTTTAATGTCGTAATATTTCGACTTTATTCTCATAATATTTTTACTTTAATCTCGAAAACGAAACTTATACGACTTTATTCTCAAAATCAAAATTTAAAAAAATAATTTTCTTTAAGGTGGCCATGCAAATTTCGTCTTCCTGGGCTTTTATTTTGAAAGCTGTAATAAAAGCAGCTTTTTTTTACACAGCTGCTTGAGTTTACATTTCGCCATGGCTTCTGTTGCTCAGAATTGTAAATTAGAGTCTGTAAATTTGTTTATTCATCAGCGTTTAACCACTATAGCAGGAGAAATATGTCAGATGTTTGAGGAGACTCTGAAAGCGTTTCAGGAGCAGATAGAGCACTCCAAACAGGAGAATGTTTACCTCAAAAAACTGCTGACTGAAATCAGCTACCATCCACCAGGTACAATAGGTATGTATAAATCAGTTTGTTTACAACTACTCAACCTGTTACTGATAAAAAGCAAGAAAATTATAAAACTGAACAGTTTAAGCATTCACTATATATTAACTTTTATTTACTTGTTAAGTACCTGCATATAATCGTGTGTATTTACGTTCTTTTACAATGAATAAACGTCCTAAATGTGTGAAATGTTCCATTTTGTCATTTCGAGAAAGACAAAACTACATAAACAGATTCATTCCAACTTCACATCCACTTAATTACAAACTTCTAAATATCTTGCATACAGGTTGGTCAAAACATTGTGTTGATTTTATAACTACTTATAGAGAAAAGTTGCAAAATAACGTTCTGTACAACCTTTCCATTTACAAGCTGTTTCATATTTGTGTCCACATGATTTTTTTAATATGCACCATACAGATTTAAATATTATTAGTTAATGAAAACTAGTTTGGCTTTCATTCTTAAATATTTAGCTTGTTTAGGTAAGCAAAAGCTTTAAATGGTTAAAAATATATGTAGTGGTATTTAAACCTTGTTACGCTATTAGAAAAGTCAGTAGCAGTGATTTATTATTGACATCTGTAATATCCATACTGCAGAACTTCATCTCCAATTCCAGGCAGTTGTTCAGTGGATTCAGACTATTACTTCTATTTTCTGGTAAATTAATTATGCATTGAATTTCTAATACAAAGCCATGTAATTAGAAATTCACAAAAGTTAAAGCAGGCTTTTGTTAACAAGTCTAGATGACAAAAAACACTGATTACTTAAACACTGAAACTTTCAGGGAGCCCCTGAAGGCAGCTTTACTGTCGTCGAGCAAGTCTAAGTCAGGTATCTGAAATGGCTCTACTTCCTCCAAAGTGCAAATTGCGTCATTTTTTACCTAAGGCCTATTTTTGAAGTTAAATGCAAATATATTTATAGTTGTAGTTAAATTTAAAATTGTAAATAATAAAGGTTAAATTATACACCGATCAGCCATAACATTATAACCACTTCCTTGTTTCTACACTCACTGTCCATTTTACCATATAGAAGCACTTTGTAGTTCTACAATTACTGACTGTTGTCCATATATTTCTCTGCATGCTTTGTTAGCCCCCTTTCATGCTGTTCTTCAATGGTCAGGGCTATCCCAGGACCACTACACAGCAGGTATTATTTGGGTGGTGGATTATTCTCAGCACTGCGGTGACATTGACATGGTGATGGTGTGTTAGTGTGTGTTGTGCTGGTATGAGTGGATAAGACACAGCAGCGCTGATGGAGTTTTTAAACACCTCATTGTCACTGCTGGACTGAGAATAGTCCACCAAACAAAAATATATCCAGCCAACAGCGCCCCTTGGGCAGTGTCCTGTGACCACTGATGAAGGTCTAGAAGATGACCAACTCAAACAGCAGCAATAGATGAGTGATCGTCTCTGACTTTATATCTACAAGGTGGACCAACTATTTAGGAGTGTCTAATAGAGTGGACAGAGAGTGGACACAGTATTTAAAAGCTCCAGCAGCGCCGCTGTGTCTGATCCACTCATACCAGCACAACACACACTAACACACCACCACCATGTCATTGTCAATGCAGTGCTGAGAACGATCCACCACCTAAATAATACCTGCTCTGTGGTGGTCCTGTGGGGATACTGACCATTGAAGAACTGGGTGAAAGCAGGCTAAAGAAGTATGTAGAGAAACAAATGGACTACAGTCAGTAATTGTAGAACTACAAAGTGATTCTTTATGATAAGTTATATTTAGAATTTGATGCCTCCCTCCTGCATTACCAACTTGACCCAATGGGATGGACTTAACCCACAGGATGAAAACCAATATTTTATATGGGGTTAAAGCATACAATTACAAAGCCATTGTAAAAGAAACATTATTAAATACAAATTTGTTATGAGTAATAAAGTTTAAGATAAATTTGGTATTATTTGTACAGTTTCTGGTTTTGTTACATGAAGTCATGTTAACCTTTTGTATTTACAAACTTACAAAAGGTGAACTTTTACTGTTTACTATAATGTTTAAACACACATACACACACAATTTTCTCGGTCAATGAGCAGCTAAAAATTTCCTGTTGTTTGTTTTGGATGTTCTTCTCATTTCCTCCTACTTTCTTTAGGCTGTTCTCAGTTGCATGTGTAACGAGGCATATCATACCCTTTGGATTTGTTTAAACATGCCCCATAGGTTTGCACAATGCTTTCAGCTATTAATTCATTTTCAGTCATTTTTTCATCCTAGTCAGCCTATCATTAAAACTGTTGGTGCGAGGTGGAACACACCCAGGAGAGGGTGCACTTTAATAGCAGAAAATCACACAACTCATTCATTCATTCATTCATTTTCTCTAGATGCAAAAACCAACCAAGCAGATACATGTTCTCCAGAGCAGCAGAACTCCATCCAAGCACCACTGGATTCCCACACCTCAGTTTTTCAAGTGAAGCTGGAGCTCAGTACTATGCAGAAAGATCCTGAACCACAGCAGCAATCATGTGCTACTGTGCCATGCAGTCCTGTACATGCTGCAGGAGCAGAAGTGTCCAAGCAGCACATCATGGGTAAAACATTTGTCTTTAAAAACAAAGGCAATGCTGACTTAGAGATGAGGTCAAAAGTTGACATGGAAAAAGTCATCTTAACAATAATTTTCAAACTGTTCTGACTGGATAATTGAAATACATATGTGGAAGCTTTTTGGACAGTGACATACGCTAGTAATTAAAGTCAAGTCAAGTCTAGTCAAGTTAAATCTAAATTTATTTGTATAGTGCTTTTTACAATAGACATGGTATCAAAGCAACTTTACAGAATCCAGGAATCCAGCAAGCCAAGGGGGGCAGTGGCAAGGGAAAAGTCCCTTTAAAATTACAGGAAGAAACCTTTAGAGGAACCAGACTCAACAGTCCTTTGGTGAATAATCTACTTGGCAAAATAAGTAAAGATAAACCAAATTTGTTGGTTGACTGGCTCAGACTAGTCTAGTCAAGTTAAATCTAAATGTATTTGTATAGTGCTTTTTACAATAGACATGGTATCAAAGCAACTTTACAGAATCCAGGAATCCAGCAAGCCAAGGGGGGCAGTGGCAAGGGAAAAGTCCCTTTAAAATTACAGGAAGAAACCTTTAGAGGAACCAGACTCAACAGTCCTTTGGTGAATAATCTACTTGGCAAAATAAGTAAAGATAAACCAAATTTGTTGGTTGACTGGCTCAGACTTTACTTTTCAGTGCAGTCTACATAGTTTCATAGACTTATCAGGACTTTGAGGGCCATTCCAAAAGCCCAACTTTAGTATGACTTAACCAGTTTTGATATGTGTTTTTTTCTGTTGGGACACCCAGTTGGGCCAGAGATTAGTTTAAGTTTGTGCTGAGACATTTCAGGTTTTATCTTCTTTATTGTTCTTGCTGCAATGCATCAGTTCCACTGGCACCAACCAGTACCAGAGCACAACTCTGTCACCCCCATACTTAACTCAACCTCAGAAGCTTTTATGTTTGGCAATGACGCTTGACTAACCATTATTGTTAATTCAACACTGATGGGTGTAATTATCTACAACCCAAAGTCAGTTATTTCATTGCAGACAGGATGAACCTGAGATATTTCATGTTTTGTCTGCTCAACTTCATTTAATTTATTAATAAACATCCATTCCTGCATTTCAGGCCTGCAGCACATTCCAAAAAAAGTTGGGACAGTAAAGTATTTACCACTTTGTAATGTTGCCATTCTTTTTCACCACACTTAAAAGACGTTTTGGCACCGAGGATACCAAGTGATTTAGTGTTTCAAGTTTTATTTTGTCCCATTCTTTCTTGCAAACACGTCTTAAGATGTGCAACAGTACGGGGTCGTCGTTGTCGCATTTTTCGTTTCAAAATTCTCCACACGTTCTCTATTGGGGACAGGTCAGGACTGCAGGCAGGTCAGTCCAGTACCCGTACCCTCTTCTTCCGCAGCCACGGCTTTGTAATGTGTGCAGCATGTGGTTTTGCATTGTCTTGTTGAAAAATGCATGGACGTCCCTGGAAAAGATGACGTCTTGAGGGCAGCACATGTTGCTCTAAGATCTCAATGTACTTTCCTGCATTAATGCTGCCATCAAAGAAGTGTAAATGACCTTTGCCAAGGGCACTGACACAGCCCCATACCATGACAGACCCTGGCTTTTGAACTTGCTAATAACAGTCTGGATGGTCCTTTTCATCTTTGGTCCAGAGCACACAGCATCCATTTTTTCAAAAAAAAGACCTGGAATGCTGATTCATCTGACCACAATGCATATTTCCACTGTGTGATGGTCCATCCTAGATGCTTCACAGCCCAGAAAAAATCCCAACTTTTTCTGATTTGGGGTTGTAGAATGGTATTGTGTGTTTCATTACTTCTGTTACATATTTCCATTGCTTCACAGTTTATGTGCACTTCACAATATTCCATCTGACCCTAGGTATTAAGCATTTTTATCTGAGGCTTATGTACAGCATCTTAGTTACAAAAGCATAGTACATGCTTTCTACTTTGTTCTGTTAGGTTGTATGGCCCATCAACAAGCTATTGTTGCTCTTCGCAGTTTGTAACCTACAATAATTCTTTATGTTTTTGACAGATGCAAATGGAAGTCATGTCGATAGAGTTCCTGTTAAGCAGCAAAACTCCAGCCAGGGGCCTTTAAACTCGACACACGTGAAGCTGGAAAAAGAGAAGGCCGAGCCACAGGAGCAATTTAACAATTCTTCTTTATTCACTTCTTCTCCTGTAAGGACTGCCAGTAGAGTGAAGAGACCTTACCCTTGCTCAGTTAAATCCCCAAATATTCAGGAAAAAAACGACGACTGTTTACCAGAGGACTCGGATGTGCTAAACATTTCAGAAAGTCTAAATCATCAGGTCTTTATAAAAGAAGAACCAGTTTCCCCTTCATGTTCAGAACATGTGAAATCACTCCAAACAGTTTGCAGCTCATTTTACTGCCACATGTGCAAAATGTATTTTGAAAACCAAATGCTTTTAACAAAGCACATGCTACTACACCAGAACAAAAGCTCCAACTGTTGCCAACTGTGTGGGAAGTGCTACAGCACCCCCCACGTCCTCAAAATTCACCTTCGGACTCATACAGGAGAGAGACCATATCAGTGCAAGTTCTGCGACAAGACATTCAGTCAGAAGGGGCACTTGAAAGGGCATGAAAGGATGCACACTGGAGAGAAAATCTACTGCTGTTCTATATGTGGGAGATGCTTCACATGGATGAGTCAAGCTAAGGACCACCTACGCTGCCATCCTGGTCAACTAGGTCGAGTTCTTACAAAAAAGTAAATGATGGCAGGGGGGTAAACACAGCATGAGTATTGCAGGCTTAGAATTTAATAGAAGTATATTTGTTTAAATATAACTATTTGAGGATCATTCATTCATTCATTGTCTGTTGTACCATTGCTGTATCTTATTCAGGGTCGCAGTGGGTGTGGCTGGGCAAAAGGCAGGAAACTCACTGGACAGGTTGCCAGTCCATCACAGGGCAAACACACACATTCACACCTAGGGCAGTTTTGCATGTTTTTGGACTTTGGCAGGAACCCGGCGGATCCATAGGAAACACACACACAGGGAACACAGAAAGGAACCAAACCACTCCAACTGGAAATGGAACCCAGGACCTTATTGTTGTGAGGCAACAGTGCTACCACTGATCAGCCATAACATTAAAACCACCTCCTTGTTTCTACACTCACTGTCCATTTTATCAGCTCCACTTACCATATAGAAGCACTTTGTAGTTCTACAATTACTGACTGTAGTTCATTTGTTTGTCTACATACTGTTTTAACCTGCTTTCACCCTGTTCTTCAATGGTCAGGACCACCACAGGTCCACCACAGAGCGGGTATTATTTAGGTGGTGGATCATTCTCAGAACTGCAGTGACAATGACATGGTGGTGGTGTGTTAGTGTGTGTTGTGCTGGTATGAGTGGATCAGACACAGCAGCGCTGCTGGAGTTTTTAAATACCATGTCCACTCACTGTCCACTCTATTAGACACTCCTACCTAGTTGGTCATCTTCTAGACCTTCATCAGTGGTCACAGGACGCTGCCCACGGAGCGCTGTTGGCTGGATATATTTTTGGTTGGTGGACTATTCTCAGTCCAGCAGTGACAGTGAGGTGTTTAAAAACTCCATCAGCGCTGCTGTGTCTTATCCACTCATACCAGCACAACACACACTAACACACCACCACCATGTCAGTGTCACTGCAGTCCTAAGAATGATCCACCACCTAAATAATACCTGCTCTGTGATGGTCCTGTGTGGGTCCTGACCATTGAAGAACAGGGTGAATGCATCCTAAAAAGGAATGTGAAGATATAAATAGACTACAGTCAGTAATTGTAGAACTACAAAGTGCTCTTATATGGTAAGTGGAGCTGATAAAATGGACAGTGAGTGTATAAACAAGGAGGTGGTTTTAATGTTATAGTTGATCGGTGTATAACGGCATTTATCATTTTCAAATATGTTCTAGTAAGCCTTGCTTAATTGCTTTAATATTTAAATTTATCCAAGACTTTTTTTTATCCAAGGTTTGGATGGTTTTAAGGTTTTAGCTTTGCATAAGTCAGTTAAACCTGATTAATTCGTTATGGCGCATAGGGTTATTGTTATACTGAAAAAAAAAATTTGATGTATTTACATATGTATTTAATGTCATTGTAGACTGGGACAGCACAGTGGCTTAGTGGGTAGCCCTGTCGCCTCACAACAAGAAGGTCCCTAGATTCCCAAATGGAGTTTGCATGTTCTTCCCTTGTTTACATTTACAGCATTTAGCAGACGCTTTTATCCAAAGCGACTTACACAATGAGCGGAACATGATGAGCAATTGAGGGTTAAGGGCCTTTCTCAGGGATCCAACAGTGGCAACTTGGTGGTGGTGGGGCTTGAACCGGCAACCTTCTGTTTAATAGTCCAGTACCTTAACCACTGAGCTATCACTGGCCTTGTTTGTGTGGGAAAGCTCCAGTTTCCAACAGTCTAAAGACATGCAGTCAGATTAATTGGAGCTACCTGTCCTGTCATGAATGTAACCGAAGTGTAAAAAATGATGTTAAAAAACCTACTAAACAATGATTGTAGACTGTAACTTTAATATTATTATTTAAGGATTATGAATTATGATCACTGGAGAGGCCTTAGAGCCAGGACCATTATATTGACTCAATACCATTATTCATCCTCCACCAAACTGTACAGTTCAAGCTATTGCAAACAGCTATTGCATTCTCTGAGCACCTACCAAACCCTGATTTGTCAGACTGCCAGATTGGCTTCAAAAGAGTATGATTTTGGTGGTAATGTGCTTTATGCCTAATGCACAGTGCCTGATTCACTTAACACTCCCATCATGATCACTTGTAAACTGTTTGTTATTTTAGCATTTTAACATATATTATATTATTACAGATTATTAATATACAGTTGTGTTTAAAATAATAGCAGTGTGTTTAAAAAAGTGAATAAAGCTCAGAATTCTTATAATAGCTTTTATTTTCATACACACAAATGCATTGAGAACACTGCACATTCTTTTCCAAATCAAAACATGAATTTAAATTGATCAAATGTGTTACTACTTTACAGAAAGTGATAAAAAGGGAATATTAGGCTGTTCAAAAAAAATAGCAGTCTCTGCATTTTTCTTTACAAACTCAAACATTTACTGTGTAAACTAAAAAATACTTCAATATTTAGCTTTCCTGTAAATCACTAAACTAATATTTAGTTGTATTCAATATATCCATTGTTTCTGAGACTTGCTTCACATCTGTGTTTCATGGAGTCAAACTTCTGGCACCTGTGAACAGGTTTTCCAGCCCAGGACGCTTGGACCACATTCCACAATTCCTCTGCATTTCTTGGTTTTGCCTCAGAAACAGCATTTTTGATGTCACCCCACAAGTTTTCTATTGGATTAAGGTCTGGAGATTGGGCTGACCACTCCATAACGTTATTCTTGTTGGTCTGGAACCAAGGTGTTGCACGCTTACTGGTGTGTTTGGGGTCATTGTCTTGTTGAAACATCCATTTCAAGGGCTTTTCCACTTCGGCATGAGACAACATGACCTCTTCAAGTATTTTGATGTATTCAAACTGATCCATGATCCCTGGTATGCGATAAATAGGGCCGACACCATACTATGAGAAACATCCCCATATCATGATGCTTGCGCCACCATGCTTCACTGTCTTTACAGTGTACTGTGGCTTGAATTCAGTGTTCGGGGGTCATCTGACAAACTGTCTGCGGCCCCTAGACCCAAAAAGAACAATCTTGCTTTCATCAGTCCACAAAATGTTGCTCCATTTCTCTTTAGGCCAGTGAATGTGTTCTTTGGCAAAGTGTAACCCCTATTTAGCACATGTCGTTTTTGCAACAATGGGACTTTGCGGGGGCTTCTTGCCGATAGCTTGGCTTCACACAGGCGTCTTCTAACTGTCACAGTACTCACAGGTAACTTTAGACCTTCTTTGATCTCCCTGGAGCTGATCATTGGCTGAGTCTTTGCCATTTTGGCTATTCTTCAATCCATTCGAATGGTAGTTTATCATTTTCTTCCACATCTTATTGGTTTTGGTTGTCATTTTAAAGCATTTGAAATCATTTTAGCTGAGCAGCCTATAATTTTCTGCACTTCTTTATATGTTTTTCCCTCTCCAATCAACTTTTTAATCAAAGTACGCTGTTCTTATGAACAATGTCTGGAACGACCCATTTTACTCTATTTTTTAGAGAGAAATGCACTATATCCAGCATGTACAACATCTGCTGCTTTTATACTTTAATAAGGGCCACCTGTTTGACACCCATTTTTTCACAGAATGAATGACCTCACTAATTGAACTTCACAATGCTATTATTTTGAACATGCCCCTTTTAGTTAATTATTATCATAATAATTAATAATTATCATATATTATTATCATGCATGTCATGATGGTTGGGTCTGTTGGTTTTTTATTACTCTACTACACCTACTAGTACATTTTTTGTGCCATGTATAAATATAATTTCTACCAAAAACAGTGATCGATCTGTTTAGTGATGTTGGGCTGCTATTATTTTGAACACAACTGTAGTATACTTTTCAGTGATTAGCTTAAAGCCCAGCAATAAACAACAACCAAAGAGTGTGTAAAAGGTGTCCCTTAGAAAAGGAGGTCCAAACACTTGGTAAACTTTTGTAAACAGTTAGTAGTATAAGATTTGAGACGTGGCTTGGTAGCAGCAGTGCCTCTTCTCCACTTTGTGTGCTTGAAAAATTGTATTGTTTGAACACAAACCTCAATTCCACAAAAAGTTGGGGGGGTGCTGGAGCCTATCCCAGTTTTTTAATAGAGTAACACCCTGGACAGGGCACCAGTCCATCACAGGGCAGACACACATACACACACCCATTCACCTATAGGGCAATTCAGTGTCTCCAATTAACCTGACAGCATGTTTTTGGACTGTGGGAGGAAACCGGAGCTCCCGGAGGAAACCCACGCAGACACGGGGAGAACATGCAAACTCTGCACAGAAAGTACCCGGACCGCCCCGCCTGGGGATCAAACCCAGGACCTTCTTGCTACCCACCGAGCCACCGTGCTGCCCTCCTATAGAGGTTAAAAGTCTATTTATCTTATGCATGGTAACATGCACTGTGTGGCTAAAATGGCCAAATTATCTGGTTAAAAAAGGTGACTACTTTTTTTTTTTACAAAACCTATTTACCTTCTTTAAGTTATACTGTCAACAGTCGAACTTAACCCCACTCATTTGAGAAATTACAGGCTCTAATTATTGTGCCAGATTCATTAGGTCATTTAGAAACAAGTACACTAAGGTCATGTTGTGTTTTTTCATCTATTTCTGTGAAATTAGAAAATGTATATTAAAAATGTGACTAAAAATTCAGTATGTTTGAATGACCTGTCTGCAATGAAAACTGTTAGGCAGTAGTTTTTTTAGTGTAGTGCTGGTTCTGCTGGCACTTAGTTAGCAAATTTGTTTAATGTGAAACATTGTGTGTTTTAAGTGTCTCCAAATACGTTTTTTTTTTTTTTGCACCCAGCCACCTGTTGTCCAGTTAAATGTCTTTATACTGATTAATTTCTATCCATCCAGTGAACATGCACAAAAACTTTTTTTTAAATCAGTTATGTACATATGATCACAAACTGTTTGAATTCCATATTGAATTTAGTATTATGTGCATAATAAAAATAAAGGTAACCATATCTGGCATGTGTTGTGTTGGTTTTCTACAGACTCTTTTTTCAAATATTCAAAAACAGGCCAGTAAATACATTGGCTACTTTTTATTTCACCATAGGTCTGAGTGATGGACTGGTGCCTCAATGCCAGTGCTAGTGGAGAATAGTGCACCAATAATGCCACGTGTTTAAAAACTGTCCATAAGTTTAAAGAAGCATCTGAGGCTTTAACATGTTCTTGAAAAAAAAAAAAAAAGAAAACAGCTGAAGTAACACCTACACCTTAAACCGCACACTTACATATGATAAGAGGAAATGTGTGCCTAATAAAAAACAGTAATTATAAACAGTATTAAAAAAACAGATCTGCTGCTGCACCAGATAAACTAACACCAGTATTAATGTGTTAAAAACTGTCAGTGGTGTAAAATTAAAAATATATACAATAACTTGTAGTTTGGAGCTAAATTAAGGTTTCCAGAAATGTACAAACTTTCTAAGATTCAAACTGTCAGCAGTCTGCCATGTCTTTAAGCCCGAAGCTGGCTTGACGTTGTTAATTTTTACTTTGACAATACTTTTTACAATACTACAATTTGTGAAGTACTATCAGGCCAACACTGATGTAGTGACTAGGCTAATTAAGCAATAGAACACGAGAGGGAGTGTGTTATTACGAATAACATCACGGCTGTGATTCGGTCGCAGGCACGAGCCGAAGGCGAGTGCCGTAGATCATCACAGCCGTGATGTTATTCGTGATAACACACGACCTCGAGTGTTCTATTGCTTTTATACAACAGTTTTCACAAAATAAAGAAAGAAAATAAATCAAAGAAGCCCTGAATTTCATATTAAATATGCTTTAATATTGACAATACCTTCCGCCAAAAAGTAGTTCCACAACGAATATAAAGTTTAACACTACAAAGCAGACATCCCAAGTTGCAAAAAAACATTTCAGGGAGGTAAGAACAAGAAGAAGAAGAAAGCAAGAACCTCCGAAGGGAAAAAAATAAATAAAAAAACCTCTCGCACACACCAAAGGCTATGGATGAAAACAGAACTACTAGGAGCTGCTAACTGGCTTAACTAACTGTTCGCGTTACAAACACATTAATGTTCCCTAAATAGTGCACTAGATTGTGTATCAGATCATGGATATATGTTCCCTACATAGTGCACTAGATAGTGAATTAGACAATTGGTTATGTTCCCTACACAGTGCGCTAGATTGTATTGTATATCAGATAACGGATTTAAAACGCGACCGGGAAAAAAAGGCTGTGTTGCCTGCGTGCGCGTTTGTGTGCATAAAGCTTGTCGTTAATGGCAACGCGTCAGCGGAGTAATACCACTGTGGTGTGAAAAGACCGTGCTGTTATCACGAATATCAGCACGTTTAGAACGCTTCTCAACCAATCAGATTGTAAGGTCGGAACTACCAGTTGTATAAAAGTGTGAGGGCTGCTGTGTCTGATCCACTCATACCAGCACAACACACACTAACACATCATCACCATGTCATTGTCAATGCAGCGCTGAGAATGATCCATCACCTAAATAATACCTGCTCTGTGGTGGTCCTGACCATTGAAGAACAGCATGAAAGCAGGTTAAAAAAGTATGTAGAAAAACAGATGGACTACAGTCAGTAATTGTAGAACTACAAAGTGCTCCTATATGGTAAGTGGAGCTGATAAAATGGACAGTGAGTGTAGAAACAAGGAGGTGGTTTTAATGTTATGGCTGATTGGTGTAGTTACTATGGTATTTTCTTTGTACTGAATTTGAAAGTAAATAAAGGATTAAACTGGGGTAACCTACAGAAATAACCATGTTTAATAGATGTTATAGTACATTATAACACATTTTGTTATTGTTTTTAATAAAATATTTAAATGTAATAGTTACTAAATTGGGCGACTCGATGGTTAGCACTGTCACCCCGTGTCTTTGTGGGTTTCCTTTGGGTGATCTGGTTTCTCCCACAGTCCAAAGACATGCAGTCATGTTAAGTGGAAATACTGGCAGTTGCCCTGGGTGTAAATGTGTGTGTGTGTGTGTGTGTGCGTCTGCCCTGTGATGGACTGGCGACCTGTCCAGGGTATTTTTGCTGTAACAGAATTTTCTGTGGTGGTGTGTTATGACAATGTTTGATGAACGTTTCCACGTTTAGTGTGTTTTGTGTCCCTTTGGGGATTCCATAATGCATGGAATAGGGTGCTCCTGACACGTGATCATTCTATCTGTACCGTAACGTTATTAAAGTATTATGCTCCCAATAATTTATGGATGTACCGTTTATTTCTTTCTTAATCAAGTACACAATTAAGACGTTCGGTTACACTACCTTTGGCCCAGTGAAGTGTACCCATCGCGACCCTGAATAGGATAAAGCGGTGGTAAAATAAATAATGAATAAATTAACGAATGAATATGGTGCTCTGATGATATTTAACTGAACAGAAATTCGACACCCCCTTTCGTACGCATGCGCAGCACATGTTAACAAATAATAGTATTACACTAAAATGTGCTCGTTTGCCTTCAAATGCAATGCATCCCCTCTTGGGCAGCGTTAAAAATTTTGCTATAAGGCTACCTGCCGACTTTCGTTAAAAGAATTTTGCAAAATTTGCATCACTAAATTCAAAAAGCGCTGATGTGCGGTGGTCTTGGCGGTGGGAGGCAGCAATATGTAGATGAACATTGTTACCAGTATTAAATAAAACTGAAGAAGAAGGAGTTGTTGTTGTTCGGGATGAATTCTTTAAGCACAATGGAGGATGTAGAGTTCTTAAACTCACTTTTTACTGAGCGGTTGTTGGCGGTTGCAGGAGAAATATTTCAAGCAGTGAAAGATCTTATTATTAAGTACCAGGAGCAAACAGAGTGCACCAAACAGGAAAATATTTACCTGAGGAAAATGCTAACGGCTCAACACTTCCATAATGCACAAGGTATATGAGCAGTGAAGCTGAATCACTTCTGTATATCGAATAGTAACTGTTTTTTAAACATTTGTTCGGATTTTATACACTTTTACTACAACCAACATAAGGACGCGACATTTCATCCTGTCTTTATGTTACAATATAATGTATCAGGCGATTATTTTTAGCTAATATATACAGGGGTTGGACAAAATAACTGAAACACCTGTCATTTTAGTGTGGGAGGTTTCATGGCTAAATTGGACCAGTCTGGTGGCCAATCTTCATTAATTGCACATTGCACCAGTAAGAGCAGAGTGTGAAGGTTCAATTAGCAGGGTAAGAGCACAGTTTTGCTCAAAATATTGCAATGCACACAACATTATGGGTGACATACCAGAGTTCAAAAGAGGACAAATTGTTGGTGCACGTCTTGCTGGCGCATCTGTGACCAAGACAGCAAGTCTTTGTGATGTATCAAGAGCCACGGTATCCAGGGTAATGTCAGCATACCACCAAGAAGGACAAAGCACATCCAACAGGATTAACTGTGGACGCAAGAGGAAGCTGTCTGAAAGGGATGTTCGGGTGCTAACCCGGATTGTATCCAAAAAACATAAAACCACGGCTGCCCAAATCACGGCAGAATTAAATGTGCACCTCAACTCTCCTGTTTCCACCAGAACTGTCCGTCGGGAGCTCCACAGGGTCAATATACACGGCCGGGCTGCTATAGCCAAACCTTTGGTCACTCGTGCCAATGCCAAACGTCGGTTTCAATGGTGCAAGGAGCGCAAATCTTGGGCTGTGGACAATGTGAAACATGTATTGTTCTCTGATGAGTCCACCTTTACTGTTTTCCCCACATCCGGGAGAGTTACGGTGTGGAGAAGCCCCAAAGAAGCGTACCACCCAGACTGTTGCATGCCCAGAGTGAAGCATGGGGGTGGATCAGTGATGGTTTGGGCTGCCATATCATGGCATTCCCTTGGCCCAATACTTGTGCTAGATGGGCGCGTCACTGCCAAGGACTACCGAACCATTCTGGAGGACCATGTGCATCCAATGGCGGTGCCGTGTATCAGGATGACAATGCACCAATACACACAGCAAGACTGGTGAAAGATTGGTTTGATGAACATGAAAGTGAAGTTGAACATCTCCCATGGCCTGCACAGTCACCAGATCTAAATATTATTGAGCCACTTTGGGGTGTTTTGGAGAAGCGAGTCAGGAAACGTTTTCCTCCACCAGCATCACGTAGTGACCTGGCCACTATCCTGCAAGAAGAATGGCTTAAAATCCCTCTGACCACTGTGCAGGACTTGTATATGTCATTTCCAAGACGAATTGACGCTGTATTGGCCGCAAAAGGAGGCCCTACACCATACTAATAAATTATTGTGGTCTAAAACCAGGTGTTTCAGTTATTTTGTCCAACCCCTGTAGTTGCGCATCTGTTAGAGAAAATGCCGCACAGCATCATGGGTCCTGAGGAGTCTGAGGGATTTTTGAGTGGCTCATTTCCCAGCAGGACGACAAATTAATAAAATAATAAAGTCAGTTACAATAAAAAGTCAATAACGCAAATGCAACTACAAACTGTATTTTTATCTGTACTGTTTATCATAAAAAAATCCGCGTTTATTTGTTTGTGTAACGTGAATAAATAATGGGATAGGATGCTGTATGGATTATTGTTAAAACTAGACAGACAGCGTATTAATCAGCTAATCGTAGATGAAGTAGAAAGAGTGAGGAAAACTGATAATTGAGTTAAAATTGGGCCTCTGTATCTGTTATCTCTAATCACCTGTCAAAAATTGTGCTTCTTTACCCATTGTAATGGTACTATTTCGAGTACTCCAGGTAGTAAATAGAGTGCAAATTGAGACACTGCCAAACATATCACTGACTAAAGTAGTGTTTCCTAACTTCTCCGTGTGCAGCCTGATTTTTGGATCACTTTTGAATACAATATACGTACACTGATCAGCCATAACATTAAAACCACCTGCTTGTTTCTACACTCACTGTCCATTTTATCAGCTCCACTTACCATATAGAAACACCTTGTGGTTGTACAAATACTGACTGTAGTCCATCTGTTTCTCCGCATGCTTTGTTAGCCCCCTTTCATGCTGTTCTTCAATGGTCAAGACCTGCACAGGACCACCACAGAGCAGGTATTATTTATGTGCTGGATCATTCTCAGCACTGCAGTGACGCTGACATGGTGGTGGTGTGTTAGTGTGTCCACAAAGTTGAATCAGTTCATCTGGACACAAGTTGAACTGATGAACTGATTCAACTTTGTGGATTTGTGTACCTGGATTATTGAGCATGCATCAACAGATGTGTTAGTGTGTGTTGTGCTGGTATGAGTGGATCAGACACAGCAGCGCTGCTGAAGTTTTTTAATACTGTGTCCACCTACTGTCCACTCTATTAGACACTACTACCTAGTTGATGTTACTACTACCTTGTAGATGTAAAGTCAGAGACAATCGCTCATCTATTGCTGCTGTTTGAGTTGGTCATCTTCTAGACCTTTATCGGTGGTCACAGGACGCTGCTCGCGGGACGCTGCTCGCGGGGCGCTGTTGGCTGGATATATTTTTGGTTGGTGGACTATTCTCAGTCCAGCAGTGACAGTGAGGTGTTTAAAAACTCCATCAGTGCTGCTGTGTCTTTATCCACTCATAACAGCACAACACACACTAACACACCACCACCATGTCAGTGTCACTGCAGTGCTGAGCATGATTCATCATCCAAATAATACCTGCTCTGTAGTGGTCCTGGGAGAGTCCTGACCATTGAAGAACAACATGAACGGGGACTAACAAAGCATGCAGTGAAACAGATGGACTACAGTAAGTAATTGTACAACTACAAAGTGCTTCTTTATGGTAAGTGGAGCTGATGAAATGGACAGTGAGTGTAGAAACAAGGAGGTGGTTTTATGGTTGATCAGTGTATGATTGCAAGAAATATAGACACAGACATAACATACCAATCAGTTTTGTATGACTTCATAGAATTTATTATACAGGGCACCCCTTATATTTACATTAACATTTTTATATTAATTACTCTTTTTGTAAAATGTTTATCAAAATAAGCCATCTGTAGTACACAGGCAGCACTTTCTGATAAGTCATCAGTCCTTCGAAATGTGCTAGTCATAATTGTATAGCTACAACTGTGAATTATGCAGTGATAAGAGAGGGGGTCCACTTGATATAATAGCTAATGACCTCCCCCTAACTGCTGTGTTTCCTTTTTTGTGGGTGGGAGGTCCAACTATTAATTAGGAGGTTCAGACCCCCAATCCTTCTCTAATTTGAACCATGTAAACCTATATATGCTACATATACAGTGGAGCCAAAAAGTATTTAGTCAGCCACTGATTGTGCAAGTTCTCCTACTTAGAAAGATGAGAGAGGTCTGTAATTTTCATCATAGGTACACTTCAACTATGAGAGACAAAATGAGGATCCAGGAAATCACATTGTAGGATTTTTAAAGAATTTATTTGTAAATTATGGTGGAAAATAAGTATTTGGTCACCCTGTGGGAGCAATTGTAAGAAAATGGAAGACATACAAGACCATTGATAATCTCCCTCGATCTGGGGCCCCACGCAAGATCTTATCCCGTGGGGTCAAAATGATCATGAGAACGGTGAGCAAAAATCCCAGAACAAGCGTCTTTAAGTGTCCTGAAAAGCGCTATATAAATAAAATGTATTATTATTATTATTAGAACTACACGGAGGGACCTGATGAATGACCTGCAGAGAGCTGGGACCAAAGTAACAAAGGCTACCATAAGTAACACACTACGCCGAGAGGGACTCAAATCCTGCAGTGCCAGGCGTGTTCAGGCCCGTCTGAAGTTTGCCAGAGAGCATATGGATGATCCAGAAGAGGATTGGGAGAATATCATGTGGTCAGATGAAACCAAAATGGAACTTTTTGGTAAAAACTCAACTTGTCGTGTTTGGAGGAAGAAGAATGCTGAGTTGCATCCCAAGAACACCATACCTACTGTGAAGCATGGGGGTGGAAACATCATGCTTTGGGGCTGTTTTTCTGCAAAGGGGACAGGACGACTGATCTGTGTTAAGGGAAGAATGAACGGGGCCATGTGTCGTGAGATTTTAAGCCAAAACCTCCTTCCATCAGTGAGAGAATTGAAGATGGAACGTGGTTGGGTCTTCCAGCATGACAATGATCCCAAACACACCGCTCGGGCAACGAAGGAGTGGCTCCGTAAAAAGCATTTCAAGGTTCTGGAGTGGCCTAGCCAGTCTCCAGACCTCAACCCCATAGAAAATTTGTGGAGGGAGTTGAAAGTCCGTGTTGCCCAGCGACAGCCCCAAAACATCACTGCTCTAGAGGAGATCTGCATGGAGGAATGGGCCAAAATACCAGCTACAGTGTGTGCAAACCTGGTGAAGACTTACAGGAAACGTTTGACCTCTGTCATTGCCAACAAAGGTTATGTTACAAAGTATTGAGTTGAACTTTTGTTATTGACCAAATACTTATTTTCCACCATAATTTACAAATAAATTCTTAAAAAATCCTACAATGTGATTTCCTGGATTTTTTTTTTCTCATTTTGTCTCTCATAGTTGAAGTGTACCTATGATGAAAATTACAGACCTCTCATCTTTCTAAGTAGGAGAACTTGCACAATCAGTGGCTGACTAAATACTTTTTGGCCCCACTGTAGAAGGCGTTTTAACAAAGTACAATTAATTGTTTCATCTTTCCTGCTCTATTTTTAAAAGTATGTAAATGAATTTTGGCTTTGTTCTCAGCTGGCAATGTGACTGCAGGTGTATTGGTTACTTTAAATTCCCTCTATAGGGTATATTTCACACATTGTGCATATTGTTTTAGGGACACTAGGACAAATCAGTTACTGATGAGATATTACTTTCGTTACGGTTATTGTATATATGACTATATTATATCTTACCTTTATGTAACTGAGTGTTCCTGTTCTGTTGATTTTTGATTTTAAAGAATTTAATACTGGAAAAAATATATTTGATTTTTTACTGTCTTTAGCTGTATGCATATATGTTATTTTTATCATCTTTTCATTTCCTACAGATGATCAAACCTCTCAAGAATTTTCTCAGGAGTTACCAAACATCACCCATGAAGCCCTGGAAATAAATTCCTCAGTTATACAAGTGAAGATGGAGGATTCAACCATGCATCAGAACATTGAGCTGCAGCAATCATTACATAATCAATACACATGCACTTCTTCCTCTGCAGTGACTGCATGTTGCGATTTTCCAGAAAAGCCTATAAGTGATGGGATTAATAACAACTGTTTAGATAATAAGCCCATTTTGCCAATAAAATCTGAACAATGTAATTCCCAAATCATCTCTGAAATCTCATCCCCTGTAGTACAAACTGAAAGTGGAACAACTGAGAATCATTTAAAAGATTTACAAGATAATCACAGCCCTAACCTTCCATCCAAGTGTCAAATGATAAATGATTCATTGCAAAGTCAGAATTCTGTATATTGTGGTAAGCCTTTTCAAAGCCGTGCCCAGCTAAATAAGCACTTGATGGTCCATGAAAAAGAGAGGCCAAGAACGTACCGCTGTGACTTATGCGGGAAGTGTTATTCATATGCACAAGTGCTTGAGGTCCACCGGAGGACTCATACAGGAGAGAGACCGTATCAGTGTAGATTTTGTGGCAAAGGTTTCAATCGAAAGGGTCACTTAAAGGACCATGAAAGAATTCACACAGGAGAAAAGCCTTTTAGCTGTTCAATTTGTGGAAAATGTTTTACACAGTCCAGTCAGGTCAGGAAACACATGATCCACAATCATCGCAACGTGAACTTATCTTGAATTACCACTGATGCAGCTTTCTTATTTCTTTTTGTTTAATGGTATACCAGATAACAGAAAAAAATATTGTTTAAGCACATTCTGATTTAGAGAGGACTAGATTATCTGAAAACCAAATTGACTGTTAACATTATTTTATAAGATGCAGTATTCACTTATTACAAAATACTTTGTTCTGCCTTTACTCTTTTTATAAGACATTAATTTTTTTTTTTTTACTTTGATATCTTGTCCTCAGTAATTTTTAATGCAACACATTTCTAGCTGGTGTACTGTATGTTGTAAGTTCTTTCATTTATTGCTGTTGGTGGGTGGTAGTGGATCAGTGGTTAGGGTTCCTATCTGTTGACTGTACAGTTGAGGGTTTAAGCCAAACCACTGCCACGCATAAGACCCTTTATTCCTTGGATTATAGTGATTATAGTGTCTGATTCATTAGGTTGATTTAGCAATAAGTACACCAAGGTCATTTTGTGTTTTTTCATCCATTTCTGTGAAATTAGAAAATTTACATTAAAAACGTGACTGAAAATTGTTTGAATGACCTGTCTGCAGTAAAAATTGTTGAAGACAATGGTTTTTTAGTGTAGTGCTGGTTCTGCTGGCACTTAGTAAGCAAATCTATATAATGTGAAACATTGTGTGTTTTAAGTGTCTCCAAATATGTATTTGTAACTTTTTTTGCACCCAGCCACCTGTTGTCCAGTTAAATGTCTTTAATTAATTTCAATTTATACAGTGAACATGCACAATAAACATTTTTTATAATATATTATGTACATATGATCACAAACTGTTTACATTCCACTGAGTATTATGTGCATAATAAAAATAATAAAAATAAAGGTACCCTTATCTAGCATGTGTTGTGTGGGTTTCCTAGAGACTCTTTCCTATCTTCAAAAAACAGGCCAGTAAAAACATTGGCTACTTTTTATTGCACTGTAGGTCTGAGTGATGGACTGGTGCCTAACTGTTAATAAGTCTAAAGAAGAATCTGAGGCTTTAAGACGTTGTGCATAAAAACATGAAAACAGCTTAAGTCTCAAACCGCACACCTACATGTATTAACAGGGAATGTGTGCCTAATAAAAATAATAATAATAATATGTTAATATCTGGTCAGTCCAAAGACGTACATGGTCTGGCGCCACAGTATCTGAGTGAACTTATTAATCACTACAGCCCAGCGCGTCCACTTCGTTCACAAGATGCAGGGTTACTTATAGTTCCTAAAATTAAAAAGACCACAGCTGGTGGAAGAGCATTTTCTTACAAAACTCCACAACTTTGGAATAACCTTCCTGCCTCTATTCGGGATTCGGACACAGTCTCAATGTTTAAGTCTAGACTGAAAACATATTTATTTTCTCAGGCTTTTGATTAATATAGACAAAGGCGCAGAGCTTGGGGGTTCTTGGTCATAGAAACTTGTGGTGATCAGGGATGTTGGGTTGCTGTCATTCTGCCTCTCTTGTCCGATCACTCTGGTTTGGGTAGGAGAGGTGGGCGCTGATGTCCTGTGAAAGCCTTCATGACCTTGTTACCTGCTTGCTCTCCCTTTTAGTTATGCTGTAATAATTAGGGCTGCCGGAGTCTAAAACTCTCTGTAAAACTGTTTTACTCAACTAGCATTGTACATTATTAACTACATTCTTTGTTGTTTTACCCCAAGGGCATTCTGATGAAAACCTGTTTACCCGCCGAGGTTAAGGATTAAAGTCGAGACTGCCGTGACAACGATGCTGCTCCTGCCGGATGTGACGGGTCTGGAGTAATTGCACCAAGAATGACAAGAACTCACTACAGACTTTATTGAAGACTAGAGTGAATAACAACTCTATTATTATTTATTTATCTATTTATTACCAGTTATAACTTTTAGATCATTTAATTCTGTGTTTGTATGCTTTGTGTAAATCGTGTATTTATTTAAAGTATCCTCCAGACCACCCAAGAAGGATGGGCCCTGCTGAGTCTGGTTCCTCTCAAGGTTTCTTCCTGTAATTTTCAGGATGTTTTTCCTTGCCACAGTTGCCCTCGGCTTGCTCAACAGGGGTTTTTGTATCTGTTGGTCCTGGATTTTGTAAAAATGCTTTAAGACAATGTCTATTGTAAAAAGCGCTGTATAAATAAAGTTGACTTGACTTGACGTACAGTCAGGTTATTTAAAGATACTAAAACTTACCCTAGATGTGAATGTGTGTGTGTGTGTGTGTGTGTGTGTGTGCCCTGTGATTGACTGGCAGTGGCGAGTTGCAGTGCAACTCCTCAGTAAGGAAAGTAGCTATTGGCTGTCCTAAAAGTCGCTAGAAGTCGCTAAATGACGTCATCGCCTAATTTGCATAAGGTCCATTTGCGTGTAATTGACGCTGTAGAAGAGAGGAATAACATCGTGTGAGAGACAAAGTGGGTAAAAACCACCCTAAATATGTTTAAAACGACAAATGAACGTTCTTCTGTTTTTGTTTTTTAAGACAACACTGAGCTACTCTGGGCAGGGTTGCCAGATTGCGACAGTAAACTTCAGCCAAAATGCATGTAAAAACACAGGATAAGCAGATGATGTTTAGCATTTCACAAATAATAAACCAGTTAAACCATCATGATGTACAAATTAATATCTTAAAATGTACAGATCAGTAATTATACATTATAACGGACAAATTATTTTTGCTTGCATGTCTTTGAAGTAGCCTACCAAGTGTGTAAAATGCATTATTGATGATAGGACACAAACCTTTGCAAGTAAATAAAAATAAACTTGCAAGCAATGAAAGTTTAACCTCTCGTACATATGAGACTTGCTTACCTTCATATTCAACTCAAATCACTTGTCTAACATGAATCAGTGTATTGATGGGCATGGCAACAGTGTCTTGGACTGGAAAGAATAACCTGTCAATCACAGTTTTGACAACAGGTTGGATGTGGTGGGAGAAGGTAGACATATTTATATTACACCTGCTTTAGAAAGCAATAGTTTTTTTATTTACATTTGAAGCCGCCAAAATGATACAAACCAGCCCAAAATTTGTCCACCTGCCAAAGTGTGTTTTTCCCTGCCAATTTCCAACAAAATCCTCTCATTTAGGTGGAAAACCGCCCAATCTGGCAACCCTGACTGTGCCGCTGACCGCTTGTGAGTTCAGAACAATATGTGTTTTCACGTTCGAGTCTCCAAAAGTCTCCAATAACACCAGAAAAAGTCGCTAGATTTGTCGCTAGTCGCTTTTTTGAAAAAAAGTCGCTAGAGGGGTCTGAAAAGTCGCTAAATATAGCGACAAAGTCGCTAAGTCGGCAACACTGGGCGAGTGTCCAGGGATGAATGAATAAACGAACGCATATCGTGTTCTGATTATATTTAACTGAACAGAAATTTGACACCCCCTTTAATACGCATGCGCAGCATGTTCCAACTAATGGTATCATACTAAAATGTGCACGTTTGCTTTCAGATTCATCCCTTCCTAGCACAACGTTAAAATGTTACCTGCCGATATTCGTTAAAAAAAGAATTTTTCTAAATTTGCATCACTAATTTAGAAAAAGTGCTGAAGTGATGTGCTGTAGTCTGAACCCATATTTCGACACACACGCTGTATCCTTGGCAGTGGGAGGCAGCAATGTGTAGCTGAATATTGTTACCAGCACGAAATAGAATTGAGGAAGGAGTTGTTGTTGTTCGGGATGAATTCTTTAAGCACAATGGAGGATGTGGAGTTTTTGAACTCACTTTTTACTGAGCGGTTGTTGGCGGTTGCAGGAGAAATATTTCAGGCAGTCAGAGATCTTATTATTAAGTACCAGGAGCAAACAGAGTGCACCAAACAGGAAAATATTTACCTGAGGAAAATGCTAACGGCTCAACACTTCCATAATGCACAAGGTATGTGAGCAGTGAAGCTGAATCACTTCTGTATATCGAATAATCACTGTGTTTCGAATATTTGTTCGGATTTCATACACTTTTATTACAACTAAGTATATACCTAGCAAGTGTATATCTATATATGCTATTTATATGTGATTTTTTATGTTTGGAGCATCTTCAGTTAAAATTTGCATGAAACAGCCTTTCCACCTCTTTTTAAAAAAAAAATATTTAAACATTGCACCCAGACTTTAGACGTGTTCCCATAAATATGTTCAACCGTCACACTTATTGAGCTTGTGACTGTCACATCTGAAGGGTTTTATGTTCTTTCCTAAGCATCTCTTACTGTCAAGGATTTTGCCTTTTCTACTGGTAAAGTTACTGCAAATGTATTGGTTATTTTAAATTGCCCTTAGGTGATGTCAAGGGTATATTTCACACATTATGCGTACTGTTTTAGGGATAAATCAGTTACTGATGAGGAAATAAATTATACATGTTAAAATAAATTTAAAAAAATACTCAACCACAGTTTTAGGACAGTGGAATAAAGATTTCTGGAATATTTTGTCTGATTGCTTGTTAGGGCAGGAAACGAAATAAAACAATACTTTAGTTAAGGTTATTGAATTTATGACTACACTGATCAGCCATAACATTAAAACCACCTCCTTGTTTCTACGCTGACTGTTCATTTTATCAGCTCCACTTACCATATAGAAGCACTTTGTAGTTCTACATTTACTGACTGTAGTCCATCTGTTTCTCTGCATGCTTTGTTAGCCTGCTTTCACCCTGTTCTTCAATGGTCAGGACCGCCACAGTCTGTGCTGGTTTGAGTGGATCAGACACGGCAGTGCTGCTGGAGTTTTTAAATACCGTGTCCACTCACTGTCCACTCTATTAGACACTCCTACCTAGTTGGTCCACCTTGTAGATGTAAAGTCAGAGACGATCACTCATCTATTGCTTCTGTTTGAGTTGATCATCTTCTAGACCTTCATCAGTGGGGCGGCACAGTGGCTAAGTGGTTGGCACTGTCACCTCACAGCAAGAAGGTCCTGGATTCGATCCCCAGGTGGGGCGGTCCAGGTCCTTTCTGTGTGGAGTTTGCATGTTCTTTCTGTGTCTGTGTGGGTTTACTCCGGGAGCTCCGGTTTCCTCCCACAGTCCAAAAACATGCAGGAGAGGTAAATTGGAAATACAAAATTGTCCATGACTGTGTTCGATATAACCTTGTGAACTGATGAACCTTGTGTGAAGATGAACTACCGTTCCTGTCATGTATGTAACCAAAAGTGTAAAACATGACGTTAAAATCCTAATAAAACAAGTGAGGTGTTTAAAAACTCCAGCAGCATTGCTGTGTCTGATCCACTCATACCAGCACAACACACACTAACACACCACCACCATGTCAGTGTCACTGCAGTGCTGAGAATGATCCACCACCCAAATAATACCTGCTCTGTAGTGGTCCTGGGAGAGTCCTGACCATTGAAGAACAGCATGAAAGGGGGCTAACAAAGCATGCAGAGAAACAGATGGACTACAGTCAGTAATTGTAGAACTACAAAGTGGTAAGTGGAGCTGATAAAATGGACAGTGGGTGTAGTAACAAGGAGGTGGTTTTAATGTTATGGCTTAATTTTATGTTATATATTAACTTAATGTAACTGCGTGTTCCTGATCTGTTGATGTGGAGTTTAATTAAGAATGTAATAAGGGAAAAACAACACATTCTATTTTTACTGTCTTTATCTGTATGCATATACTATTTTATTATACATTTTATTACTATATATTTATTATCTTTTCATTTCTTACAGATGATCAAACCACTCAAGCATTTTCTCAGGAGTTACCGAACATCACCCATGGAGCCCTGGAATTAAATTCCTCAAGTATACAAGTGAAGATGGAGGATTCAACCATGCATCAGAACATTAAACCACAGCTATCATTAAATAATCAACCGGCATGCACTTCTTCCTCTGCAGTGACTGCATGTTGCGATTTTCCAGAAAAGCCTATAAGTGATGGGATTGATAACAACTGTTTTCATAATAAGCCAGTAATGCCAACAAAATCTGAACCATGTCATTCCCTGATCATCTCTGAAATCTCATCCCCTGTGGTACAAACTGAAATTGGAACAACTGAGAATCATTTGAAAGATCTTCAAGATAATCACAGCCCAAACCTTCCGTCCAAGTGTCGAATGATAAATGATTCATTGCAAAGTCAGACTTCTGAATCAGTTTGTTTTTGTGAATTTTGCGGAAAGCCTTTCCAACACCGTGCCGAGCTAAATAAGCACTTGGTGGTCCATGAAAAAGAGAGTCCAAGACCGTACCGCTGTGAATGCGGGAAGTGTTATTCATATGCACAAGTGCTTGAGGTCCACCAGCGGACTCATATAGCAGAGAGACCATATCAATGTAGATTTTGTGGCAAAGGTTTTAATCGAAAGGGTCACTTAAAGGACCATGAAAGAATTCACACAGGAGAAAAGCCTTTTAGCTGTTCAATTTGTGGAAAATGTTTCACACAGTCCAGTCAGGTCAGGAAACACATGATCCACAATCATCGCAACGTGAAGTTATCTTGAATTATCATACAAAAAGGCCTGGAAGTACACCCTTACATACTGATGTAGCTTCCTTATTCCTTTCTGTTTAATGGTATACCAGATTGTTTACTTTGATATCTTGTCTTCAGTAATTTAAAAGGTAACACATTTCCACCTGGTGTACTGTATGTTGTAAAACCTTTCATTTATTGCTTGGTATTATTATCTTGGTATTCTTTTTTTCTGTTGTAGTTTCTATGATGTAAATCTTGCTTGGCTGTAGATATCATTATCTGTGTTTGAGCAGTTTTAATGAATATTAAACCTGTTTTGGTAAATTTGAACATCTGCATAAATTGTTCCTTGGTGAGAGACCACTGTTCAACATACATTTTAAAATGTGCCATTATACAAACCCTGTTTATGTGTGCACAGAGAAGTCACCAGCCTTAATCAATCAAAGGAATTAAGGCATGCCACAAAGTTACATTTTATACATTTTAACTTTCTACAATAACCGGTTTAAGATATACCGGTATAACCGGTATAATCAACCATAAACAAGAACCAAGTTTCAATAATTTAGTTACAGAAATAGAGCAGAAATGAAAATTCTAACTGTAATAAAAAAACATGTAACTTAAAAGTGCTTGTAAACTTTAACTTCAGTGATACTTGGTTTTAAAACCAGTTATGCTACTAAACGAAGAGCATTTTGACGTTTCAGCAAAAGGAGTCAACTCTTTGGTAAACTGAACCTTTAATATGAATCACTAAAAATTCCAGATGCCCCACCATTGGTTCCAGAACACATAGGACAGTATATATTATGTAAAAAATCACTAAAATTATTAAATGTACATTTAATATAATAAACGTTGGTGTAAATGTCTAACAGGATGTACGATATTCTACAACTGCATTATAAAATAAAAGTTCAATAGTATAAGTACAGTAATAAATTATAAAAAGTTTATCACAAAAATTGAGAAATGGACATTTTTATTATTTTTTAAATATAAATAATACATTTTAATTTATTTTAAATACTTAGTCGGTTGTACTACTTACTAAAACTGCAGTGCAGAGCAAAAGTCCTACAGTATGGGTACAATAATAGATCATAAAAAACACCTACAAATTAAGAAGTGGAAATTTCATTATAATAAATGTTAGTAGTGTTTACCTTCTGACATCCGGTACTTACTACAACTAAATTACAGATCAAAGGTCCTACTGTATAGGTAGACTAATAATTCATATAATATGAAAAAAAAAAATTGGACAAATGCACATTTTATATAATAAAGGTTGTAGTAGTTGCTTAATTGGTTGTACAACAGATTTACAAAGTAAAGTTCTGATAATATGGAGACTGTAATAAATTATACTATTTGAAAAATCACTAACAATTATTAAATGTAAATTTTAATACAATGAAGATTTTAGTAGTTACCTAGTAACATTTACATTAACACTATAAAGGTCCTACAGTATGAGTACAATTATATTTGACATACTATGTACTACAGCTAAATGACAGAATAGACATCCTCTGGTATAAATACTCTGATAAATAACAAAATAAAGCCCACTAAAATCATTAAAGGTAAATAAAAAATAATTAAGGCTGTAGTTACCTAGTAGGTTGTACTATAATGTTTTACATTCAATAATTTTGTACACTTTAAACAGTTAGTAGTAAAGAATTCTTGTTTGAGTACAAACATCGATTCCACAAAAACAGACTGACTGGTAAAGACAGACTGACAGATATCATTCTTTGATGGGCCAATGTTGAAAGTTACTCATTCTACTGCCAAGGTTTGACTATAGAGGATACGTGGCCGTATTATTTGTGCATTGTGTGGCTAAAAGGGCCTAAAAAGGGTGACTACATTTTTTTTGCAATTACAAAACCTATTTACCTTATTCAGATTATACTTTTAACAGTCTTACTCAGCCCCACTTACTTAAAAAATTTAAGGCCCTGATTATAGTGTCTGATTCATTAGGTTGATTTAGAAACAAGTACACAGAGGTAATTTTGTGTTTTTTCATCCATTTTTGTGAAATTTGAAAATCTACATTAAAAACGTGACTGAAAATTGTTTGAATGACCTGTCTGCAATGAAAATTGTTAAAGACAAGTGTAGTGTAGTGCTGGTTCTGATGGCACTTAGCAAATCTGTATAATGTGAAATATTGTGTGTTTACAGTGTCTCGAACTATGTATTTTAACTATTTTTGCACCCAGCCACCTGTTGTCCAGTGAAATGTCTTTATACTTATTAAGTTCAATTCATCCAGTGAACATTTATTAATAAATTATGTACATATGATCACAAACTGTTTGAATTTTGAAAGTATTATGTGCATACTAAAAACCTAAAAATAAAGGTAACCTTATCTAGCATTTGTTGTGTTGGTTTCCTACAGACTCTTTTTCAAGATTCAAGATTTAAGATTCAAAGTAACATTATTGGCATGACTGTAGAAAACAATGTTGCCAAAGCATTACAACGATAATAACAGAATACAAAAGAAACAAAAGATGACAACACAATAAACAATAAAAGTGAATAAAGATAAAATAAACAATAAAAATATTTTAGCAAATTTACTGGAAGATACAGACAATATATAACTGTATTCTACATATAAACATATGTATACACAGAACTGTTACCCACTGTCTCTCAGGCGGTGTAGCGCTGACACATACTGTGCGGTGAGGGGGGCAGTATGCCCTTCTCCCAGAATTTTTTTTAATTTTTCCAGTTCTGTGAGTGTTTGGTAATTTGGGATTTGTAGTTTAAATCTGTCGGTGAAAGTTTTTGTGTTGTTTTGAATTTTTGGCAGTGAAGAAGGAAGTGCATCTCTGTCTCCACCTCTCCACTCTCACAGTGGGCACACAGTCTCTCCTCTCTGGGCAGCCAGGACTTTTTATATCTGCCCGTCTCTATGGCCAAACTGTGGTTACTGAGTCGGTACTTGGTCAGTATCCGTCGCTGCTGTTGATCTCTGACTGTTGTGACATACGGCTCTAGTTTGTACTCACTTTTTACTTCACAGAAGTATTCTAGTCTACTGTGAGATTGGATTTGGTTCTCCCAGTGTTCTAGATATCTGTTCTTACTGTTTGCTATGAGCTGTTGGACAGTGCTGTTATCTGTGGTGAGGCCTGTTTGAGTGTCAGAGAGTCTCAGGACCAGCTGGCTGAGGGCACTCTTTTCAGTGGTCAGTTTTTGGCACTGAAGTGCTTTAAACTGTAGTGACTCTTTGGGACTTGACTTCAGGTGTATCCAGAAATTTTGAGATCTTTTTTCTGTTTATAATTAGAGGAAATCTGCCTAATTCTGCCCTGCAGGCGATGGTTGGTGTTTTTCCATATCTCATCTTTCTCTATGTCTCTGAATGTGTGTGTTTGTGTGTGTGTGTGGCGACGTGTCAATGAACGAACATGGTGTTTTCATTAAATTTAACTTAGCAGACATTCGACATCCTCTTTACTACGCATGCGCAACACATGTTACCAAATAATGATATCATGCTAAAATGTGCACGTTTGCTTTCAGATTCATCTCCTCTTAGGCAGCGTTAATAATCTTACTATAAGGTTACTACAGAGCCTCTAAGGTGACATCCCCTAAAAAAAAAAAATAAGGCGTGGGAACGAGATATTAAGGTGTGGCCACGACTTAGTAAAGAGTGGGAATGAGATCGTGGCCACGACTTAAAAAGGTTAAAACAGTTGAATATTGTTTACTCTGTTCCCTTTCTTGACTATCGTGTCAATAAACAGAATGGACGATTAAAGCATTGTACTTTCTTACTTTATGTTTATTAAATCTACAACAGTAGCGAACATTAACGTGTGTATAAACATTACTATGACAACCCGCAGAACATCTGTGTGTGCGTTGCTCTAACAGTTCCGTACTGAAACATAAAACCATCACACGTTCCATACAGTTGAATATGGTGTGATCATCTGTTACACCCAGGAGGGAGACTGAATATTACATCAAGGCTCCAAAACAAACAATCTACGGCTCCCTAGAAAATGGGTACGGATGACTACACAATATTTGTAACAATATGTGTTATGGAACGTGTGGTGGTTTTATGTTTCAGTACGGAACTGTTAGAGTGACGCCTCGTTATGCCCATATTTGGAGACCCGGGTCTAAGTCAGATTTCCTATAGGAAAAATTAACGGG
This sequence comes from Trichomycterus rosablanca, assembly GCF_030014385.1. Lineage (NCBI taxonomy): Eukaryota > Metazoa > Chordata > Actinopteri > Siluriformes > Trichomycteridae > Trichomycterus > Trichomycterus rosablanca. Next base: position 10,535,839 of record NC_086011.1, read on the forward strand.
GTTTTCAAAAAATCGACTCTAACGCATCCTGTGCTAAATAAACATGTTCAGAACGCTCTACGTTTTGTCCTATGTACATTTTTCTCTTGTACATCTCTGGATCCTCTGAATTACGAGGTTTTTAAAAGATCGTAATACTAATAATGCTACACGAAAGCTAATGCTACTGCGCATTAATTAGACGTCACTGAACTACACCAATCGAATTGCCGGAAAGAGCAGCCCGCTTTTGTTGAGTACAACCAAAGGCGTAACACCCAACCATCCTTGCTCTCTACTTTAATGTAGCTAGCTACTAAAAATATAAACTAAAACTTGTGAATATCACTCCACTGTTACACTGGTGAATCGCGCTACTTCGTGCGATTATTTAAGAGGCTTTTAAAAGAAAAAAAAGAAAAATGTAAGAGGCTTCCAGTCTAGTGACGTCAATTCAGTGCGCAGTAGCATTAGCTTACATGTAGCAATATTCATATTTTGACTCTCGCATCCTGTAGTCATAAAAAATGTTCCAGAGCTGTTACGTTTTGTTTTATGGAGATTCTTCTGTCTATTATCACTGGATCCTTTGAATTATGAAGTCGTTAAAGAGTCAAAATATGAATATTGCTACATGTAAGCTAATGCTACTGCGCACTGAATTGACGTCACTAAATGGGAAGCCTCTAAATTTTTTTTTTTTTTTTCTTTTATAAGCCTCTTAAATAACCGCACGAAGCAGCACGATTCACCAGTGTGACAGTGCAGTGATATTCACATGTTTGGTTGATATTTGTAGTGGCTAGCTACATTAAAGTAGGAAGCAAGGATGGTTGGGTGTTACGCCTTTGGTTGTACTCAGAGCGGTAGAGAGAACAGAGTGGCGACATTCCCATAGGGAACCGTTGTAAAGGGGGCGGGACATTTTTTCTGCGCAGCTTCCGCATTGTGGGCTGCTCAAAAGTTCCAAACAACCCATAGTGCCCCATTCATTTCCACTACTTTATCAAGCATTTTCAGCTGTATGTTGCTTTGTTTTAAAAAAAATAATGAATTTGATGTCATTAATATACTTAATACTGTTATTGTTTAGCATTTGCTCAGCACTAAATGTTACATGTTTATTTTAATTAATAGGTATAACCGAATTTAGCTTAGTCAGTTAAGCTTAATTAATGACACTAGAGTCTTTTTACCTAAAATGAGTTGATTAATTAAGAGTCTTGTTACAGAAATGATCATAAAACATTAGAGCCATAATAAATCATGCTACTTTTACTTTCATACTTTTCAAAGTACATTTGAAGGTAAATACTTTAGTACTTTTACTCAAGTGGAGGTAAAGAGTATTTTTACTTTTACTACTACTTTACTGGAGTAATATTTTACCTTGGATATCTCTACTTTAACTCAACTACATGGTTTGTGTACCTTGTCCACCACTTACATTAGACAAAATGAACTTGTGCATATTCATAATGAATTCATTAATGTATTACATGTAGGAATCAATTATTAATCACTCATGAAATAAGAGATGAATGAATGCTTTTTCATGTACCTGCACTATAATGTTAAAGGTACAGTAGTGTGTTTATGAATCTGTTCATTCAGTGCAGGTAAACCTTATGAATCCAGCACATGACTTAGTGTTTAGCCAAAATGATTATTATTATGAATCCTCAGGACAGTGAAGGGAGATTAGTTTATGTAAAAAACAAAACATAAAAAAACTTTAATCTCTGTACTGTATATTGTCTCTACTACTTAATGATATGGCATTATGTAATGTATGCTAATATAATGTACTGTGTGTTAATATCAACAATTGTAGTTCTGCCATTGCTCCACTGTCCCAAGGCGTTCCCCAAGGCTCAGTGTTAGGTCCCCTCTTGTTTATTCTTTATATGCTCCCCCTTGGTGACATCATACGTCAGCATGGTTTACATTTCCACTGCTATGCTGATGATATTCAGCTTTACATCTCCTCCAAATCCATTAATACTGAACTTCACTCCACTCTGACAAATTGCATCACTGAAATGAAATTGTGGATGAAAGCTAATTTCCTCAAATTAAACTGTGAAAAATCTGATATGATCATCGTAGGTCCTACAACCCTGGCAAAAACCACAAAAAATTTTCAAATTACCATTGATAATGACACTTTGTCTCCGTCTTCTAACATCCGAAATCTTGGTGTAATTTTTGATAGCAACCTCTCTTTTGACCTCCATGTAAATCACATCACCAAAACTGCTTTCTTTCATCTAAAAAACATAGCACGTCTACGTCCATCACTCTCCTTTTCTGCCGCCGAAACCTTGATTCATGCTTTTATTACATCCAGAATTGATTATTGCAATAGCATCCTTTATGGTACATCTAACAAAATCCTAAAAAAACTTCAGTATATCCAGAATTCAGCTGCTCGCCTCCTTACTCATACTCGCTCCCGTGATCATATTACACCTGTTCTCCAAAAACTTCATTGGCTTCCCGTTGCTCAACGCATTCAATTCTAAATTCTTCTATTCACTCACAAAGCTCTCCATAATCAGGCCCCATCCTACCTCACCGACCTGCTCCATCAGCACATTCCCTCCCGTAGCCTTCGCTCTTCTGAGGCTAACCTACTGTCCATACCCTCTAGGACCAAGCACCGGACCTGGGGTGACAGGGCCTTTTCCATAGCTGCTCCATCTTTATGGAATGCTCTCCCCAAACACCTACGAGATTGTCCTGACCTGTCCAAATTCAAGTCACTTCTCAAAACTCATCTATTCAAAATGGCATTTAACTTGTAACAACACGAAATAAATGCTTTTATTTTTGCTATTCTTTTTAATAGTTTTTATACTTAGATCACGACAGAAATGTGAAGTCTTAGATCCTAAAACTTGTAAAGTTTTCAGTTTCCTGATTGCATGTGAATCTGTCCTGTTTCTGTCTAATTTTAAGAAATTGTTCTATATTTGTTGTTCTCTCTCATAATTTAGCTAATTTTTAATGAACTGTCTTATGCTGCTCTCTTTGTTTTTATCTTAATTATTCTTGATGTTGATGTACTATTTTGATTTTGTACTATGATTTGTATGATGTATGTATTTGTTTTGATTATTTGTCTTATGTAAAGCGTCTTTGAGTATCTTGAAAAGCGCTATATAAATCAAATGTATTATTATTATTAACAAGAACGACCTATTAACAAGTCATTATAAACATCAATCTTCCACTTTATATACCAAATTGACATTAAAGCAGATGCAGTAAATGTAAACGCAGTTGAAAATACCCAGACATTGTACAAATGTTTATTATTTGCCGTTTAATATTTTATTCACTGCCGCCTGTCCCATATAAGAACATGACAGTGCCGGGTTTGTTTGGAACTATTGAAGGGTTACATGTAGGGTTGCCAACCGTCCCGTAAAATACGGAATCGTTCCGTATTTGGAAACTAAACGTCGCGTTCCGTATTGAACAGATACGGGACGCGCTTTGTTCCGTATTTTTATCAATGGGAAAGAAACGCTGCAGAGTAGACTGTTCAATACTAGAGCTGGGCGGTTCCTGAATCACCCGGGTTAATGATTCGAATCTTTGTACTGAATCAGGAATCACGAGTCCGAAATCTCAATTAACCCGGATCCTACGAGTCCTCTGACTGACTAATGCCTAGTTCACACTACACGATTTTTGGCCAGATTTCGCTCGGCGACTGGTCGGCGATTGATTTTCCGGGTCGGGAGCAACTCAGCGTTCGCTCGGCGATCAAAACTCGGCTCTCAGTCGCTAATGCCAAGTTCACACTACACGACTTTCCCAGTCGTCAGGTCGCTGTACAGTTCACACTACACGACTGAATCTCCTGCACTCGGGAGTCTTTCAGTCAGTGTATATTTCACACTACACGACTGATCGGCGATCGGGGGTTTCACACTACACGATCCATCACCAACTGGAATCGCAGGTGAGCTTCTCTACGTTTAGTCACGAGAACAAACACGAGAAGTGACCAATGGTTTAATGATACCACGTCCAAAAATGCACGTCAACAAGTAGCGAGTGATCAAAGTTTGTGAGCTGATGTGCAGCGTAAAATCAAAGAGGAAAATAAATGAATCTGAGTGGATTTGGCAACACAAACAGTATAGATGGTTCTGTAGTAAGTTGGAGGTTAATTAATAATTTTGTAATGCAGCGTGGGTGTTATGTTTTGTAGAGGACCAAATCAGAATACTGTAAAACGTGTGTGTGCCGGTGTATCCTGATATAAACTATATCCTCTCCTGCATTTCCCCTCACGCTGTATCCTGCGTTCTCATTGGCTGTTCGACATGTCACTCATTTCCAGTCGTACATCTGAGATCAGATATCTGGCTTGCTAGAAAACTCGATCCAGTCGCCGAGCGGTCGGCGAGCCGGTCGGGTCGAGTTGTTGGATAGTTCACACTTAGCGACTGAGAGCCGAGTTTTGATCGCCGAGCGAACGCCGAGTTGCTTCCGACCCGGAAAATCAATCGCCGACCAGTCTCCGAGCGAAATCTGGCCAAAAATCGTGTAGTGTGAACTAGGCATAAGTGTGAACTATCCAACAACTCGACCCGACCGGCTCGCCGACCGCTCGGCGACTGGATCGAGCGTGAGGGGAAATGCAGGAGAGGATATAGTTTATATCAGGATACACCGGCACACACACGTTTTACAGTATTTCTGATTTGATCCTCTACAAAACATAACACCCACGCTGCATTACAAAATTATTAATTAACCTCCAACTTACTACAGAACCATCTATACTGTTTGTGTTGCCAAATCCACTCAGATTCATTTATTTTCCTCTTTGATTTTACGCTGCACATCAGCTCACAAACTTTGATCACTCGCTACTTGTTGACGTGCATTTTTGGACGTGGTATCATTAAACCATTGGTCACTTCTCGTGTTTGTTCTCGTGACTAAACGTAGAGAAGCTCACCTGCGATTCCAGTTGGTGATGAATCGTGTAGTGTGAAACCCCCGATCGCCGATCAGTCGTGTAGTGTGAAATATACACTGACTGAAAGACTCCCGAGTGCAGGAGATTCAGTCGTGTAGTGTGAACTGTACAGCGACCTGACGACTGGGAAAGTCGTGTAGTGTGAACTTGGCATAAGTACACAAGGCGAGTGAGCCGAAAAGACCGAAAAACCTCTGACTCAGATGATTTGGCTGAACCGACTTCACTCCAGTCTGTGAATCTAAGTAATAAGTTAAATATTCCAATAAACAAGCGGTTAAACACACTGTATTATCAGTAGTAGTGGAAGAGATTAGTAATGCAGCATATTTTCTTGTAAGCAAAAGAACAAAATATAGTTATATTATTATTAAAATGCAAATGCTTACAGGCTACTTTAGTACTGTACCACTTAAGGAGTATCATAGCCACCATGGTAATTTTAAACACTTTGGCTCATTAATATACCCATCTGATTGGTAGGTGATTCAACCCCCCCTCCCACATGGTCAAGATTTCACTTAAAAAAAGTGTCAACTTGTCACTGACAGGAGAAGTGTGAGTTGTTGCCAAGAGAATTAAGAGAGAAGGATTTATTTACTGAAGATGAGTGCATGGAAGACGTAATATTTGGATGCATTTTAATGCAATAAATCAGTCGCAATCAGAATGTCAGTACAACTGACTCAAGTGACCCAAGTGAACCGGATCACATTACTGAGTGACTCAGATTAACCCGAGTCCATAAAATGAACCGAATTTACCACCACTATAAATACTCCGTTGTTTGAGTAGCGCAGTGGGCAGCGCGCATCGCGCACGCTCTTCTGGCTTAGGGCGAAACTAAAGTAACACACAAGCAGGGCCGGTGCAACCTTTACCCCCTCCCCCCAGCTCAGGTAAACACCTGGCATCTCCTTCCCCCACCCTATGCCTTCCGCCAACCTGCCAGCCCATGGTGTTCCTTATTTCCAGTTCTGAAAGTTGGCAACCCTAGTTACATGAACCACGTGACCGCGTAGCGGCGAGATCAAGGAGTGTCGCAACTCTCTATCTACGGCTCTGGTTGTACTCAACAAAAGCGAGCCGCTCGTTCCGTTGATTTGATTGGTGTAGTTTTAGTGACGTCTAATGTGCAGTAGCATTAGCTTTCGTGTAGCATTATTAGTATTACGACCCTTTAACAACCTCGTAATTCAGAGGATCCAGTGATGTACAGGAGAGAAATGTACACAGGACAAAACGTATAGGGTTCTGAACATGTTTATTTAGCACAGGATGCGTTAGAGCCGATTTTTTGAAAACCCAGTTCATTTTTCAAATAGGAAATCTGAGTTAGACCTGGGTCTCCAAATATGGGCATAACGAGGACTACAGAATGACGCACGACTTCAGTGGTCTATGCTTTAATCGTCTATTAATTGTCACGATAGTCAAGAAAGGGAACATTTCCATCTCATTTCCACTCCTTACTAAGTCGTGGCCACGACTTAATTATCCCGTTCCCACGCGTTAATAATGCGTGGCTACAACTTAATTATCCCGTTCCCACGCCTTATTAAGTCGTGGCCACGACCTAATAAGGCGTGGGAACGCGTTAATAAGGCGTGGCCACGCGGTTTTTTTTTTAGGGGATGTCACCTTAGGGGCTCCGTACTAATTTGAAAAAAGCGCTGATGTGCTGTAGTCTTGGCGCTGGGAGGCAGCAATGTGTAGATAAATATAGTTACCAGTATTAAATAGAACTGAAGAAGAAGGAGTTGTTGTTGTTGTTGTTCGGGATGAATTCTTTAAGCACAATGGAGGATGTGGAGTTTTTAAATTCACTTTTTACTGAGCGGTTGTTGGTGGTTGCAGGAGAAATATTTCAGGCAGTGAAAGATCTTATTATTAAGTACCAGGAGCAAACAGAGTGCACCAAACAGGAAAATATTTACCTGAGGAAAATGCTAACGGCTCAACACTTCCATAATGCACAAGGTATATGAGCAGTGAAGCTGAATCACTTCTGTATATCGAATAATCACTGTGTTTCTAACTTTTACTACAACCAACGTAAGGACGTGGTATTCTTTACTGTCTCCATGAGTGTTCCTGTTCTGTTGATGTAGAGTAGTCAAAGAATTTAATACTGGAACAACAACATTCTATTTTTTACTGTCTAGCTGTATGCAAACATGTTATTTAAGCAATAGAACACGAGAGGGAGTGTGTTATCGTGAATAACATCACGGCTGTGATTCGGTCGCAGGCACGAGCCGAAAAAAGTAGTTCCACAACGAATATAAAGTTTAACACTACAAAGCACACATCCCAAGTTGCAAAAACTCATTTCAGGGAGGTAAGAACAACAACAAGAAAAAGGTAAGAACCTCCGAAGGGAAAAAAAGAAATAAAAAAACCTCTTGCACACACCAGAGGATATACGGGTGATAACTCTTAGAAGCTGCTAACTGGGCTATTATGCTAACTGTTCGCGTTACAAACACATTAAAGTTCCCTACATAGTGCACTAGAATGTGTATCATCACGGATTTATGTTCGCTACACAGTGCACTAGATAGTGAATTAGACAATTGGTTATGTTCCCTATACAGTGCGATAGATTGTATATCAGATCACGGATTTAAAACGTGATCGGGAGCTGTGTCGCCTGCGTGCACGTTTGTGTGTGAAGTATTATTAAAAAGAAATACAGGAGATAAACTGTTCCGTAGAGCTTTGTTTTATTGCATCCTTAAACTGAACCCACGCATGCGTATACGGCATCAAGCATAACTCCGTATTCTGGGTTAACCCTTTAACGTCTTAAAGGCATATCACAACAGTGTGCATGCAGCTTGTCGTTACTGGCAACGCGTCAGCGGAGTAATACCGTTGTGATGTGAAAAGCCCGTGCTGTTGTCACGAATATCAGCACGGTTAGAAGGCTTCTCAACCAATCAGATTGTACGGTCGGAACTAACTGTTGTATAATTTTTATTATCTTTTCATTTCTTACAGATCAAACCACTCAAGCATTTTCTCAGGAGTTACCAAACATCACCCATGAAGCCCTGGAAATAAATTCCTCAGTTATACAAGTGAAGGTGGAGGATTCAACCATGCATCAGAACATTAAACCACAGCAATCATTAAATAATCCATCGGTATGCACTTCTTCCTCTGCAGTGACTGCACCTTGTGATTTTTCAGAACAGCCTACAAGTGATGGGATTAATAACAACTGTTTAGATAATAAGCCAGCAATGCTAATAAAATCTGAACCATGTAATTCCCAAATCATCTCTGAAATCTCATCCCCTGTGGTACAAGCTGCAAGTGGAACAACTGAGAATCATTTAAAAGATTTACGAGATAATCACGACTCGAACCTTTCATCCAAGTGCCAAATGATAAATGATTCATTGCAAAGTCAGACTTCTGAATCAGTCTGCTATTGTGAATATTGTGGAAAGCCTTTCCAACACCGTGCCGATCTGAAAATGCACTTGGTGGTCCATGAAAAAGAGAGACCAAGACCGTACCGCTGTGACTTATGTGAGAAGAGTTATTCATATGCACAAGTGCTTGAGGTCCACCGGAGGACTCATACAGGAGAGAGACCGTATCAGTGTAGATTTTGTGGCAAACGTTTTAATCAAAAGGGTCACTGTAAGGACCATGAAAAAATTCACACAGGAGAAAAGCCTTTTAGCTGTTCGATTTGTGGAAAACGTTTTATACACTCCAGTCAGGTCAAGAAACACATCATCCACAATCATCCCAGTGTGAAGTTATCTTGAATTATCAGACCCTTTATTTTTTGGATTGTATAATGCCCTTTGGCAAGTACTAAATGTAAATGTGAAAATTGGATGATAGGTATAATATTTAGCATTGAAATTGATATTTGTTTTAATTTTGCTTGTCAAGTAAAGTTGTCAAGTTGGAAATAATATAAAATGTTATCAAAAACCAATCCACATTCAATCAGCTGTGTTCACATTCCATAAGTAAATGTATTTATGTTAAGTTAATATGTTTGTTCACAGAATTGGTGTTGATTTGAAATTATTTACTTAAAGTTCTGTCATTTAAGAGCTGAAGTTCAAGCTACATACCAAATTGTAGCTTTAAATCTTGGTATTCTTTTTTTTCTGTTGTAGTCTCTATGATGTAGATCTTGCTTGGCTATAGACATCGTCATCTGTGTTTGAGCAGTTTTAATGAATATCAAACCTGTTTTGGTAAATGTGAACATTTGCATAAACTGTTTCTTGATTTTTTGTAACCTTGGTGAGAGACCACTGTTCAATATACATTTTAAAATGTGCCATTATACAAGCCCTGTTTATATGTGCACAGAGAAGTCACCAGCCTTAAGTCAATCAAAGGAATTAAGGCATGCCACAAAGTTACATTTTATTATAGAACTTTATACAATACCAGATTTACGAAATGTTTAAAAATCAGTCATAAACATGAATTAAGTTTCAATAATTTAGTTACAGAAATAGAGCAGAAATAGAAATCCTAACTGTAATAAAAACATGTTACTTAAAAGTGCTTGTAAACTTTAACTTCAGTGATACTTGCTTTTAAAACCAGTTATGCTACTAAACGAAGAGCAATTTGACGTTTCAGCAAAATGAGTCGACTCTTTGGTAAACTGAACCTTTAATATGAATCACTAAAAATTCTGAATGCCCCACAATTGTTTCCAGACTATGTGGGGAACTATATATTATGTAAAAACATCACTAAAAATTATTACATGTACATTCAATATAATAACGGTTGTTGTAAATGCCTAACAGGATGTACGACTTTCTACAATGGCATTATAAAATAAAAGTCCTATAGTATAATAATAATAAATAATAATAATCCATTTTATTCATGGCGCCTTACAAAAGCAAGAAAGTATCAATACAGTAAAATAAAAAAATCAAGTTCAAAAGATTAGTAGTAGGCTAAGGACAACAATAAATCATAAAAAGTTAAAATCACAAAAATCGAGGGTTTCTTTGTATCTCCAAAAAACAGGCCAGTAAATACATTGAATACTTTTTTTATTGCACTGTGGGTCTGAGTGAGGAACTTGGGCCTTAATGCCAGTGCTAGAGGAGAAAAGTGCACCAATAATGCCACGTGTTTGAAAACTGTCAATAAGTCTAAAGAAGGATCTGAGGCCTTAAAACATTCTGCCTAAAAAATGAAAATAGCTCAAGTCTCAAACCGCACACCTACATGTGATTACAAGGAATGTGTGCCTGTAAAAGGTAAGTCATTATAAACAGTATTTAAAAAAACAGATCTGCTGCTGCACCAGATAAACTAACACCAGTATTAATATGTTAATATCTGGTCAGTGGTGTAAAATTAAATAATATACAATAACATGTAGTTTGTGGCTCAATTACATTTGAGTTTCCAGGAATTCACAAACATCCATCAATAGCCTGAAATTCTTAAAATTCTTAAATCTTCAAAGACTAGAGTCCAAAGACGTACAGTCAGGTTCATTGGTGACATTAAAAATTACTTAAAATGACTGGGTGACCTGTCCAGGAATGAATGAACGAATATGGTGTTTTGATAAAATTTAACTGAACAGAAATTCGACACCCTCTTTAGTACGCATGTGCAGCACCTGTACCAAATAATGGTATCGTGATAAATTATGCACGATTGCTTTCAGATTCATCCCTTCTTGGCACAGCGTTAAAATGTTACCTGCCGATTTTCGTTAAAAAGAATTTAGCAAAATTTGCATTACTACGGAGCCTAAGGTGACTACCCCGAAAAAAAAAAATAACGCGTGGCCACGACTTACAGTACTTAATGCGTTCCCACGCCTTAATAAGTCCCCAGCTAACACAGAACGTTCCCGTAACGTTAGATTTTGGTTCCCCTATGGTTATTTTTAGGGAACCATCCCATAGCGTTATGGTAACGTTCTATTTTCTTTAAAAAAAAATCAGCGCTGTTCCCGGAACGTTCCGGGAACTATGAAACCTAACGTTCTCTCATGTTTTTATGAAAACTAACAGAGAATGTTATCTAAAAGTTGCCTTAAGGTTTTCTTTCTTATGTGTTTAAAGTACGTTCCAGTAACGTTCCCGGAAGGTTTTCTTATGATCTTTAAAGTTTTTAGTAGGAACTTACCAAAAAAGCAGCCTTTTGCTTGAGATGGTCCATGTAGATCAGGGGTGTCAAACTCATTTTCACCGAGGGCCACATCAGCATTATTGTGGCCCTCAAAGGGCCGATTGTAACGTATCCTGCTGTGATTGCAGTCACATTGCTGTTTTTCTTGGAGGCTAAATTCTGCATTTATATTGTTCTACTTTACCACAGACACAGCCTCATAACACAAGAGACGCACCGGTTTCTCTTCCTGAAGCACAAACTTGTTTTCACTTTCATTAAATTTCCTCCTTATGCTTAATTTTCTTAATTATCTTCTTGTACATTTTAGGATCATGTGTAAATATGTGTAACATCATCTACTGACAGGCTGTGTCACTTTGCAGGTCACAAAATCAGCATGCATTTTGAAAGATGCAGTTTATTTATTTATTTATTTATTAGATTTTACAGTGTATTTTTAAGACAATCATTCTGCCCTCACTAATAGTTTATCCCCCTTTCTCAGCTAGACTGACAATCAGACAGCTCTCTTCAGAATACAGTCGGTTTATTTGCTCCCCAGTTGTGTGCATCAAAATGAAGTAAAAATACAAACAATAAAAACAATAAAGAACCTAATACAGTAAAAGCACACAGCTGTAGTCAAGTGTTACATCTGGTACAATATGCGATTTAACCAAACGTAAAATAACGAGTTAAAATTTTGTGTAAAGATACTAATTGCTATAGTAACGTAACAACAGTATTTAATTACGGTAAATTTGTAACTAAAACGCTGTGATATACTCACTAAACATTTACTAACAACTGAGAATATAAACGCCACTACTTACAGACAATGCTTGGGTATTATACTGAAAAGTAATTATTTGTATTTATTTATTATTGTTTACATTACTGACTACGCTACCCCGCGTTCTTTTGCCGTAAAAGTCACATGGCTTCTTAGCGAAGGTTAAAGTTAGTTGCCATGACTACGATTTCACGTTGTCTCTTAAAGGTGCAGGAGCGCATTAAATTATAAGCGCGTCTCTGTAACGACTCGAACCATCACAACAATCATGAAGTCGTTTAAGCTCTCGCGGGCCAGATCAAATGACGCGGCGGGCCGGATCTGGCCCGCGGGCCGTGAGTTTGACACCCCTGATGTACAGTAGATCAACCTTTACTTACAAGTACCAACTATAAAACTATGAAACCTAACGTTCTCTCATGGTTTTATGACAACTAACAGAGAACGTTAGTTAAAGCTTGTATAAGGTTTTATTTCTTATGTGTATAAAGTATCGTTCCAGTAACGTTCCCGGAAGGTTTTCTCATCCAGTGAGAGAAATTAGCTCTACACTGCAAAAAATGATTTTTTGACTTAGTAAATAGAGTGAAGATTTTTAAAGTACTTTATACAAGAATATTCTAGTTCAGTCTTGCTACTTAAGAATGTCACATATAATTTAGTGTGTTACTTGGTGTTTCTTTGTAATTATTTGTTATCAAATACATTAGTAAATTTTATTCTAAATACCAAGTAAAATTAACTATGTTTTTTATTTCTTGGATTAAAGCAAAGCAAAACTAAAAACTTCTAGTAAATATTACTTTATGTTCCACGCATGCGCATTGCCTGGCAAGTTCGGACATGTTTCACACACGGAGTGCAAAACGAGCTGCTGAGACTTTTGAATCTTCTCAAGTCTTCTCACCACAAAGTTTTTCGGTTGTTAAGGACATACTTTGGCCAAAGGGGACTGTTTTATGGTAAGTTGTCATTTTTTAAGAAATTATTTTACCGTGCCAGTTAATATTATAAATATTTAAAATTTGTTTAACTTTCTACACTATTGACTCCAAATTACTTGTTCCGTTTAATGAACGTGGGCTTAAAACGTTGGTTCTAAAATAGTTCTTTTGTCTATTGATTATGAAAGCCTGTTTTGCTACTTAAAAATAAATCTGTATGAGGATATAGTCACGGGTCTTTCAAAGCAAACCTTGAGAAAGTAAAATTGAATTATAATATGTAACATAACATTCTGAGGTCTACATAAAATTTATAATTACTAATTTATGTTATTTTTTTAATCTTTGTCTTAGATGAAAGATGAGTTCAGGAGGATAACTACAGTCAGTCCACCTGGAGCAAGTGTTTCTGACAAACCTTTACTTGCATCTATTTTTATTTTTTACTGCAAGTTTTCAGAAAAATGTTTGAAAGATTGATATAATTTATTTTGTCCTGTATTATAACAACCATAATAATAATAATTTAATATTTCTGTGGTTTGAATATTTACCAAAATCTGCTTGTAAATGGTTTACTAAAACATCTGTCAGTGTAATTAACCCTTAGATTACATCTTCATCGCTCATTGAGCGCTGTCTAATCTACAGCAGCAGCTGGTTCTCTAAAATAAATGTTGTCTGTCTGTTATAGTGGTTTTTGTATATGGTAATCATTGATGTTGAATTGAATAATGTAAAATTATTTTGCATTTTATAATATAGCATTTTAATAATATATAATAAAGCATTTTATAAGCCATGTTTTAATGCTTTTAGTGCTGCAATGTTTAAGTAAAATCTACTAAGATACAGCTATTAAAATATACTTGAAGCAGTAAATATAATATAAAAATATAAAGTAAGCAAGTAGAATGCTTTAATCGTCCATTCTGTTTATTGGCACGATAGTCAAGAAAGGGAACAGAGTAAACAATATTCAACTGTTTCAACCTTTTTAAGTCGTGGCCACGATCTCATTCCCACTCCTTACTAAGTCGTGGTCACGCGTTATTAAGGCGTGGGAACGCGTTAAGTAAGTCGTGGCCATGCGTTATTATCTCGTTCCCACGCGTTATTTTTTTAGGGGATGTAACCTTAGGGGCTCCGTACATTACTAATTTAGAAGAAACGCTGATGTTGCTGTAGTATTGCCGGTGGGAGGCAGCAATGTGTAGATGAATCTTGTTACCAGTATTAAATAGAACTGCAGAAGAAGGAGTCGTTGTTGTTCGGGATGAATTCTTTAAGCACAATGGAGGATGTGGAGTTTTTAAACTCACTTTTTACTGAGCGGTTGTTGGCGGTTGCAGGAGAAATATTTCAGGCAGTCAGAGATCTTATTATTAAGTACCAGGAGCAAACAGAGTGCACCAAACAGGAAAATATTTACCTGAGGAAAATGCTAACGGCTCAACACTTCCATAATGCACAAGGTATATGAGCAGTGAAGCTGAATCACTTCTGTATGTCGAATAGTAACTGTTTTTATAAACACTTGTTCGGATTTTATACACTTTTACTACAACCAAGGATTAATTAAGAGGGTCAGATCTCCCGTAATTTTAACCATGTATAGTATACCTGTCAAGTTTTGGATTTAAAAATAAGGGAAATTTTCCGCCGCGCGCTTCGAGCCGTCCCACCAGCCCAACCGAGGTTCCGTATCCCTTACATTTTAAGACAGGTTTACAAGAAATCTAAAATAACCACCTGTGAACCACTTACAAACTACAATTAGATGATCAGAATCTGATAGGCCTACCTTTGTTGACACTAAAATGCTGTGGACATTCCTACATATGTAATTCTTATAATACAGCCTAAATCAGGGGTGTCAAACTCATTTTCACCGAGGGCCACATCAGCATTATTGTGGCCCTCAAAGGGCCGATTGTAACGTATCCTGCTGTGATTGCAGTCACATTGCTGTTTTTCTTAGAGGCTGAATTCTGCATTTATATTGTTATACTTTACCACAGACACGGCCTCATAACACAAGAGATGCACCGGTTTCTCTTCCTGAAGAACAAACTTGTTTTCACTTTCATTACATTTCCTCCTTATGCTTAATTTTCTTAATTATCTTCTTGTACATTTTAGGATCATGTGTAAATATGTGTAACATCATCTACTGGCAGGCTGTGTCACTTTGCAGGTCACAAAATCAACATGCATTTTGAAAGATGCAGTTTATTTATTAGATTTTACAGTGTATTTTTAAGACAATCATTCTGCCCTCACTAATAGTTTATCCCCCTTTCTCAGCTAGACTGACAGTCAGACAGACAGACAGACAGCTCCCTTCAGAATACAGTCGGTTTATTTGCTCCCCAGCTGTGTGCATCAAAATGAAGTAAAAATACAAACAATAAAAACAATAAAGAACCTAATACAGTAAAAGCACACAGCTGTAGTCAAGTGTTACATCTGGTACAATATGCGATTTAACCAAACGTAAAATAACGAGTAAAAATTTTGTGAAAAGATACTAATTGCTATAGTAACGTAACAACAGTATTTAATTACGGTAAATTTGTAACTAAAACGCTGTGATATACTCACTAAACATTTACTAACAACTGAGAATATAAACGCCACTACTTACAGACAATGCTTGGGTATTATACTGAAAGATAATTATTTGTATTTATTTATTATTGTTTACATTACTGACTACGCTACCCTGCATTCTTTTGCCATAAAAGTCACATGGCTTCTTAGCAAAGGTTAAAGTTAGTTGCCATGACTACGATGTCACGTTGTCTCTTAAAGGCGCAGGAGCGCATTAAATTATAAGCGCGTCTCTGTAACGACTTGAACCATCACAACAATCATGAAGTCGTTTAAGCTCTCGCGGGCCAGATCCAGTTTGACACCCCTGGCCTAAATGAAAACACAAAAGGGAATGGAAGCACATTTATTTATTTTACATATTTTCAGCATATATACACATTGCTTGTCTTAAAGTGAAACACATTTTATTTTCATTACACATTTTTAGTATCTCATGTTCACTCGTGGTTCTCTGGCATTCTGGTTAGTGACATTTCAGTTTGGAGAGGCACAGGAATGTTTTTTAAAATTATAATATAATACGGGAAATTTACGGAAAAATACTAATACGGGAGGACGGCGGGAAAGAGGGGTAAAATACGGTAGTTTCCCGGCCAAAACGGGAGACTTGACAGGTATGATGTATACTTATTAGGGATGTAACGATACACTCCACCCACGATGCGATACAATTCACGATTCTAGGTTCATAATACGATTTCTTCCGATTTTCTTCAACAAAATGAAATTGAAGACAAATTATGACAAAGTTTCCTTTTATTATTTCTTTTTAAAATAAGATAAAACAAAATATTGTTTTTGTGCTTATCTTTCATTTATCTAAATTAATGAATGCCCTTTTATTTCTGAGGTAGGTGCAAACTACATTGATCAGCCATAACATTAAAACCACCTCCTTGTTTCTACACTCACTGTTCATTTTATCAGTTCCACTTACCATATAGGAACAGTCCATCTGTTTCTCTGCATGCTTTGTTAGCCCCCTTTCATGCTGTTCTTTAATGGTCAGGACCACCACAGAGCAGGTATTATTTAGGTGGTGGGTCATTCTCAGCACTGCAGTGACACTGACATGGTGGTGGTGTGTTAGTGTGTGTTGCGCTGGTATGAGTGGATAAGACAGCAATGCTGATGGAGTTTTTAAACACCTCACTGTCACTGCTGGACTGAGAATAGTCCACCAACCAAAAAAATCCAGCCAACAGCGCCCCGTGGGCAGCATCCTGTGACCAGTGATGAAGGTCTAGAAGATGACCAACTCAAACAGCAGCAATAGATGAGCGATTGTCTCTGACTTTACATCTACAAGGTGGACCAACTAGGTCTAATAGAGTGGACAGTGAGTGGACACGGTATTTATAAACTCCAGCAGCGCTGCTGTGTCTGATCCACTCATACCAGCACAACACACACTAACACACCACCACCATGTCAGTGTCACTGCAGTGCTGAGAATGATGAAATAATACCTGCTCTGTGGTGGTCCTGTGGGGGTCCTGACCATTGAAGAACAGGGTAAAAGCAGGCTAAAAAAGCATGCAGAGAATTAGATGGACTACAGACAGTAATTGTTGAACTACAAAGTGCTTCTATATGGTAAGTGGAGCTCATAAAATGGACAGTGAGTGTAGAAACAAGGAGGTGGTTTTAATGTTATGGCTGATCAGTGTATATTAACTTAATGTAACTGAGTGTTTCTGTTCTGTTGGTGTGGAGTTGTCAAAGAATTTAATACTGGAAGAACAACACATTTAATTTTTACTGTCTAGCTGTATGCAAACATGTTATTTTTTATTATCTTTTCATTTCTTACAGATCAAACCACTCAAGCATTTTCTCAGGAGTTACCGAACATCACCCATGAAGCCCTGGAAATAAATTCCTCAGTTATACAAGTGAAGGTGGAGGATTCAACCATGCATCAGAACATTGAACCACAGCAATCATTAAATAATCCATCGGAATGCACTTCTTCCTCTGCAGTGACTGCACCTTGTGATTTTTCAGAACAGCCTACAAGTGATGGGATTAATAACAACTGTTTAGATAATAAGCCAGCAATGCTAATAAAATCTGAACCATGTAATTCCCAAATCATCTCTGAAATCTCATCCCCTGTGGTACAAGCTGCAAGTGGAACAACTGAGAATCATTTAAAAGATTTACGAGATAATCACGACTCGAACCTTTCATCCAAGTGCCAAATGATAAATGATTCATTGCAAAGTCAGACTTCTGAATCAGTCTGCTATTGTGAATATTGCGGAAAGCCTTTCCAAAACCGCGCCCAGCTGAAAAAGCACTTGGTGGTCCATGAAAAAGAGAAACCAAGACCTTACCGCTGTGACTTATGTGAGAAGAGTTATTCATATGCACAAGTGCTTGAGGTCCACCGGAGGACTCATACAGGAGAGAGACCGTATCAATGTAGATTTTGTGGTAGACGTTTTAATCAAAAGGCTCACTGTAAGGACCATGAAAGAATTCACACGGGAGAAAAGCCTTTTAGCTGTTCAATTTGTGGAAAACGTTTCATACAGTCCAGTCAGGTCAGGAAACACATCATCCACAATCATCCCAGTGTGAAGTTATCTTGAATTATCAGACAAAAAAGCCTGGATGTACATTCTTACATTTTTATGTAGCTTCTTTAGTCCTTTCTGTTTAATGGTGTTCCAGATAACAGAAAAAATAATAAAAATGATTATTTAAGCACAAATTACATTTTTTGCTTCTAGATTTAATAGTCCTGTAATGCCATTAAAAAATGATTAAGAGATGACTAGATTATGTGAAAACCAAATTGACTAAATTTTATTTTATGTTCTTCCTTTACTCTGTTACATTATATATTTTTTTTACTTTGTGCATTGTCCTAATGCACTAATTTGAAAGGTAACACATATCTAGCTGGTGTACTGTATGTTGTAAGTACTTTCATTCATTGCTGTTGGTGGATTGTAGTGGCTCAGTGGTTAGGATTCTACGCTGTTGACTGTAAGGTCGAGGGTTTAAGCCAAACCACTGCCATGGATAAGGGCCTTTTTTTTTGGATTGTATAATGCCTTGACATCTGAATAAATTGTCCTTTTTTCAACCTTGGTGAGAGACCAGTATGTTTTACATACTTATAATAGGTATATATAGGTGTATATGTACCCTAAAAAGGGGAGAGAATAAATGAGAAGACTCAAACGTGATGTTTTCTCACTGTTCTATTGAGAGTTGTGTTTACATATAAAATAGGCAATTAAAGAACATTAAAACATTACAGCTTCTCAGTATTATAAATCACAATGTACCAAACAGTAATTATCACACAGTATAGGTCACTACTTTAACCAAAAGGTAAAATATATAAGCATATATTTACTTAAACAGGCACACTACCACAGCAGACCTCTGAGCTATATGCTAATGCTAAGTTTTATGATTCACTAACCGGCAGCAGTAACAGAGTTTTTAGTACGTTTCTCACACAAAGAAAGAAACCCACATAACACCAGTAAGTTCTTAAACTGTTCAGATTTACACTTTCATGGTATAAATTGGTATAAATATATATACGTGTATATACAGTAGACCCTTGAGTTACAAATGATTTACCATACGAACATTTTGGGTTACGAACGTTCTTTTTCAACTTAACGTACGAACAAGTTTCGGATTACGAACCGAAATTCGCGAAACAAGTTCACAAGTTCATGAACAAGTTCACTCCAACCGTCTCTCTCTCTCTCTCTCTCTCTCTCTCTCTCTCTCTCTCTCTCTCTCTCTCTCTCTCTCTCTCTATATATATATATATATACACAGGGTGGGCCATTTATATGGATACACCTAAATAAAATGGGAATGGTTGATATTAACTTCCTGTTTGTGGCACATTAGTATATGGGAGGGGGAAAACTTTTCAAGATGGGTGGTGACCATGGTGGCCATTTTGAAGTCGGCCATTTTGGATCCAACTTTAGTTTTTTCAATGGGAAGAGGGTCATGTGACACATCAAACTTATTGAGAATTTCACAAGAAAAACAATGGTGTGCTTGGTTTTAACGTAACTTTATTCTTTCATGAGTTATTTACAAGTTTATGACCACTTATAAAATGTGTTCAAAGTGCTGCCCATTGTGTTGGATTGTCAATGCAACCCTCTTCTCCCACTCTTCACACACTGATAGCAACACCGCAGAAGAAGTGCTAGCACAGGCTTCCAGTATCCGTAGTTTCAGGTGCTGCACATCTCGTATCTTCACAGCATAGACAATTGCCTTCAGATGACCCCAAAGATAAAAGTCTAAGGGGGTCAGATCGGGAGACCTTGGGGGCCATTCAACTGGCCCACGACGACCAATCCACTTTCCAGAAAACTGTTCATCTAGGAATGCTCGGACCCGACACCCATAATGTGGTGGTGCACCATCTTGCTGGAAAAACTCAGGGAACGTGCCAGCTTCAGTGCATAAAGAGGGAAACACATCATCATGTAGCAATTTCAAATATCCAGTGGCCTTGAGGTTTCCATTGATGAAGAATGGCCCCACTATCTTTGCACCCCATATACCACACCATACCATCAATTTTTGTGTTCCAACAGTCTTGGAGGGATCTATCCAATGTGGGTTAGTGTCCAATAGCCAATAGCGGTGGTTTTGTTTGTTAACTTCACCATTCACATAAAAGTTTGCCTCATCACTGAACAAAATGTTCTGTGTAAACTGAGGGTCCTGTTCCAATTTTTGATCTGGGTCATCCTCGTTGAGATGCTGCAGCAGCTGGAGTTTGTAAGGGTGCCATTTGTGAGTAGCCTGGCACGGATTAATTCTGTTTACATGATTTCATATGGGAAAAATAGGTTTAACTAACGAACATTTTGACTTAAGAACAGTCCTTCGGAACCAATTAAAGTCAAGGGTCTACTGTATATACACTATATTGCCAAAAGTATTTGCTCGTCTGCCTTCACACACATTTGAACTTGAGTGACGTCCCATTCTTAATCCATAGGGTTTAATATGATGTCGACCCACTTTTTGCAGTTATAACAGCTTCAACTCTTCTGGAAAGGCTTTCTACAAGGTTTAGGAGTGTGTTTATGGGAATATTTGACCATTCTTCCAGAAGCGCATTTGTGAGGTCAGACACTGATGTTGGACGAGAAGGCCTGGCTCACAGTCTCCGCTCTAATTCATCCCAAAGGTGTTCTGTCGGGTTGAGGTGCAGGCCAGTCAGGTCCTTCCACACCAAACTCGCTCATCCATGTCTTTATGGACCTTGATTTGTGCACTGGTGCGCAGTCATGTTGGAACAGGAAGGGGTCATCCCCAAACTGTTCCCACAAAGTTGGGAGCATGAAATTGTCCAAAATCTCTTGGTATGCTAAAGCTTTTAAGAGTTCCTTTCACTGGAACTAAGGGGCCGAGACCAACTCCTAAAAAAACAACCCCAAACCCTAATCCCCCCTCCACTGAACTTGGCACAATGCAGTCAAGTACCGTTCTCCTGGCAACCGGCAAACCCAGACTCGTCTATCGGATTGACAGATGGAGAAGCGTAATTCGTCACTCCAAAGAACACATCTCCACTGCTCTAGAGTCCAGTGGCGGCGTGCTTTACACCACTGCATCCGACGCTTTGCATTGCGCTTGGTGACGTAAGGCTTGGATGCAGCTGCTCGGCCATGGAAACCCATTCCATTAAGCTCTCTACGCACTGTTCTTGAGCTAATCTGAAGGCCACATGAAGTTTGGAGGTCTGTAGAGATTGACTCTGCAGAAAGTTGGCAACCTCTGTGCACTCTGTGCCTCAGCATCCGCTGACCCCGCTCTGTCATTTTACGTGGCCTCTAACATCTGGTGGCTGAGTTGTTGTCGTTCCCAATCGCTTCCACTTTGTTATAACAGTCGACTGTGGAATATTTAGCAGCAAGGAAATTTCATGACTGGACTTGTTGCACAGGTGGCATCCACGGTACCACGCTGGAATACACTGAGCTCCTGTGAGCAACCCATTCTTTCACAAATGCTTGTAGCCCTGTTTATATGTACAACGAGAATTCTTGTTCATAATCACTAACCAGTAATGGAGACCATGCCTCAAAGTTAAATTTTATTATAGAACTTTCTACAATATCTAATTTATGAATGATATGTTTAAAAATATTCTATAAACATTAATCAAGTTTCAATCATTCAGCTACAGAAATGGAAATCCTAACTAAAAACAAGTTTCTCAAAAGTGTAAAATTTGACCAGCAATATCTGGTTTAAAACTAGTTATGCTACTAAACGAAAAGCAATTTGACGTTTCAGCAAAATGAGTCGACTCTTTGGTAAACTGAACCCTTAATATGAATCATTTAAAAAATCTGTCTGCCCCACCACTTCTTTCCAGACAACGTGGGACACGTGGTACAAAGGAAATGACGTTGCCAATTTACACATTTTACTTCAGTGAAATAGAGGCATTTTCACTAGTATTGCCACACATATGGCCCTTACTGTAGATGCCCCTTAAGGTGTATGTAAACTTTTGACTTTAATTGTATAACATGTCAGTGTAGCGACACCAGATGGCAGCACAGTTTGTTTATCTGTGCTTGTATACACTATATTGTATACACTATAATTCATGTTTCACAGGAGACATATTTGATAAGGTATCCAGTTCAGTCTAAAAAAAACCCTTAAAATAGAGCTAACAGTAAAGATAAACCGGTGACAAAAGCAACGACCGCTGTTATAGGATGTGTGTGTGTCTTTAAGAGAGATGCTTTGTTCACAGTATCGATATAAGTGAATCAGGAGTCGATTCACATAAAGAAAAGCATAAGTTTCTTTTCTCAGTCATCTCTCCGAAGGGGGGGGGGGGGGGGGAATGTCCAAAAAGGTTGAAAACCCCTGGCCTAAAGCAGGGGTTTTCAACCTTTTTGTACACGCGCTCCCTTCCATGTGCCGACCTTGAACTTGCGCCCCCCAACCAAACCCCCCGCAACCCTTCCTCCCCCCATGCGGCCCCATCAACTTAGCTTTTATTAAAAAGCTAAAATAATATAAATAATCTAATAATATTATATTGTAATATGAAATAATATAATTACCGTTGTGTACATCATACATACGCTGCAATTTTGCTGATTGAATTATATACTTTAAAAAGATAATACAGCTCTGTCTTATTCAATGCCCAGTAGAGGCAAAAGTACATCAATTGCTGATTTCGATAGTTTAGGATACTCTGCTTTGACTGACAGAAAACACAGGGGCTTTTTTGCTTCACAATTTGACTTGGCTACCGCTCTGTGGTAATAACCAGTTTAATTAAGCCTCCGACCTGTAAGAAAAGCAAGTCACACAAAATGTTCTGTAGTAGCTGATGTTTATTTAAAACTGCAGCATTCATTAATAACAGTAAAAACGGAGAGCTGACTGAGGAGGGAAACTCAGAATGTGCACAAGCTTCTCTTCATACGAATCGACTCCTGAATCTGATATTGTGAACAGAGCATCTCCCACTATACACCGATCAGCCATAATATTAAAACCACCTCCTTGTTTCTACACTCACTGTCCGATTTATCAGCTCCACTTACCATATAGAGACACTTTGTAGTTCTACAATTACTGTCTGTAGTCCATCTGTTTCTCTGCATGCTGTTTTTCAGTGGTCAGGACTCGCCCAGAACCACTACAGTGTAGGTATTATTTGGGTGGTGGATCATTCGCAGCACTGCAGTGACACTGACATGGTGTTGGTGTGTTAGTGTAAGTTGTGCTGTTATGAGTGGATAAGACACATAAATGCTGATGGAGTTTTTAAACACCTCACTGTCACTGCTGGACTGAGAATAGTCCACCAACCAAAAATATAGCCTACAGCGCCCCGTTGGCAGCGTCCTGTGACCACTGATGAAGGTCTAGAAGATGACCAACTCAAACAGCAGCAATAGATGAGCGATCGTCTCTGACTTTACATCTACAAGGTGGACCAACTAGGTAGTAGTGTCTAATAGAGTGGACAGTGAGTGGACACGGAATTTAAAAACTCCAGCAGGGCTGCTGTGTCTGATACACTCATACCAGCACAACACACACAAACACACCACCACCATGTCATTGTCACTGCAGTGCTGAGAATGACCCATCACCTAAATAATACCTACTCTGTAGTGGTCCTGTGGGGGTCCTGACCATTGAAGAACAGGGTAAAAGCAAGTTAAAAAGGTATGTAGAGAAACAGATGGACAACAGTCAGTAATTGTAGAAGTACTAAGTGCTTCCATATGGTAAGTGGAGCTGAAAAAATGGACAGTGAGTGTAGAAACAAGGAGGTGGTTTTAATGATCAGTATATATGCTGATCAGTGTATATATATATATATATATATATATATTAGGGCTGTCGAAGTTAACGCGATAATAACGCATTAACGCGATTTCAATTTAACGCGATTAAAAATAATAGTGCCGTTAACGCAAATTCTAGTTAATGTTGAGACTTGACTGGTAGAACTACAACGCTCGGTTACATTATGTTAACATTATGTTAAAACAAACGTTTTAATGTCGGACTTGCCACCGTTTTTCATTCGCAGTTTGTTAGCATAATGTAACCGAGCGTTGTAGTGATGCACTTATAAAGAAATAAATACACGCTATATTCACAAGTTGTCGGGAGCAGAACACTTTTATTAACTTATTCTGTTAAGGTACCAAATACCGGAAAGCTGAGTCAAGCACGTTAGTCCATGCACTATGGAAGCCCCAAAGGGTCAAAACACACTCACTTCGTGTAGAAACGGCCATCAAACCATTGTCACAATACAACCACAGAAAAGTCTGTTACAATAACTACGCCTTATCCCACCTAAAGCACCGCTGATCTACAATGTTTGCTGATGGAGAAATTCTAAACTACAATCTGACATTTACTGCCTAGTATGTGAGTGAATAAAACTCCCTTACAGTTTTCTCTTGTCCCAGCAGTTTTTAACATCAGTACATTTAGCATAAAATGTGTTCACCATTTTAATTGTAACATTTCACATAAAAATCCTTGTTTTCTATAACATTTACACAGATTTTTTTTAATGCGATTAATCGCGATTAACTATATGAAATTCTGAGATTAATCACGATTAAAAAATTTAATCTTTTGACAGCCCTAATATATATATATATATATATATATATATATATATATATATATATACTGTATATATATATATATATATACAGGTGCTGGTCATAAAATTAGAATATCATGAAAAAGTTGATATTTATTTCAGTAATTCCATACAAAAAGTGAAACTTGTATATTATATTCATTCATTACACACAGACTGATATATTTCAAATGTTTATTTCTTTTAATGTTGATGATTATAACTGACAACTAATGAAAACCCCAAATTCAGTATCTCAGAAAATTAGAATATTGTGACAAGGTACAATATTGAAGACACCTGGTGCCACACTCTAATCAGCTAATTAAGTCAAAACACCTGCAAATGCCTTTAAATGGTCTCTCAGTCTAGTTCTGTAGGCTACACAATCATGGGGAAGACTGCTGACTTGACAGTTGTCCAAAAGACGACCATTGACAACTTGCACAAGGAGGGCAAGACACAAAAGGTCATTGCTAAAGAGGCTGGCTGTTCACAGAGCTCTGTGTCCAAGCACATTAATAGAGAGGCGAAGGGAAGGAAAAGATGTGGTAGAAAAAAGTGTACAAGCAATAGGGATAACCGCACCCTGGAGAGGATTGTGAAACAAAACCCATTCAAAAATGTGGGGGAGATTCACAAAGAGTGGACTGCAGCTGGAGTCAGTGCTTCAAGAACCACCACGCACAGACGTATGCAAGACATAGGTTTCAGCTGTCGCATTCCTTGTGTCAAGCCACTCTTGAACAAGAGACAGCGTCAGAAGCATCTCGCCTGGTCTAAAGACAAAAAAGGCTGCTGAGTGGTCCAAAGTTATGTTCTCTAATGAAAGTAAATTTTGCATTACCTTTGGAAATAAGGTCCCAGAGTCTGGAGGAATAGAGGAGAGGCACAGAATCCACGTTGTTTGAGGTCCAGTGTAAAGTTTCCACAGTCAGTGATGGTTTGGAGTGCCATGTCATCTGCTGGTGTTGGTCCACTGTGTTTTCTGAGGTCCAAGGTCAACGCAGCTGTCTACCAGGAAGTTTTAGAGCACTTCATGCTTCCTGCTGCTGACCAACTTTATGGAGATGCAGATTTCATTTTCCAACAGGACTTGGCACCTGCACACAGTGCCAAAGCTACCAGTACCTGGTTTAAGGACCATGGTATCCCTGTTCTTAATTGGCCAGCAAACTCGCCTGACCTTAACCCCATAGAAAATCTATGGGGTATTGTGAAGAGGAAGATGCGATACGCCAGACCCAACAATTCAGAAGAGCTGAAGGCCACTATTAGAGCAACCTGGGCTCTCATAACACCTGAGCAGTGCCACAGACTGATGGACTCCATGGCACGCCGCATTGCTGCAGTAATCCAGGCAAAAGGAGCCCCAACTAAGTATTGAGTGCTGTACATGCTCATACTTTTCATCTTCATACTTTTCAATTGGCCAACATTTCTACAAATCCTTTTTTTGTATTGGTCTTAAGTAATATTCTAATGTTCTGAGATACTGAATTTGGGGTTTTCATTGGTTGTCAGTTATAATCATCAACATTAAAAGAAATAAACATTTGAAATATATCAGTCTGTGTGTAATGAATGAATATAATATACAAGTTTCACTTTTTGAATGGAATTACTGAAATAAATCAACTTTTTCATGATATTCTAATTTTATGACCAGCACCTGTATACAGTGTATCACAAAAGTGAGTACACCCCTCACATTTCTGCAAATATTTCATTATATCTTTTCATGGGACAACACTATAGACATGAAACTTGGATATAACTTAGAGTAGTCAGTGTACAACTTGTATAGCAGTGTAGATTTACTGTCTTCTGAAAATAACTCAACACACAGCCATTAATGTCTAAATAGCTGGCAACATAAGTGAGTACACCCCACAGTGAACATGTCCAAATTGTGCCCAAATGTGTCGTTGTCCCTCCCTGGTGTCATGTGTCAAGGTCCCAGGTGTAAATGGGGAGCAGGGCTGTTAAATTTGGTGTTTTGGGTACAATTCTCTCATACTGGCCACTGGATATTCAACATGGCACCTCATGGCAAAGAACTCTCTGAGGATGTGAGAAATAGAATTGTTGCTCTCCACAAAGATGGCCTGGGCTATAAGAAGATTGCTAACACTCTGAAACTGAGCTACAGCATGGTGGCCAAGGTCATACAGCGGTTTTCCAGGACAGGTTCCACTCGGAACAGGCTTCGCCAGGGTCGACCAAAGAAGTTGAGTCCACGTGTTCGGCGTCATATCCAGAGGTTGGCTTTAAAAAATAGACACATGAGTGCTGCCAGCATTGCTGCAGAGGTTGAAGATGTGGGAGGTCAGCCTGTCAGTGCTCAGACCATACGCCGCACACTGCATCAACTCGGTCTGCATGGTCGTCATCCCAGAAGGAAGCTAACGCACAAGAAAGCTCGCAAACAGTTTGCTGAAGACAAGCAGTCCAAGAACATGGATTACTGGAATGCCCTGTGGTCTGACGAGACCAAGATAAACTTGTTTGGCTGAGATGGTTTCCAGCATGTGTGGCGGCGCCCTGGTGAGAAGTACCAAGACAACTGTATCTTGCCTACAGTCAAGCATGGTGGTGGTAGCATCATGGTCTTGGGCTGCATGAGTGTTGCTGGCACTGGGGAGCTGCAGTTCATTGAGGGAAACATGAATTCCAACATGTGCTGTGACATTCTGAAACAGAGCATGATCCCCTCCCTTCGAAAACTGGGCCTCATGGCAGTTTTCCAACAGGATAACGACCCCAAACACAACCTTCAAGATGACAACTGCCTTGCTGAGGAAGCTGAAGGTAAAGGTGATGGACTAAACCCAATTGAGCACCTGTGGCGCATCCTCAAGTGGAAGGTGGAGGAGTTCAAGGTGTCTAACATCCACCAGCTCCGTGATGTCATCATGGAGGAGTGGAAGAGGATTCCAGTAGCAACCTGTGCAGCTCTGGTGAATTCCATGCCCAGGAGGGTTAAGGCAGTGCTGAATAATAATGGTGGTCACACAAAATATTGACACTTTGGGCACAATTTGGACATGTTCACTGTGGGGTGTACTCACTTATGTTGCCAGCCATTTAGACATTAATGGCTGTGTGTTGAGTTATTTTCAGAAGACAGTAAATCTACACTGCTATACAAGTTGTACACTGACTACTCTAAGTTATATCCAAGTTTTATTTCTATAGTGTTGTCCCATGAAAAGATATAATAAAATATTTGCAGAAATGTGAGGGGTGTACTCACTTTTGTGATACACTGTATATATATATATTGCTTGGCTGATTTGCATATACATAAAGGTATTGATGTAGAGGCTTATATTGATATTTTGGAGAGACATATGCTGCTGTTTTGAAACATGAAGGCTGTTATAGCTGCAAAGTGAAAGTCCATATTAATACCATACCAGTAAAGCATAGTGTATGTGTGTGTGGAAAAATTATCCAAACATTTTAATCTGCAATACATGATCAGGAATAGAGAGATTGTAATTATAATTAAGTTGATGTTCTGTGTTTGTAATAATCACCAATGTAGCAATCAGGACATAATATAAATTTAATATGCCAAACAGCTCATTGGAAATGATGATGATTGCTCTTTCCTTCACCTTTGTATCAGAAATTTTTTTTTTGTTCTATTCAAGATGTTTGTCTCTAGTCATCATTATGTATTGTCCAGTACAAGGCTGGAAGCCACTGGTAAATGTGCATGTTCTTTAGAAACAGTTATGCAACTGTAATAAATAAAGACAAATGGGCTCAGGAGTAATAAGAACTCTGCTAATTACATTACCCCCATATTAGTCTGGAAGAGCTGCAGAATAGCAGCTGCCCCACCCAATTTCTAATTTCTTAAACTTCTTTAGAGCCCTTGATGATTCAGTCGACAGTCTGCCACAAAACACTTTTGTTGTTGTACACATTTTGTATTTGTCACACTTTAACCACCTCCTTTTTTCTACACACATTGTCCATTTTATCAGCTCCACTTACAATAAAGGAGCACTTTGTAGTTCTACAATTACTGCCTGTAGTCCATCTGTTTTTTTGCATGCTGTGTTAGCCCCCTTTCATGATGTTCTTCAGTGGTCAGGACTCTCCCAGGACCACCACAGAGCAGGTACTATTTAGGTGGTGGATGATTCTCAGCACTGCAGTGACATTGACATGGTGGTGGTGTGTTAGTGTGTGTTGTGCTGGTATGAGTGGATCAGACACAGCAGCGCAGCTGGAGTTTTTAAATACTGAGTCCACTTACTGTCCACTCTACCTAGTTGGTTCACCTTGTAGATGTAAAGTCAGAGACAATCGCCTATCTATTGCTGCTGTTTGAGTTGGTCATCTTCTAGACCTTCATCTGTGGTCACAGGACGCTGCCCTCCGGGTGCTGTTGGCTGGATATATTTTTGGTTGGACATGACATGGTGCACTATGGACCATGTCAGTGTTACTGCAGTGCTGAGAATGACCCACCACCCAAATAATACCTGCTCTGTGGTGGTCCTGGGAGAGTCCTGACCACTAAAGAACAGCATGAAAGGGGGCTAACACAGCATGCAAAGAAACAGATGGACTACAGGCAGTAATTGTAGAACTACAAAGTGCTCCTATATGGTAAGTGGAGCTGATAAAATGGACAATGTGTATAGAAACAAGGAGGTGGTTAAAGTGTGACAAATACAAAATGTGTACAACAACAAAAGTGTTTTGTGGCAGACTGTTGACTGAATCATCAAGGGCTCTAAAGAAGTTTAAGAAATTTAGGGCAGCACAGATGTGGTCACTGCAGGGTTCTGTGGCTGAATCTGACAGTGATCATATTAAACAATACTGTCTTCAGGAAGTAGCATGAGCTCATATACAATTAAATTAATAGACAATGCAGCTTGTGTAAATATGAAAAGTAAATATCTAGCATAGCAGTCACTGATCTGCTGATTCTGCGTCTACTGGTCCGGACGTCAAATCACCACATTCCCCCTCTGACATTTGTCCAATCTGACAGTGTTGGGTTCCCACGCAGACCCGTATTGCATACGGAGAGGCATACTAAGCTCTAAGTCTTTCAAAGTCTGTCTTATACCACTGCATAATATCTGAACAGTTTAGAGGCTGCTCCAATATCAGCATCTTAAAGCTCAGATGAAGTTTATTGTGGATCGTGTCTTCCATGTTTTAGCTTCTAATTAATGACAAATACATACTGTCAGGTGACAGTTTGGGGTTTCTTCTTGACTTTGGCAAGAGGTCACTGTTTCGTTTACTTTTTAATGTTTGCAGTCAAATTAGCCCTAAATACAACCCGCAAATCAGAATAAGTTGGGACAGCATGGAAAATGCAAATAATAATCAAACACAGAGTTTCTTACATTTACTTTGACTTTTACTTTATTGCAGACAGTATGGACCTGATATATTTCAGGTTTTGTCTGGTCAACTTCATTTTATTTATTAATAAACATCCATTCCTGCATTTCAGGCCTGCAAAAAAACTAATTCCAAAAAAGTTGGGACAGTAAAGTATTTACCACTTTGTAATGTTGCCATTCCTTTTCACCACACTTAAAAGACGTAAAAGACCCTGAGGATACCAAGTGATTTAGTGTTTCAGGTTTTATTTTGTCTCATTCTTCCTGCAAACACGTCTTAAGATGTGCAACAGTACGGGGTTGTCGTTGTCGCATTTTTCGTTTCAAAATTCTCCACACATTCTCTATTGGGGACAGGTCAGGACTGCAGGCAGGCCAGTCCAGTACCCGTACCCTCTTCTTCTGCAGCCATGCCTTTGTAATGTGTGCAGCATGTGGTTTTGCATTGTCTTGTTGAACAATGCATGGACGTCCCTGGAAAAGACGACGTCTTGAAGGCAGCATATGTTGATCTCAAAGTACTTTTCTGCATTAATGCTGCCATCTTGGAATTAACTTCAGTTTTGCAAGTGGTAAGATAGGTGTAACACATTAAACTGGTAGAAAATATCACCAGTGTTAACATAATTTTATTCATACTCATGTTAAACCAATTATTTTGTGTGAAACCAGAAAATGGACCAAAAAGTCTACAGAATGTGTTTGATCTGCTGTCCATCATTTCGAGTGTTAAGGCTATCCTTTACTCCCATTCCTGATGAACTTTCACCAAAACATCAAGCCAAATGCTAGCACAAGCATCAAAAATTATGTCTTTAAGATGAACAACTTTCTATATATTGTCACAGAGTAAAGAACTGTCTTGACACTTTAACTTGACAATTTAAATAAGGGGTTAAATCTGAGGAATGTGGTGGCCACTCAGTTGGACTCCTATGACCAATCCACTTTTTTACTTCAGGTAAAAAAAATGTGTAGCTACATATTATTGATTTAAAGGGTGTACTTGGTTTCTTCCCACCTGGTTTTTGAAAGTTGGAATGTTTAAAAAAATCTTTATAGAAGTTAAGAACCACACTATTCTTATTAAGGCCCTGATAAATATAACATTGATTTAAAGGACTCAGGGCTCTGTACTTGGACCACTTCTATTCCCTATCTACACCCACTCTTGGTAAGGTCATAGCCTCCCATGGCTTCTCTTACCACTCCTATGCAGATGATACTCAGCTCATTCTGTCATTTCCTTCTTCAGACACACAAGTTTCAGATCGCATCTCAGGATGTCTGCGAGATATCTCACAATGAATGTCAGCTCATCATCTAAAACTTAATCTCAGCAAGACAGGAATACTTATTCCTGGAGATCAATCTATAACCCAGGAGCTAGTCATCTCTCTTGATGACTCCTAGATCAGACTATCTGATAATGTAAGCAGCCTTGGTGTTGTCCTGGATAACCAGCTGACCTTCTCTTCTCATGTAGCCAACATAACAAGATTGTGCCGGTTCCTCCTCTACAACATCAGGAAGATTCCTCTCAATGGAAGCTACTCAGATTCTTGTGCAGCCACTTGTAATCTCACGGTTGGACTACTGCAACTCCCTCCTGGCAGGTGCTCCTATGTCCACTATTAAACCCTTGCAGCTCATTCAAAATGCAGCTGCCCGACTGGTTTTTAACCAACCTAAACACTGCCACATCACCCCACTGCTGCGTTCTCTTCACTGGCTTCCTGTAGCTGCACGCATTCAGTTTAAAAC
This sequence comes from Trichomycterus rosablanca, assembly GCF_030014385.1. NCBI lineage: Eukaryota > Metazoa > Chordata > Actinopteri > Siluriformes > Trichomycteridae > Trichomycterus > Trichomycterus rosablanca. Next base: position 10,567,616 of record NC_086011.1, read on the forward strand.
TCTGATGCTCGCCTACAAAGCCAAAAATGGATCCGCCCCATCTACTTTTAAGGTCTAATCAAAGCCCGCTCTGTATCACGCAACCTCCGAGCCACTAGTCTCGCCCGACATGATCCTCCACCCAGGACTTGAGGAACACAAGCATCAAGGCTCTTCTTTGTACTTGCACCCAAGTGGTGAAACAAACTTCCTCTGTCTGTCTGAACATCTGAGTCTCTCGCTGTCTTCAAAAGGCAATTAAAAACCCACCTCTTTACTAAGCACTTAAGCTGACATGTACTTACTTACTCACTTACTTACTAACCCTCTTATTCTCATTCATTTCTTGCAAAAAAAAAAAAAAAAAAAAACTTTGGTTCTAACAGGGTTTTAGCAGATTTGTGTTCTTGGACTGTTGTCTTCTTAAACTAGAGTAAGGTAATGTTTACTATGGAAGCACGTCTGTAAGTCGCTGTGGATGAGAGCGTCTGCTAAATGCCAAAAATGTAAATGTAAGGAGGGCTATTTTTCCCTGACAGCACACCATATAGTCAAATGTGTAAGCCCCTCTTAACTAAGAAATACTGAGTCTTATCACAGGGAAGTATGGTGGTGCTGTGGGTAGCACTGTCACCTCACAACAAAAAGGGCCTGGGTTCAGTTCCCTGTCCGGGTCAGTGGCGATTTCTCTAAGACTGCAAGGGAAGCTCAGCTTCCCCTAAAATGTCAAAAATTAAATGGTCAAATATGTACAGTTGTGTTAACATTTCATTGACTACAAATGTGTTAGAACACGTTCATCTCGAAGACGAGTTCGTTCAGAATCAGCTACTTATCACAAATCGAACTTCTCATACATTCCCGTAGCGTCAGTGCATTTGCCCATAGAAGCTGAGCGTCTCTTCACTTTAATGGGACTGCATGGAACGTTTTTTTTTCATTGCTTCGAAACTTGCCGGTCATTGGATAAATGCCACGATTTTGTCCCGCCCCCGGACGCTGAGCGTCTCTGGGGGTGAATGGAGCTGTGGGCGGGTCTGGATGCTGAGCTTCTGCAAGATGATTGGAGGATCAGTCAAAAGGCTGAATCCCGTTTTGATTGACATCTATCACTGGGAGCTTCAGTCCCATCGCGGATTTTGCGAGTGAATTTGAAAGACAAACTGCAACCCATTTCAGGCAATTTTCTTGAAAAGGAACGGAGGGCAGAATTTATGTATAAATAAACTGACAAATTGTATAATGTAAGCTGACAATGAGCTTCCCCTCTTTGAAAGACTAGCAGCCGCCACTGGTCCAGGTGTAGGTGTGTCTGCCCTGTGATTGATTAGTGACCTTTCCAGAGCCTTTGTCTAACCAGGAGAAAGTGGTAAAACAGACATCGAATGAATGAATGGAGTCTTATCACAACTTTGAGTATTAAATCATTTGTTGAAAATGGAATACTATGAATCATGACTGTCAGTATTAAAATCCCACTGAAGTATACCTTTGACTAATCTAAGATAATTCAGTTGAAGTTGGCTGGCTGGCCTCTTATGATGTATTGCTATACAACCAGTTATATATTTTATAAAAGATTAATGAAGCAGAGTCTTTGCCAGAGCTGTTTATTTACAGTGGGCTTTTAATGATGCCTGAAGAGCGCTATGCATTTTTCAGCTGACAGGATTTCCTTTTAGAGATTTGTTTCATACAGTATTTCAGAGGAATTTTAAAGGGGCAAGAATAGGTTTCTAAATATTTTTATTACAATATCTACATAATCAATCACAAAACCATTGCTACAGTATCAAACAGAAATTATTAGTCTCTTGTTTCTATCTATACCTAAAGTCATCCATAACATACACCGATCAGCCATAACACTAAAACCACCTCCTTGTTTCTACACTCACTGTCCATTTTGTCAGCTCCACTTACCACATAGAAGCACTTTCTAGTTCTACAATTACTGACTGTAGTCTATCTTTTTCTTTGCATGCTTTGTTAGCCCCCTTTCATGCTGTTCTTCAATGGTCAGGACTTTCCCAGGACCACTACAGAGCAGGTATTATTTGGGTGGTGGATCATTCTCAGCACTGCAGTGACACTGACATGGTGGTGATGTGTTAGTGTGTGTTGTGCTGGAATGAATGGATAAGACACAGCAGCGCTGATGGAGTTTTTAAACACCTCACTCACTGCTGAACTGAGAATAGTCCACCAACCAAAAATATATCCAACCAACAGCGTCCCGTGGGCAGCGTCCTGTGACCATTCATGAAGGTCTAGAAGATGACCAACTCAAACAGCCAACAACCAATAATCAGCTCAAACGACCAATAGTCTCTGACTTTACATCTACAAGGTGGACCAATAGGTAGGAGTGTCTAATAGAGTGGACAGTGAGTGGACACAGTATTTGAAAACTCCAGCAGCGCTGCTGTGTCTGATCCACTCATACCAGCACAAAACACACTACCACCATGTCATTGCCACTGCAGTGCTGAGATCATACACTTTAATAATACTTGCTCTGTAGCTCAGCTTATAGGGCATCCCACTTCGGAAATTATGGGTAACAAGATGTTTACATTATAAAAGCCTTCACTTTAATGAGACCTTTAAACAATATGTTGCCATGTGTTTGTAAAATCTTTTGTCTATTCAGTCAAAATTTGTTAGGTCAGGCATTGATGTGAGACAAAGCCCTGACCCGCAATGAATGTTTCAATTCATCCATGTGGTCTTTAATGAGATTGAAGTCAGGGCTCTGTGCAGGCCAACAGAGTTCCAAGCACCAAACCATGTCAAACCACATCTTTGTGGACATTTTGTACAGTCATGCTGCAACATGGAGGGGCCTTTTTCAAACTGTTGACAAAGTTGAATGCAGTTTATCTATAATTAGTTGCGACATTAATTACACTGCATATACTAATTGTTGCAGTTTTGCAAAAGGATTTATTGCATATTCTTACTTAATATGCAAGAACACATTGTTTGACTTCAGCTGCTCAACAGTCTGTGGTTGCCGTTTCTCCAATTCTCTGAATCTTCATAATACACCATACATTTTCAATATGAGACCGATCTAGACTACAGGCAGGCAAGTTGTAGCTGAAATAACCATGGACTTCTTAGGAAAACATGTTACCTTGATGGCCACATGTGTTTCTTTAAAATCCCAATGTACAGGCAAGCCTGAATGTCTGCATACCCCTTTCAGCTTCTCCACATTTTGTTACGTTACAGACTCATTCTATAATAGATTGAGTTTTTTTTGCTTTAAACATCTACACACAATCGCCAATAATTACGAAGTGAAAACAGGGTTTAGAAAATATGCCCTTAGCCTAATACTTGGTGGATGCACCTTTGGCAGCATTTTTGCCCATTCCTCTTGGCATATCCTTGCAAGCTCCATCAGGTTGGATGGGGAGTGTTGGTACACAGCCATTTTCAGCTCCTTTCACAGATGTTTGATTAGATTCCGGTCTGGGCTCTGGCTGGGACACTCAAGGACATTCACAGACTTTCTCAGAAGCCACTCCTTTGTTCTCTTGGCTGTGTACTTCGGGTCATTGTCATGTTAGAAGGTAAACCTTCGCCCCAGTCTGAGGTCCAGAGCACTCTGGAGCAGTTTTTCTTCAAAGATCTCGGTGTACTTAGCTGCATTCATCTTTCCCTCTATCAGGACTAGTTGCCCCGGTCCTGCTGCTGAAAACATCCCTACATCATTATGCTGTCAACACCATGCTTCACTGTAGGGATGGCATTAGCCAGGTGATGAGCGGTGCCTGGTCTCCTCCAGATGTGACGCTTGGTATTCAGGCCAAAAAGTTCAATTTTGTTTTCATCAGACCAGAGAATCTTGTTTCTCATGGTTTGAGAGTCCTCTAGGTGTCTTTTGGCAAACTCCAAGAGAGGTGTCATGTGCCTTTTACTAAGGAGAGGCTTCTTTTTGGCCACTCTACCATAAAAGCGTGATTTGTGGAGTGCTGCCTGGATGGTTGATCCTCTGATAGGTTCTCCCATCTCCACAAGGACACGCTGGAGCTCTGTCAGAGTGACCCTCGGGTTCTTGCTCACCTCCCTGGCCGAGGCCCGTCTTCCCTGATTGCTCAGTTTGGCCGGGCGGCCAGGTCTAGGAAGATTTTGGTGGTTCCAAACTTCTTCCATTTACGAATGATGGTGGCCACTGTGCTCTTTGGAACCTGTAAAGCTGCAGCAATTTTTCTGTACCCTTCTCCAGATCTATGCCTTGACACAATCCTGTTTCTGAGGTCTGCAGATATTTCCTTTGACCCCATGGCTTGGAGTTTGCTCTGATATGCACTGTCAACTGTGGGACCTTATATAGGCAGATGTTGGCAATGCCCAATCATATCCAATCAATTAAATTGTAGAAACATCTCAAGCTGTATCAGTGACAACAAAATGCACCTCAGCTCACTTTTGGGTGTCATATCAAAGAATGTGCACACTTGTGTGCATATGATATTTTACATTTTGATTTTTAATAAATTAGCACAAATGTCTAAAAACCTGCTTTCACTTTTTCATTGTGGGCTATTTTGTGTAGAATTTTGTGAAAAAAATTATATATAGAATGAGTCTGTAATGTAATAAAACATGGAGAAGGTGAAAGGGGTGTGCAGACTTTCCAGCTTGACTGTAAATTAATGGTACCTCCACATATTTTCAAGTCACCCATTTTGTGGGCACTGATGTACCCGTATACCATGACAGATTTCCAATTTTCAATGGGTCCTTCTCATCTTTGTCACAAAGAACTTAGGTTGTCCCAAAAACAAGCTCAATCACAGCAATACATAATTTACTGAGCTGAAACAAAGTGTTCACTTGTCTGAAGTATTTAGTTCAGATTAAAGAAAATAATACTCATGTAAATGCACACACAGAAGTCAGTGTCCAAGTCAAGGTTATAATTACAAATTAAATACAAATTCAAGGAGACTGACCCATCTCTGTTGTGGTTGTAGTGGTAAAGACCTAAAGTGCCAAGGAGTTACCATGAACAACAGCGTAAAAATAACATTAAAGCGCCCACCAGGGTTTGAATCCTGGCTGTGCTTTTGGCTGGTTTGGTTTCTACATATAGAAATTATTGGCTATGTTTGTGGGGTGGAGTGGCCAAGACCCCGTTATTGGCGTCCTATTCAGGGTGTGTTATTACATTACATTTAGTGATTGCGGGGAATTTGGACCCACTAAGTCCCTCACCAGGACAAATCAGTGGTAAAACATGGGAATTAAATCACATTGGAGTTGTCTACAGGAAGAAGAAAGCTCTGATACTTTATGTGTGCAGTATAAGTATGTGTACATCCTTCCTAATTATTGAGGTCAGGTGTTCAGCCACATTCTCTGCTAACAGCTGTATGAGATCATATAACATCAGTTATATAAAATCAATAATATGATTCCAACATGTCAAAGATACGTAACTTGGTTTATTAATCACAAAATCTGGATCCCTAAACAATGGAAAATTTAAAATTGTCTGATTAGTCAACTTTAACCAAATTTCATACATATGGTTGGCTTCATATTGGGTGATTGAGTCATGATATGTTCTAATTCGTCCCAAAAGTGATGGATAGGATTAAGGTCAGGGCTCAGGGTTTGGATTAGGGCTCTCAGGGTTTAGGTTAGAGCTCTGCACAATCCAGTCCAGTTTCTTTACACTAAACTTAGCAAAATTTTTCATGGCCCTAACGTTTTGTACAGGGGGACTGTTATGCCATATGAAACTGCTGTCACAAAGTTTAAAAGTAATCAAACAATAAAAAAGCCCCAGTCAGTTTTTTTTATCTAAGCTGTAGTTGACCAACTAAAATATGACCCAACAACTTTCAGCCAATGATTTACAAACAACCCATGGCACACTAGGGTGGCATAGTGGTGCAGTTAAGTGGATATGCACACAGGTACTAAAAACCTGGGTTTGATTCTCATCTTTAGTCATTGTAAGAGTTTTGAATGTCATCCTGTTGGGTTTCAGTGGGTGCTTTAGTTTCCTATCACCTTCCAACCATAGAGAAGGTGAATTTGCTGCTCCAAATTGGCCGTAGGGGTGAGTATGTGAAGGTAAGTGTATTTCTGCATTAGACCCAGTAGGTAACACCAGACCCACCACAACCCTGACCATAATACATTATATGTAAATAAATAAACAACACTAGACATGTGTGCAAACAAAGCGATCTAAAATGTCTTAAACATTGCATGCAGTGACTTTTACAACCAAAATGTGCCTTTTACAAACAACCAGAGTTAAGGTCCTAATCTGACATGTTGGAGCACTTAAAGCACCTCAGCCATTAAAATAAAATAATATTATGATATACACCAGTATACAAGCTTACATGTACATGTATTTACATGAAGCTAGTATTATGATTTGGTTCAATGTTATTCAATAGGTGAAATGTTCTCTGGGAAATTAAACAAGGTCAGCTGACAGGAAGCATGAATGGATCAAAAAGACAGGCCAGTCTGCCACAAGCCAAGAGGGTTCTGGGCACCCAGCCCACCAAAGCTTCCCAACATCTCATAAATGGATAAAACAGAACAAGGGCACAGTTCTAAAGTATGCTGATACAGAGGCAGTAAGCCAAGAGCCATCTTCTTTATGCCACCTTCTTCCATTGTTCAAACTAACAACATACACCACAAGTATCTGGACGCCTTCTTTAATAAATGAGTTTTGTTTTTTGGTGCATAAGAGGTACATCAAGCATACACCCAAGTGACAAAATACAAAACAAGAACAAGAACAGAACAATGATTACTACAGAATCAGGAACAAGAACAAGGAGAAATACAGACAAGGCAAACTATAACTATGACAACAGGCAGGGCAGAACTGTAATGAACAAAAAATAAGCAAAGGCTATTCTATGCTAAATGCTAATTTCTTTCCCTGAGAAATTTAGAGGAACATGAACACATGACGTTTTATTGGGAAGAAATACAGCAGTGTAATTTTTCATCTATTCAAACTACACCGATCAGCCACATTAAAACCACCTCCTTGTTCCAACACTCACTGTCCATTTTATCAGCTCCACCATATAGAAGCACTTTGTAGTTCTACAATTACTGAGTGTAGTTCATCTGTTTCTCTGCATGCTTTGTTAGCCTCCTTTTATGCTGTTCTTCAATGATCAGGACCCCAACAGCACCACCAGAGTAGGTATTATTTAAGTGGTGGATCATTCTCAGCACTGCAGTGACAATGACATGGTTTTGGTGTGTTAGTGTGTGTTGTGCTGGTATGAATGGATAAGACACAGCAGCACTGCTGGAGTTTTTAAACACCTCACTGTCACTGCTGGACTGAGAATAGTCCACCAACCAAAAACATCCAACCAACAGCACCCTGTGTGCAGCGTCCGTTGACCACTGATGAAGGTCTAGAAGATGGCCAACTCAAACAGCAGCAATAGATGAGCGATCGTCTCTGACTTTATATCTACAAGATGGACCAACTAGGTAGGAGTGTCTAATAGAGTGGACAGTGAGTGGACACAGTATTTAAAAACTCCAGCAGTGCTGCTGTGTCTAATCCACTCATACCAGCACAACACACACTAACACAACACCACCATGTCATTGTCACTGCATTGCTGAGAATGATCCACCACCTAAATAATACCTGCTCTGTGGTGGTCCTGGCAGAGTCCTGACCATTGAAGGACAGCATGAAAGGGGGCTAACAAAGCATGCAGAGATATACAGATGGACTACAGTCAGTAATTGTAGAACTACAAAGTGCTTCTATATGGTAAATGGAGCTGATAAAATGGACAGTGAGTGTAGAGACAAGGAGGTGGTTTTAATGTTATGGCTGATCGGTGTATTTACACACATGAACACATTTATTCCTTTTTTACTTTTTGGTTGTCAGTGTCTATGCTAATGTTTTTCTTTATTTCATTTACAATCTTTCATTGTACTGGGATGTGGCTTGCTTGGCAGATGTAAACGTTTGCCAAATGTCTTAACCTCATATAGGTCTGTCTCAATAAGTTTGTAAATTTTGCAAGACATCAGATTCACAAGTGTTTTGTGAGACAGCTGGCTTATAAATTCTGTGTTAATGTGACGCACCATGCTAAATGCCCTTTCTACATCACAATTTGGCAGCACCAACAGCATCTTCATCAACTGGCAGAGCTCTTTGTATCTTAACTGCCCTGTGTTCACAGATCATCAACTGGCAAACATTTGTAGTTTGGCTCAAGTCCTTCAAGGTCAGTTGAAATATAAACTAGGACTTCAAAGTGGAGCTATTTTTGGCATCTGCCTTCATCACATTTGGAAATATCTCTGCCAAAGTTAAAATCTGCTCTAAATTCACCTCATCTTGGCTCTCGACCACCTGACAGCTTTTTAAAGATTTGATCTCTTATTGGAGACTTATCCACAATTTTTGGAAATCTCCTGACAGAGCTCCTGCTCTGGCATCTTTGAATAACTGCATTGTCTTGTAAGAGGAATCTTTTGTACCTCCTTACTTAGCAACTGCCTCCTTGCCAGGTACCCAATAAAAAGCTCCTTAACTGGGTGGTGAATTTCAGGGTTGCTCATATTTATCTTGAGAATGTTCTGTTCTCTTAATGCTTTTGGATCAACAAATCTGCTTGCTGTGTCATACAAGAACACTTCACCAATCTTATCAAACTTAAAGAGGATAGCTGTTTTTTTTTTAATCAAATTGAATTAAAAGTGTGTACACCGATCAGCCAATTATCAACATAACATAAAAGCACCCCCTTGTTTCTACACACATTGTCCATTTTATCAGCTCCACTTACCATATAGAAGCACTTTGTAGTTCTACAATTACTGGTATGAGTCAATAAGACACAGCAAGGCTGATGGAGTTTTTAAACACCTCACTGTCACTGCTGGACTGAGAATAGTTCACCAACCAAAAATATCCAGCCAACAGCGCCCTGTTGGCAGTGTCCTGTGACCACTGATGAATGTCTAGAAGATGACCAACTCAAACAGCAGCAATAGATGAGCGATCGTCTCTGACTTTACATCTACAAGGTGGACCAACTAGGTAGGAGTGTCTAATAGAGTGGACAGTGAGTGGACACAGTATTTAAAAACTCCAGCAGCGCTGCTGTGTCTGATTCACTCATACCAGCACAACACACACTAACACACCACCACCATGTCAGTGTCACTGCAGTTCTGAGAATGATCCACCACCTAAATAATACCTGCTCTGTGGGGGTCCTGGGAAAGTCTTGACCATTGAAGAACAGCATGAAAGGGGGCTAACAAAACATGCGGAGAAACAGACTGACTACTGTCAGTAATTGTAGACAGTAGTGCTTCTATTTGGTAAGTGGAGCTGATAAAATGGACAGTGAGTGTAGAAACAAGGAGGTGGTTTAAATGTTATGGCTGATCAGGATGCAGTGAAAAACCTAAATAATGATTCCAAGCAAAAGATGTCAACAGGTGATTGTAATCATGGTTTGGTACAAGCAGCAGCATGCAGGAAAGACTGAGTCCTTGATGAGCAAAGATAATCACAGGATCTATATACTGTATATATACTGTATGTATATATACAGTGGGGGAAATAAGTATTTGATCCCCTGCTGATTTTGTAAGTTTACCCCCTTACAAAGACTTGAACAGTCTATAATTTTTATGGAAGGTTTATTTTAACAGAGAGAGACAGAATGTCAACAAAAAAAAAAAAAAAAAAAAACATTAAATAAAAGTTATAAATTAATTTGTATTTAATTAAGGGAAATAAATATTTGATCCCCTACCAACCAGCAAGAATTCTGACCCCCACAGACCGGTTATGTGCCCATGAGGCACACAAATTAGTCCTGTCCCTGTATAAAAGACTCCTGTCACAGAATCAGTTTCTTCCGTTCAAATCTCTCGACCACCATGGGCAAGACCAAAGAGCTATCAAAGGACGTCAGGGACAAGATTGTAGACCTGCACAAGGCTGGAATGGGCTACAAGACCATCAGCAAGAAGCTTGGTGAGAAAGAGACCACTGTTGGTGCGATAATTCGAAAATGGAAGAAATACAAGATCACAGTCAATCGCCCTTGCTCTGGAGCTCCATGCAAGATCTCACCTCGTGGGGTAAGAATGATTCTGAGAAAGGTGAGGTCAGTCCAGAATTACACGGGAGGAGCTTGTCAATGATCTCAAGGGAGCTGGAAGCACAGTCACCAAGAAAACCATTAGTAACACACTTCGCCGTAATGGATTGAGATTCTGCAGTGCCCGCAAAGTCCCTCTGCTCAAGAAGGCTCATGTACAGGCCCGTCTGAAGTTTGCCAATGAACACCTGAATGATTCAGAGAAAGCTTGGGAGAATGTGATATGGTCAGATGAGACCAAAATTGAGCTCTTTGGCATCAACTCCACTCGCCGTGTTTGGAGGCAAAGAAATGCCCGGTGGGGATGGTGTTCTTGGGGTCATATCCAGCATTTCTCTGCTCCCAGCTCCCTTGAGATCATTGACAAGCTCCTCCCGTGTAATTCTGGACTGACCTCACCTTTCTCAGAATCATTCTTACCCCACCAGGTGAGATCTTGCATGGAGCTCCAGAGTGAGGGCGATTGACTGTGATCTTGTATTTCTTCCATTTTCGAATTATCGCACCAACAGTGGTCTCTTTCTCACCAAGCTTCTTGCTGATGGTCTTGTAGCCCATTCCAGCCTTGTGCAGGTCTACAATCTTGTCCCTGACGTCCTTTGATAGCTCTTTGGTCTTGCCCATGGTGGTCGAGAGATTTGAACAGAAGAAACTGATTCTGTGACAGGAGTCTTTTATACAGGGACAGGACTAATTTGTGTGCCTCATGGGCACATAACCGGTCTGTGGGGATCAGAATTCTTGCTGGTTGGTAGGAGATCAAATACTTATTTCCCTTAATTAAATACAAATTAATTTATAACTTTTATTTAATGTTTTTTTTCTGGATTTTTTGTTGATATTCTGTCTCTCTCTGTTAAAATAAACCTTCCATAAAAATTATAGACTGTTCAAGTCTTTGTAAGGGGGTAAACTTACAAAATCAGCAGGGGATCAAATACTTATTTCCCCCACTGTATATATATACAGTATATATTACAACAAACAATAAACATGGTAAGCAAGGCCAAAGGAAACATTAACAAGGACAAACAGGACAAGAGAAGGATTTCACCAAGACATAAGCTAAGACATGCATGAACAAAGCATAAAACATGGACAGCCATTCTTAGACAGACTCACACGCACACAAAATAACAATGACCAACCAGGGGGACGGCAATCCAAGAGAACTATATACACTAATTACTAATAGAGACATGTGGAACAGCTGGGGATAATTAGCACAATAATGAATCAAGGACAAGAAGCGAAGAAAGGAGGGGTGTGATACAAAAACAAACACAAAGAAACCGTATGCTTTACAGATTAGGCTGTAACTGTGACAAAGTTCAGTAAGCAAATTAGAAAATTTTTTTTTTACAACCCCAAATCAAAAAAATTTGGGACAGCATGGAAAATGCAAATAATAAAAACACAGATTTCGCTCATCTATTGCTGCTGTTTGAGTTGGTCATCTTCTAGATCTTCATCAGTGGTCACAGGGCGCTGTTGGCTGGATATTTTTGGTTGGTGGACTATTCTCAGTCCAGCAGTGACAGTGAGGTGTTTAAAAACTCCATCAGCGCTGCTGTGTCTGATCCACTCATACCAGCACAACACACACTAACACACCACCACCATGTCAATGTCACTGCAGTGCTAAGAATGACCCACCACCCAAATAATACCTACTCTGTGGTGGTCCTGACCATTGAAGAACAGGGTGAAAGCAGGTTAAAAAAACATGCAGGGAAACAGATGGACTACAGTCAGTAATTGTTGAACTACAAAGTGCTTCTATATGGTAAGTGGAGCTGAAAAAATGGACAGTGAGTGTAGAAACAAGGAGGTGGTTTTAATGTTATGGCTGATCGGTGTATTTTTCTGCATTAATGCTGCCATCACAGAAGTGTAAATGACCTTTGCCAGGGGCACTGACACAGCCCCATACCATGATAGACCCTGGCTTTTGGATGGTCCTTTTCGTCTTTGGTCCAGAGCACACGGCGCCAAAAAAGACCTGGAATGCAGATTCATCTGACCACAATACATCCACTGTGTTTCCACTTTGTCCATCCTAGATGCCTCCGAGCCCAGACAAGTCGACGCTGCTTCTGGACATGGTTAACATAAGGCTTCTTTTTTGCACAGTAAAGTTTTTTGTAAAGGCATTTGTGCATGTAGCTCCATATTGTAGATCTTGACAAAGGTTTGCCAAAGTAATCCCTCACCCATGTGGTTTATCAGCTATTGTTGATTGACAGTTGTTGATGCAGTGCCGTCTGAAGGATCGAAGATCACAGGCGTTCCGCTTAAGCTTGCATTCTTGGCCCTTAGGCACTGTAATTCCTCCCGATTCCTTGAATCATTTAATGATATTATGCACTAGAGGGAGAAATATGTAAATCCTTTCCAACCTTTCTTTGAGGTACATTGTTTTTAAACATTTCAATCATTTTCTCACACATTTGTTGCCAAATTGGAGATCCTGTGATTATCTTTGCTCATCAAGGACTCAGTCTTTCCTGCATGCTGCTGCTTGTACCAAACCATGATTACAATCACCTGTTGACATCTTTTGCTTGGAATCATTATTTAGGTTTTTCACATCATTACTAGCCCTACATTTCCCCCATCCTAACTTTTTTTGGAATGTGTTGCAGGCCTGAAATGCAAAAATGAAGGTTTAGCAGACAAAGTTGAGCAGACAAAACATGAAATATCTTGGGTTCAAACTGTCAATGCAATCAAATAAAAGTCAAAGTAAATGTAAGGAACACTGCATTTTGTCCCAACTTTTTTCTGATTTGGAGTTGTAAAATATTGTATAATGTTTTGCATGGTGCATTTGATCTTTTCAACTCACTTTGATTTACTAAAGAATATCTCAGGATAAGTGAAGGCCTACTTAAAATGACTAGTGGTCAGGAGAATGGCCACACTAAGGTGACACCTGGCTACACCCTTCCTGTCTATGTTCCTCAAAGAAAGAGACAACCATAAAAAACTACTGATCAATTGGGTGCTAGCCATTTACAACACAGCAATCGTGCAGTGTGTATCACTGGCATGAATCTGTCAGTGTTGCCAGGCTGTTTATGTCTCATTGTCACTTCTGGATTTAGAAAACAAGCACCAATCAAACATCTAGCCAGACGCAGCTGGTGTTCTTAAATAAAATGTTTCCTTTTGTTTACAGAATCATGGTCCAGGCTAGTGCTCCTGTGGGAAGAATTAAATTGACAGGAAATTCTTACAGCTGCTATATCACTTGGTGGATTCTTTCTGTGAAGTAAAGCCAGGCAACTACGCAAGCACAAAGAATACTATTAATAAAGTGTATTTATGCAATGCTCTCCTAGTAAAGGGAACAAAACACAGTCACAAAGACTTTTGCAACATATTAATTTCACAAAGAACAAAGCAAAACAGGGAACAGAACTCAAAACATGCAGGAGTACACTAGGGACAAATAACACTATAAACAAGGAACACAAACAAAGCAAAGACTATGAATCCAGGAGACACATGCAAAAAAACAGGGGATTTTGGTCTGTTGGTCCTGGATTCTGTAAAGTTGCTTTGAGACGAAGGGTCTGTTCGGAAACCTAGTGAGCTGCCTTGCTGTCTTACTGCCTACATAGGCAGCTGCCTAAGTAGAAAAGATTGTAATAAGTCATTGATTTATACACCGATTAGACATAACATTATGACCACCTCTTGTCCATTTTTCACAATTCACAATTACTGACTGTAGTCCATCTATTTCTCTACATACTTTTTTAACCTGCTTTCACCCTGTTCTTCAATGGTCAGGACCCCCACAGGACCACCACAGAGTAGGTATAATTTGGGTGGTGGGTCATTCTCAGCACTGCAGAGACAATGACATAATGGTGTTGTGTTAGTGTGTGTTGTGCTGGTATGAGTGGATAAGACACAGCAGCGCTGATGTAGTTTTTAAACACCTCATTGTCACTGAGAATAGTCCACCAACCAAAAACATTTAGCCAACAGTGCCCCATGGGCAGCGTCCTGTGACCACTGATGAAGGTCTAGAAGATGACCAACTTAAACAGCAGCAATAAATGAGCGATCATCTCTGACTTTACATCTACAAGGTGGACCAACTAGGTGGGAGTGTCTAATAGAGTGGACAGTGAGTGGACACGGTATTTAAAAACTCCAGCAGCGCTGCTGTGTCTGTTCCACTCATACCAGCACAACACACACTAACACACCACCACCATGTCAGTGTCACTGCAGTGCTGAGAATGATCCACCACCTAAATAATACCTGCTCTGTGGTAGTCCTGTGGGGGTCTTGAGTCTGACCATTGAAGAACAGGGTGAAAGCAGGTTAAAAAAGTATGTAGAGAAAAAGATGGACTACAGTCACTAATTGTAGAACTACAAAGTGCTCTTATATGGTAAGTGAAGCTGATAAAATGGACAATGTGTGTAGAAACATGGAGGTGGTTTTAATGTTATGGCTGATCGGTGTTCTATGGCTCTGGCAAAGATTATGGCAAGGACTCTAAGACAGTAAAAAAACTATGACACAGACTTATGAAACGCAAAGAACAACCAGCATAGCTTAGTTTTCTTGTGTACAACAACTACAACAACAACAGTCCACACACAAAACAGAACACAGCAGTTACTTATACACATGTTAATAATTGTAAAACAAAGAACAGCTGTGCATCATCTGAGGCAAATCAGCAGGCAGAAATGGAGACAGAGGAAGCATGAAACACAAATAAAACATAACATATTTTATCTACAGGAACACTCACAGGGGGACTGGAACACACTCTCAAAACAAACCAACTAACAAAACTATGACCTGCTGTTACAGGTGCGGAATGATCAAACCCTCACTGCAAGACAGCAGTGTTATTAGTTATCTCATGTCCGACCTGCATTTTGTCCAGCTGTGATAAAGCTTTTATAAAGGGATCTTATATTCAATTTGTGCAGAATGTTTGGTGCACTTGTAATACAGTTAGTTGTGATAACAGCTTTTGGATCGTAGTGCTTTTTGGGCAATTATTTTTTCTATTCGTTCATGCATTGTCTCCCGATTTAGCATAGTCAATTTGTCTTCCGCTGCTGTGGATCCCTGATTGCGTTCGAGTAGGGTATATTGCTGCTCACGTGCCCTCCGAGGCGTGCACAGTCCTAGCGGACCCCTTCTTTACGCCCGTCCTTCTGCACAGGCGCCTCGGTCTGCTGACCAGGGTCCTTGCACAATGTTTGCACGAGGTTTGAAGACCCCACCCACTTGGTCTGGTCATTTCCCCACCCAGCAGACACGGTGACCAATTTGTGTCTGCTGCAGGCACTGCCAATTGTGCCAGCTAGATGGCGCCCAGCCGACCAGTAGGCAACATTTAAACCGGGGTGTTTAGAATCTTGGCAAAGGTCCCACTGCACCACCTAGGCGCCATTATTTTGGGCTGTATGTCCTTGATTGGCCAATTTACAAATAAACAGTATCAATGCAAAGTAGAAATAATGCTTATTGAATAAATGAAAGATGTTTGAGGGATGTACTGGAATATACAGCCTGTTTAATACTGTATGTGACAACGACTGCTTTGTGAAAGTCCAAATGAACAAACTGACAACAAAAATAAATTCAAATCCCTAAAGAATGAGGACTGTTTTACAGAATGAATGTAATAACTCAACATGTTTTGGTATATTATACAAAACTCGTTGTACAGTGGTACCTTGAAACTGGAAGTGGCGTTGAGTTTAAAAGACGTTGAGTTTCAAGGTCTTTTTTCCCATAAGGATGTATGGAAAACCTGTTATTGCATTTCATGGTCCCGTGGAACTGCATATATTTCATTATATGAATATTATATTATATATATATATATACTGCCTGGCCAAAAAAAAGCTTTGATTACAGCACGCATTCGCTGTGGCATCGTTTCCACAAGCTTTTGCAATGTCACAACATTTATTTCTGTCTAGAGTTACATTAATTTTTCCCCAAGAATTGTATTGATGATGGGAGATTTGGACCACTGCGCAAAGTCTTCTCCAGCACATCCCAAAGATTCTCAATAGGGTTTAGGTCTGGACTCTGTGGTGGCCAATCCATGTGTGAAAATGATGTCTCATGCTCCCTGAACCACTCTTTCACAATTTGAGCCCGATGAATCCTGGCATTGTCATCTTGGAATATGCCCGTGCCATCAGGGAAGAAAAAATCCATTGATGGAATAACCTGGTCATTCAGTATATTCAGGTAGTCAGCTGACCTCATTCTTTGGGCACACAACGTTGCTGAACCTAGACCTGACCAACTGCAGCAACACCAGATCATAACACTGCCCCCACAGACTTGTACGGTAGACACTAGGCATGATGGGTGCCTCTCTTCTTAACCTGATGCGTCCATCACTCTGGAACAGGGTAAATCTGCACTCATCAGACCACATGACCTTCTTCCATTGCTCCAGAGTCCAATCTTTATGCTCCCTAGCAAATTGAAGCCATTTTTGCCGGTTAGCCTCACTGACAAGTGGTTTTCTTAAGGCTACACAGCTGTTTAGTCTCAATCCCTTGAGCTCCCTTCACATTGTGCATGTGGAAATGCTCTTACTTTCACTATTAAACATATCCCTGAGTTCTACTGTAGTTTTTCTACCATTTGATTTCACCAAATGTTTAAGTGATCGCCGATCACGATCATTCAAAAATTTTTTCCGACCACATTCCTTCCTCGAAGATTAAACATCGTTTCTAAAATCGTAAAATTGGGTTAAGAACTGTCCAACGCATTATTAAAAAGTGGAAGGACAGTGGGGAAACATCTCCACTATCCTTCCACTTTTTAATAATGCGTTGGACAGTTCTTAACCCGATTTTACGATTTTAGTAGTTTCAGCAATCTCCTTAGATGTTTTCTCTGCTTGATGCTTGCCAATAATTTGACCCTTCTGAAACAGATTAACATCTTTTCCACGGCCACAGGATGTGTCTTTCGACATGGTTGTTTAACAAATGAGAAGCTACTTACTGCATCAGTTAGGGTTAAATAACTTGTTGCCAGCTGAAACATAATCACCCATGCAGTAATTATCCAATGGGAGGCTCTTACTTATTTGCTTAGTTAAATCCAGGTGGTGACCTTTTTTTGGCCAGGCAGTGTATAAATAATAATATTATAACATTATATTCTTTTACAATCACCATACCAAATTTTTAGCTTCTAACTACTTTGGATCTGGAGTTGGAGTAAAAAGAGTCCATGTTGGTCTCCAAAGGTCTCCAAAGCTCTTCAACACAAAAAAAACAGATTATATTACAGAAAAAATATGTAAGATGAATTATTTGTTTTATTTAATAGTGTCATTATTTAATACATGTAAATACAAATTCAGTTGTGGTTCAGGCCTTAACAACCAGCTGTATAAACCAATCAGAGCTTCTGAATTCAGATTTTGGGTGAAATTTCATTTCTTTCTCCAATCCAAAACAATACATGCCAATTTTTTGGATTTCTCTAATGTGTGTCATATAAGTGACAGCTTAGTTCACAAATTAGGTTCAGCTTTTTACAGCGAAAGCCGAGATAATACATTATCCGACTAAAACGGTTATAACGGATATAAATTTGATCTCAATTTGAAGAGGAGAAGCTCAGGTAAGCAGCGGTTATGATTTAATGCTGCTGTGTGGTTGATCTGGGTCGCAGTGCTGCTGTTTACTGTGTGCTTTCATTTTGCAATGGTAGCAAAGCATTATGAAAAATTGAACTTTTTCAGGATTTTTTATGCTCACTTATTTGAAGTAAACATACAGCATAAATGTGATTGTAAGATTCTGCTGGTTTGTTTGATATAAATATTGGCCATATTAATACTTTGATGACATTTTACCGCACTGCTCAAGCCAAGCGCTGAACAAACCGACACGCGTCGAGTTTATAGGAAACGTTGAGTTTAAGGGTACAAATTACTAAATGAAGGGCCTTGAGTTTCAAAGATTTTGAACTTAGGGAACGTCAAGTTACAAGTTACCACTGTATTACGAACACGCTTTCCCAGCAAGCTGGAGGGCTGTGTCTTAACCGGCATTTAAAATCTTATAGAGTGCTTGAAATAGTAGCCTCACCTCTAGTCAAAATTGATTTTAGCACACTATTTCGTATATAGTATGGTATTTGGAACAGCTTTCCTCTGCTCCATGTGCAGCCTGATACAGAGAGTTGCATGCTGATGTATTAAGTGAATTATAATATTTTCATTTTAGGTTTGTTTTTCTCTACTTGCTGAAGTTTTTGTTGGTGTTGCACAGCCCTCCCTTACCACGCCTACGCATCTACAGATCAGTGCTGTAGATGAAACTTACTATCTACGTAGTAGGTATTACATGAAGTGTTAACGTGGCAAGTATCACCTGATGCAAGTGTGGGATAGTCATCGAATAATTATTTACTTATTTATTTATTAGGATTTTTAACGTCATGCTTTACACTTTTTGGTTACATTCATGACAGAAACGGTAGTTTCTCATTACACAAGATTCATTCGTTCACAAATTTAAAGTCAAACAGAGGTCTTATATATATATATATACAGACAGTATTATATTGCATTAAACATGACTTTTATACATGACTTTAATACTTAATACTGCTTGGTGCTAGATCAAAATCAGTGTAAATGGTGATAGTACAAGCACTGTACAAATGACCAGTGATGTAGTAATCTGTAATTACTCAAATCTGTCCTGGATGACAAGGCTATTAACGAACACAGCCCATTATTCGTCTTTTGTAGATGGACTCAGCTGTTAAGTCAAATTAGACCAGACCTTAGGAACAAAAGGGTTGGCTTATAGGCATGCTAATCTTTGTAGGTTTGTAATTATATCAGGTCACTTTTTAGGTCACTTTTCTGATTCTGATTAATAAACGCTGGTGAGATAATTCATGATAAACATTGGGAATTAATTTCACTCTTAGATAGCTGCCAATGTCTCACTTCTATCAAATTTTCATGTCATTGTCGCATTGCCATGCTCTTCTTGCTTTAACATCACATTGCAGTGCCTCATTATCTCAACATCTATTGTCTTGAACTCAGTTTTACCATTGCTTTTTCCTGTTTAGGTTCAGGTGGGTCTATTTTACTGGGCAAAAGATAGGAAACCACCCTAGACAGGTCGCCAGTTTACCAGAGGGTAAACACACTTAGGCAATTTTGTATCTCCAGTTAACTTGACTGCATGTCTTTGGACTGTGCGAGGAAACCGACACAGACACAAGGAGAACATGCAAACTCCATACAGAAAGGTCGGTGCATGACTCTCCATGCGCAAAACTAGCCTTACGCACAAATTCACCAAAGTATGGGTGAATAAGTTGGGGCCGAGGCAAATATACCCTCCTCAAATGCAATCGGGGTCTCTAGCAGCTAAAGACAAATTGGAAGCAATTGCAGTCATGAAAAAGTAAAAAAAAAACAAATAATAATGAAATTAAATGATATTATTATGTGTTCACTAATCTGTGCTATAAATGTCCTTTCTGTACAATTCCTATCATTTAAATCATTTTACTGTCAAAATTGCTGAATTTCTTGTTCAAATACAGGGACAGATGCGATGTGAGGCAGAGATGAGCCTTGAATTGCACAATCCCTCACAAACTAGATTGAGCACATATACAGTAGACCCTTGAGTTTACCATATGAATATTTTGGGTTACGAACGATCTTTTTCAACTTAACGTACGAACAAATTTCGGATTACAAACAGAAATATAATAATTATATATATATATACAGTGTATCACAAAAGTGAGTACACCCCTCACATTTCTGCAGATATTTAAGTATATCTTTTCATGGGACAACACTGACAAAATGACACTTTGACACAATGAAAAGTAGTCTGTGTGCAGCTTATATAACAGTGTAAATTTATTCTTCCCTCAAAATAAGTCAATATACAGCCATTAATGTCTAAACCACCGGCAACAAAAGTCAGTACACCCCTTAGTGAAAGTTCCTGAAGTGTCAATATTTTGTGTGGCCACCATTATTTCCCAGAACTGCCTTAACTCTCCTGGGCATGGAGTTTACCAGAGCTTCACAGGTTGCCACTGGAATGCTTTTCCACTCCTCCATGACGACATCACGGAGCTGGCGGATATTCGAGACTTTGCGCTCCTCCACCTTCCGCTTGAGGATGCCCCAAAGATGTTCTATTGGGTTTAGGTCTGGAGACATGCTTGGCCAGTCCATCACCTTTACCCTCAGCCTCTTCAATAAAGCAGTGGTCATCTTAGAGGTGTGTTTGGGGTCATTATCATGCTGGAACACTGCCCTGCGACCCAGTTTCTGGAGGGAGGGGATCATGCTCTGCTTCAGTATTTCACAGTACATATTGGAGTTCATGTGTCCCTCAATGAAATGTAACTCCCCAACACCTGATGCACTCATGCAGCCCCAGACCATGGCATTCCCACCACCATGCTTGACTGTAGGCATGACACACTTATCTTTGTACTCCTCACCTGATTGCCGCCACACATGCTTGAGACCATCTGAACCAAACAAATTAATATTGGTCTCATCAGACCATAGGACATGGTTCCAGTAATCCATGTCCTTTGTTGACATGTCTTCAGCAAACTGTTTGCGGGCTTTCTTGTGTAGAGACTTCAGAAGAGGCTTCCTTCTGGGGTGACAGCCATGCAGACCAATTTGATGTAGTGTGCGGCGTATGGTCTGAGCACTGACAGGCTGACCCCCCACCTTTTCAATCTCTGCAGCAATGCTGACAGCACTCCTGCGCCTATCTTTCAAAGACAGCAGTTGGATGTGACGCTGAGCACGTGCACTCAGCTTCTTTGGACGACCAACGCGAGGTCTGTTCTGAGTGGACCCTGCTCTTTTAAAACGCTGGATGATCTTGGCCACTGTGCTGCAGCTCAGTTTCAGGGTGTTGGCAATCTTCTTGTAGCCTTGGCCATCTTCATGTAGCGCAACAATTCGTCTTTTAAGATCCTCAGAGAGTTCTTTGCGATGAGGTGCCATGTTGGAACTTTCAGTGACCAGTATGAGAGAGTGTGAGAGCTGTACTACTAAATTGAACACACCTGCTCCCTATGCACACCTGAGACCTAGTAACACTAACAAATCACATGACATTTTGGAGGGAAAATGACAAGCAGTGCTCAATTTGGACATTTAGGGGTGTAGTCTCTTAGGGGTGTACTCACTTTTGTTGCCGGTGGTTTAGACATTAATGGCTGTATATTGACTAATTTTGAGGGAAGAATAAATTTACACTGTTATATAAGCTGCACACAGACTACTTTTCATTGTGTCAAAGTGTCATTTTGTCAGTGTTGTCCCATGAAAAGATATACTTAAATATCTGCAGAAATGTGAGGGGTGTACTCACTTTTGTGATACACTGTATATACAGTGCTCAGCATAAATGAGTACACCCCAACAGATTTGTCAGAAAACCTTTAGTTTCTTTACAGAATCAACATTTTCTATGGGGTACTATACTACAAAATACTCCTACAAATGTGGGCCATTGATTGCAAACAAGATTTGTTCATTTGTACACACAAAAAAGTTATTTTCTCAACAAATTCATTCAAGACCATGTTGCAAAAATGAGTACACCCCAATGAAAGTCTTAGGAGTTTAGACTACAAAATTCTAATTAACACGAATTTAACCACATGTGAGTCTAATTATTCATTAAACAGGTGTCCAGCAGACAGTTGACAGTTAAAAGGGCATTACTTAACAAAGAAAACCCCATCCCATTTCATGCTGTCAGCAGTGGCACCACATGGAAGAGAAATGTCACAAGACCTGAGAAAGAAAATTGTTTCTTTACACAAGAAAGGTGAAGGCTACAAGAAGATCGGCAAAGCTTTACTGATCAGTCAGAATACTATAGCAAAAGTGATACAAAAATTTAACAAAGATGGAACTGCAACCATCTCACAGAGACGTCCAGGCCATCCACGGATGTTAACACCCAAACAGGAGCGTCTTCTGATGAGAAGGGTTGAAGAAAATCGCCATGCAAGTTCACTGTAGTTAGCTAAAGAGGTAAAAAGCCAAACTGGAGTGACTTTTTCCCGTGACACAGTACAGCGTACACTGCAGAAGAATGGCATGCATGGGTACCATCCACGAAGGAAGCCTCTCCTGAAGCCCATGCACAAAAAAGCCCGCCTAGAATTTGCCAGGGCCCATGCTGAAAAAGATGAAGACTACTGGGACTCTATACTCTGGAGGGATGAGACCAAGATAAATGTTTTTGGAACTGATGGCTTCCAAACTTTATGGCGTCACAAAGGTGAGGAGTACAAAGAAGAATGCATGGTGCCTACAGTGAAACATGGTGGTGGCAGTGTCCTTATGTGGGGCTGCATGAGTGCTGCTGGTGTTGGGGAGCTGCATTTCATCGATGGTATCATGAATTCACAGATGTGCTGCTCTATATTGCAGGACAAGATGCTACCATCACTTTGAGCCCTTGGTTGTCATGCACCTTTCCAACATGACAATGATCCAAAACACACATCTAAGGCCACTGTTGCATTTCTGAAGAAGAACAGGGTGTAAGTGATTCAGTATGTCTCCTGATCTGAACCCAATCGAACACCTACGGGGAATTCTGAAGACACAGGTTGAGCATCACTCTCCATCCAGCATCCAGGCTCTAAAAGAGGTCGTTCTTGAAGAATTGAAAAAGATAGACGTTGCAATTTGTCGCCAACTTGTTCATTCCATGCCTAGAAGACTTAATGCTGTCCATAAAAATCATAGTGGTCATACAAAATACTAGATGTAGTACTTTTTGATGTGGGGTGTATTCATTTTTGCATCAACTCATTTGAGTAAAATTGAATATTTTGTAATCTAAGTTATATTATTAACCTTACTTTTATGTTATGGGTTAAAGAAATGTTCTATGAAACTCAGTCTTGTCAAAATTTAGAAAATTGTTCCTGTGTTCAGTGAGATATTGATTAAAATCTTACTTTTCAAAGGGGGTGTACTCATTTATGCTGAGCACTGTATATGCAGTTAGTGAACATTCGGACAGTGGATGGTGTTTTTTCAGTGTTTTCTTTATATTTTAAAAAAATTTACATTAAAATGTCCCCAAAGAATGTGCAGAGAAAGCACAGTGGTGAGAAAATAAACAAATCTATTACATTTGTTGTTGTATAATTACTCCTGCCAGTAGCTGTCACTGTGTATCAGACAGAGGGGACATTTAGTGAGAGAGAAGAAGGAAGTTATTCTTTTGTGCAATTACACCTACAAAATAATAGAGAAATATGAGAGTTATTGTTGTTTCTGGTAGATACATTTTATAAAAAAAGAAGGAAATTTATTATGGTGTATGGTGTATTGTTGTTTCTGGTAGATACATTTTATAAAAAAAGAAGGAAATTTATTATGGTGTATGGTGCAGCACATGTACTGCACTGAAATGTGAATAACAAATGTTGTTTGTTATTGTTTATTACAGTATTATCTATTCTATAATTTAAGATTTAAGGGAAAATATACTTATATTCATAACAAAAAAGACCATCTAAGACATTAGAAAGGTTAGGTAAGGGGGTGGTTTGGGAGGTCTGGCACGGATTAATTCTATTTACATTATTTCTTATTGGAAAAATAGGTTTAACTAACAAACATTTTGACTTAAGAACAGCCCTTAGGAACCAATTAAATTCGTAAGTCAAGGGTCTACTGTAATTGGCACGTACATTTTGCTATCTCTCTGTATGCCACCAATGGCCATAGTCGAGGTAACGTATTTCACGTATGTGTATAACATAGTTAGTCTTGCTGATCTGTCATAAACCTGGACTAAAAATGCACAAGGCAGCCAGTACCTCTGCCTCACTGAAAGGGGCGTGCGTGAGCCCATGCTCTTCTGTCGCTGTTCCTCTACACAGAGATACATGTAGCAAGCACTGATACACTAGCTAAAAATCTAAGTGCACCTCAGCAGTGTGCTTTTTAATTTTTTTGAGATAAAGATGTAAGGCATGAGATTACTGTAAACACGGGTGGCACGGTGGCTAAGTGGGTAGCACTGTCGCCTCACAGCAAGAAGATCCTGGGTTCGATCCCCAGGTGGGGCGGTCCGGGTCCTTTGTGTGTGGAGTTTGCATGTTCTTCCCGTGTCTGCTTGGGTTTCCTCCCACAGTCAATTGAGGTAAATTGGCGATATTAAATTGTCCAAGACTGTTCGATATTAAAACTTGTTAACTGATGAATCTTGTGTAATGAGTAACTACCGTTTCCTGTCATGAATGTAACCAAAAGTGTAAAACATGATGTTAAAATCCTAATAAACAAACAAACAAACTGTAAACACTGCTGCCTTGCAGATTGATCATTTAACACCTGTAACACCAGGTGGAATAAAGTTAGGTAGGTTTGTTTGGTTACATTGCTACTTACTGTTCTTTAGCCTATTTGTGTCTTTGTGCATTTGTGATTGTTTCTGAGTGTGTGTGCACATTATTTGATTCATTATTTGATTGTTTATACATTCATATGACAGTGCCCCCCACACACACTTAAGACATTCTCCTGCCCATCTGACTACTTTTAGCACTTGGCAGCTTTTCTTCGTGAACCTATGTGGCCTCTCGATTCTGTTGCTGCCCCTGGACATGTCCACTACAACATAACAATACTGTTGACCAAGCCAACTTTCCAATAACAGAAATGTAATAAGCCTATTTGTAGGTAAGATGGACTCCTAAATGTCTTGTCAGTACAATGTTTATCTATGGAGATTGCAAGGCTTTAATTAATCTTAACTTTATACAGTAGTTATGGGTGTAGCTAAAATAGGTATACTCACTAATTGGGAGTGTCTGCATACTTTTGTCCATATAATTTGATTTGGTACTATGTGCTACTATGTTATTTATCAATTAGTTAAATTACACTGCTTGACCAAAAGTATTCAGACAACTAACCATGAGCTTGTTCCTCTTTATCTCAAGCTTGTTTTTAAAGGGACTGATGTCAGGGCTTTTTGACTGCCACTGTACACCGATGAGGCATAACATTATGACCACCTTCCTAATACTGGTTGGTCACAGTCATGCACAAACAGGCAAGAGCCTTCTCCAAACTGTTGTCTCAAAGTTACATAATAGATTTTTTACACTTCTTGCAATATGTGTTTCCAAAATACCTAAACTCCGTAATTGGATGAATGTCTGCATATTATTTGCTATATAGTGTTTTTACTAGCTTATTCACCCTTAACAGGGTCACAGTGAGTCTGCAGCCACCTAAAACACCCTAAACAGGACAGCATTTGCATGTCATCACACTTTTACATGAACTTACACATTCAGGGGCATTTTAAAATTTCCAGATAACCATCTACATGTTTTGGTAGGGGAAGAGTACCAGGTGGAAACCAGATGGACACATCCACATTCTTTTTTACTCTTAATGATTTTATATCACATTTTAACTACATTTTCTGCTGTTCACCCCGGGGTAGTTCTGACAGAAACCTGTTTACACACCTGAGGTTGAAGCCTGTAAGTCAAGACTGCCCTGCCAACAATGCTGCTCTTTATGACGTGAGCCTGGCATGTTTGCCCCGAAAATGTCTGGAACTCACTACAGACTTTATTACAGACTGGACCGAATAATGAAGAACTCCAGTTGTTTGTTTATTCTTTTCACTAATTATAACTTTTAGTTTAAATTCATTTTGTGTATTTATGATTTGTGTAGCTCCTATTCATTCAAATTATCATTCAGTCCACCAAAGGAAGATGGGTCCTTGCTGAGTCTGGTTCCTCTTAAGGTTTCTTCATTTAATTTTAAGGGAGTTTTTTCCTTGCCACTGTCCCCTCTGTAGCTAAAATAGACATCCTTACTTATTGGGAGTGTCCACATACTTTTGTCCATATAATGTAGTTCTGGTTTGGTACTATGTGCTACTATATTATTTATCAGTTATTTAAATTACACTACTTGACCAAAAGTATTTGGACAACTGACTATGAGCTTGTTCCAGTTTATCCCACATTTGTTTTTTCCTGTAATTTTAAGGGAGTTTTTCTTTGCCACTGTTTTTTGGTCTGTCGGCTCTGGATTCTGTAAAGTTGCTATAAGAAAATGTTTATTATACAAAAATAAATTTTATCTGACTTGACATTAATCAGAACCATGTCTCAAGAAATCATGTTACTGTAGTTACTTTTTGGTCCCATATTTCGCTTGTGCCCATCTTGATAGTTGCCAAGAACAAGAGTGGGCACCAGATGGTGTGGCATCATGCTCTTAGGTAATGAAATCATAAATTAGACTCAGCACAGCACTCCAGAAACACATTAAACTAAAACCAAATGCTGGATTACTGTAAACGTTCACAGTGCAATAAAATTTTTTGTTTTAATAGTTAAACAATGTCAAACTCATGTTAATACAATAACTTTAAAAGTGTTTTAGTAATTAGCCTGCACCATTTAAATAAACTAAAGACATGTTCTCCATGTACCCAAGTGGGTTTATTTTGGGTACTTCAATTTCCCTCCACCTCCCGGTTTCCTTCCTATGAAATGATTAGCAAAAAAATAATGAATGAATACAGAGGCAATGGTAAAGTGCTTTAAAAAAAGAATGCAGTAAGCATTTACAAAAAAAGAAAACAAGATTTAAAAAAAAATATTGATGCCATTTCAAAGACAATTAATGGCTTAAATAACACTGGACAACAAAGTTCTGTTTCCTTTAAATTTCTTGTGATCAAGTCAAGTCAAATTTATTTATATAGCGCTTTTTACAATAGACATTGTCTCAATGCAACTTTACAAAATTCAGGACCAACAGATACAAAAACCCCTGTTGAGCAAGCCGAGGGTGGCAAGGAAAAACTCCCTGAAAATTACAGGAAGAAACCTTGAGAGGAACCAGACTCAGCAGGGCCCATCCTTCTTGGGTGGCCTGGAGGATACTTTAAATAAATAGTATTTACACAAATCATACACAGAATTAAATTGAACTGAAAGTTATAACTAGCAATAAATAAATAAATAATAATAAAGTTATTATTCAGTCTAGTCTGTAATAAAGTCTGTAGTGAGTTCTTGACATACTTGGTGCAAACACGCCAGGTCCTGGCACATCCGGCAGGAGCAGCATTGTTGGCACGGCAGTCTCTACCTCATTCCTTTACCTCGCGCGGGTAAACAGGTTTCCATCAGGACGACCTTGGGGTAAAACAACAGAAAATGTAGTTAAAAATGTACAATGCGAGTTGAGTAAAATATCAGTTTTACAGAGAGTTTTAGACTCCGGCAGCCCTAATTATTACAGCATAACTAAAAGGGAGAGCGAGCAGGTAACAAGGTCATGAAGGCTTTCACAGGACATCAGCGCCCACCTCCCCCACCACCATCAAACCTGAGTGATCGGACAAAAGAGGCAGAACAACAGCAACCCAACATCCCTGATCACCACAAGTCTCTATGACCAAGAACACCCAAGCTCTGCGCCTTTGTCTTTACTAATCCGAAGCCTGATGCCGGGTTGCCACTGTTGGGCCCTGGAGCAAGGCCCTTAACCCTCAATTGCTCAGACTGTAAGTCACTTTGAATAAAAGCGTCTGCTAAATGCCAAAAATATAAACGTAAAATGTCTAGACTTAAACATTGCGACTGTGTCCGAATCCCGAACAGAGGCAGGAAGATTATTCCAAAGTTGTGGAGCTTTGTAAGAAAAAGCTCTTCCACCAGCCGCGATCTTTTTACGGTCATGGTGACAGACCCATTCACAAATGTAGTTTCTGATTGTCTGTATCACATAGAACTTTTGAGAAATGAGAATAAGTTTTACTCATTATAACACATTCAAATCTTACACATATCATTAGTTCAACTGAGCTAAAAGTGTTTTGCTGCTGATTTTCGTTTCTACTCAACATCTGGCGCATCTCGTATTAGTGTCCGGCGATAGTCAGCCAACATTTTTGGATTCTAGTGGCCTTGGTAACATTTTTCCATTGTGAAGTTTGGTGCTCAATAGTTGCAAAAGAAAATTTTCAGCAACATCCTTAAAGTAGTTTATGTGCTACATTTCTTCTGCCCTGGGGTCAAATTCTGACATTCGGACAGTTATTTTTAGTGTAATAAGATTTTTTTTTTATGGCTGCCCCAATTGCAAATTAAGCAGCAATAGTTGGTATATCTGAGATGCAATCCAAGAAGCAGTGCCACTCTACATCTCCAGATGTTTCAGTTGTAATTGCTGTACTTGATGTGTTTCTGTCACGAGGGGGCTAGACGAGACAAGAGGGGCAGACACACGCAGAGATGTATAATTAAGTTTATTAATAACAAAAGACATGACAGACTGGCTATTAAGCAAACAAAGACAAAACTGGCTAAACACGGCTAAACAAGGCTAATTAGGCTAAATAGGGCTAACAAGGCTAACTAGGCTAAACACAACTAAACTAGGCTAACAAGACAAACTAAGCTAAACAAGGCTAACAATGCTAATATGACTAAACAATGCTAACAAAACTAACAAGACTAAACTAGGCTAAACAAGGCTAACAAGGCTAAACTAGACTAAACACTGCTAAACAGGGCTAACAAAGCTAACAAGGCTAAACTAAGCTAAACGAGGCTAACAGGACTAACATGACTAAACAAGGCTAAACTAGGCTAACAAGACTAAACTAGGCTAACAAGACTAAACTAGGCTAAACGAGGCTAACAGGACTAACATGACTAAACAAGGCTAAACTAGGCTAAACTAAGCTAAACAAGGCTAACAGGACTAACATGACTAAACAAGGCTAAACTAGGCTAACAAGACTAAACTAGGCTAACAAGACTAAACTAGGCTAACAAGACTAAACTAGGCTAAACGAGGCTAACAAGACTAAACTAGGCTAAACAAGGCTAACAAGGCTAAACCAAGCTAAACAAGGCCAACAGGACTAACATGACTAAACAAGGCTAAACTAGGCTAAACGAGGCTAACAGGACTAACATGACTAAACTGGGCTAAACTAGGCTAACATGACTAAACAAGGCTAAACTAGGCTAACAAGGCTAACATGACTAAACAAGGCTAACAAGACTAAACTAGGCTAACAAGACTAAACTAGGCTAACAAAACTAACAGGACTAACAAAACTAACAGGACTAACAAAACTAACAGGACTAACATGACTAACATGACTAAACAAGGCTAAACAAGGCTAAACGGACTAACATGACTAAACAAGGGTAAACTAGGCTAACAAGACTAAACTAGGCTAACATGACTAAACAAGGCTAACATGACTAAACAAGGCTAACAAGTCTAACAATGCTAGACTAGGCTAACAAAGCTAAACAAGAAGCTACAAACAAACCAGACTGAACAGAGTTACAGACACATACGAGCCACAAACCATCAGACAGAGTCACTTCCAAAGCAAGTCAAAGCCACAAACCATCAGACAGAGTCACTTCCAAAGCAAGTCAACCCAGCCTTCCCCAGCTCCCCTCTTAAGTACCCTGCACAGCTGGGGTTAATTAGCTTAGGGAACCAATCATCAGAGAGGCGTGGCAGCAGACTGAGTGTGCTCACAGAAAGGGGGGTGTGGCACACAGGAGCTCATTGTGACAGTTTCAACAACAGTTCCATGTTGTGATATGTTTCCTTCATGTGTGCAGCATACCAACAGGTACTGAAGGATAGATATTGTCACTGTATAACAAGACAGCCTTGAGGCTTAACAATCATGAATCAATACAACGGTATGTGATAGGAAATTTTAGAGGTGATTTCTGTTATCAGCAGCTCGAAATACACCCAAAAGTGTTCAAGAAACAAAATCTGTTGACCAGTGTTATTTGGACACCTGGCTATACGCTTACTGGACATTCCATTCCAAAAAACATGGGCATTAATGTAAAATTGTTTCCTCCTTTTCAGATTTAACAGTTTTCTAGAAACATTACATTTAGCATTAGCTAGCATTTTAAGGTTTGCTCTGATGTTAATACAGGGAATACATGGAATAAAGATAACAACATCCTTTGGTACTTGGTGGAAAAACCTTTGGTGGAACTTTGATGAGCTAAATTGCCGCCTCCTCCAGTCGACTCTGAGTCCTGGCCACAGACTCCAGACTGCTTTCCAGGGTCCTCTGGAGGTCTCGCCTCTGCGTCCAGATAGAGTTCTTACCATTCGTGACATTCTAGCTCTTGTAGTAGTAGCAGTTAGCATCAATAGGGTTAGTTCAGTGCATCATCAAATCAAGGTTTATTTGTCACATGCATCCTTGTTTTCTTGTTAAGCTTTCTGCTTAGTTCTTTGTCTTATGTCATTCTGCTTCTTGTGTTGTTCCATAGTGGTTTTTATGTTCATTGTCTCAACGTTGTATGAATTGTTTAAGGTATTCCTTGTTTTAGAATTTAAGAATTTGTCTAACAATAATCTAGTTATTTGTTTTTTACTCATCTAAGAATTGTCCTAAGAGTTTTCCTCTGTATTATAGTAACCATCATCTTTTTTTCCTCTATTCTGTGTGTAGTCATGGTTTCCTTGTTTTTATTAATAAGAAATTTTTTTAAATCTATGCTACTGTGTCCTGTTACCTTTTCTAACACCAAATTACACTGTCATTGATGCCAAAGGTTGTGCAAGCAAGTACTAGGGAAGGCTACATTTAATGTCGCATAGTACTCACAAGAAATGTAGGAATCAGGTGCAGGTTTTATTTGGGCAAACACAATCCACAAACTCCAAGGTCATACACGGGTTATCCAAATATATAAGCAAACAAATCCAAAGGGCTCAAGAGAATACTCACAATCAGGAAACAGAATAAACAAGGTCATACACGATAATCAGATACACACTAGAAAATGCTCAGAATTTGGCAGTAATGCCAAACAAGACTTCACAACATGAGTTTCTACCTGTGGGGTATTTATACCACCACAAAATGGCCGCCAAACAGGAAGTGGCTGCACAATAGAAATCTGGGGACAGGGACCTCTGGTGGCGTGGAGGAGCAGCCACAGCATGTGTGACATTTAATCCTGTCCATATAGTACTGGTTTCTTCTTTATTCCTTTTTTTAATGTCTGCAGGTTAGCTTTTTTGCTGAATTCATTTGTACATGCTTTTAAAATATTGTAAAGATAAAAAGATGATACACCACTACCTAAGACTGAAGAAGTCATTCGGATTGAGTGACGAAACGTATCTCTACCACAAACTTGTGTCCAGATGAACTGATTCAACTTTGTGGATACCTAAAATATTGTTTTTTTTCATACTAATCGATCAAGGGTGTTGATAATGTTGACCACAATGGTATGTACTATATATGTATTTTCTCGGCTGCTCCCGGTAGGGGTCACCAGCGGATCGTGAACCGCATTATTGATTTGGCACAGTTTTTACACCGAATGCCCTTCCTGACACAACCCTCCCTAATTATCCGGGCTTGGGACCGGCACTACAATGCACTGGTTTATGCATCCTAGCGACTATTTACCTATAGGACAATTCAGTGTCTCCAATTAGCCTGGCTGCATGTTTTTGGACTGTGGGAGGAAACCGGAGCACCCGGAGGAAACCCACACAGACACGTGGAGAACATGCAAACTCCACACAGAAAGGACCCAGACCTCCCCACCTGGGGATCGAACCCAGGACCTTCTTGCTGTGAGGTGTTTGTTTGTTTGTTTATTAGGATGTTAATGTCATGTTTTACACTTTGGTTACATTCATGACAGGAACGGTAGTTACTCATTACACAAGGTTCATCAGTTCACAAGGTTATATCGAACACAGTTAGGGACAATTTTTTTTCTAATATTCACCTCACTTGCATGTCCTTGGACTGTGGGAGGAAACTGGAGCACCCGGAGTAAACGCAGACACGGGGAGAACATGCAAACTCCACACAGAAAGGACCCGGACTGCCCCGCCTGGGGATCGAACCCAGGACCTTCTTGCTGTGAGGCGACAGTGCTACCCACTTAGCCACCTGCTGTGAGGTGACAGTGCTACCTACTTAGCCATCGTGCCGCCCACCACAACTGTATGCACTAAAATTATATTAATTAACAAACACTAAGGTGTTTAAAACTTGTTTTGTTTTACTTTATGCAATGACAGTTTTGGGATACTAATAATTTTTGTAAATGTCC
Organism: Trichomycterus rosablanca; assembly: GCF_030014385.1. Lineage (NCBI taxonomy): Eukaryota > Metazoa > Chordata > Actinopteri > Siluriformes > Trichomycteridae > Trichomycterus > Trichomycterus rosablanca. The sequence continues at coordinate 10,599,965 of NC_086011.1, forward strand.
TTATTGTGACAGAATGATTGAAACACTTCTCTCTCCATAGAAAGCTAATACATTTTAGTTATTTTATAAATCTGTTAAACGTTTTCTGAAAATATGACTTATTTCTTTGCACGTTCTTGCAAATCCTTGGCTTATTGACATCCACCCATGCCTGGCTGATAAATGATGTACGAGGGAAACTATATAGGGTATTTTTTTAAATGCTAAAGAACTGCTTCATGAAGATTGATAGCACAGCAACAGCAGAGGATGGAGATCACATGAGCTTTGATTGAGCCAGGCTTTGATATCTTTTTTAAACCCACAGAGTAAACAAGAATAAAAACATCGCCATTCATCACACTAACAAAACCATCTACTTTGCTAAAAGAGCAAGGCACTCAAGCACTTCACTACAAATTGAATAGCAAAAGGATCCATTTGGTTGTACAGCCCTCCTTGATCAGTATAGGGGTCTACAGTGATGGAAGAAAGATAGAATTGGCTAATTGGATACTACTAGTTGAGTAGTAGAGTAGAAAAACATGCAGGAATACAATGATAAATTCACCTGCTTATTGTGGAATGGTTCTTTAATTTTTTGTACATTTTTTTGTGTCACAGAAGTCACAGGCATTCTAAATGTGTTTAATCCTAAATATGATTAAGCTGACAAGCCAAAATGTTAAGTATAAATCATTTCTTTGTACTTTTTTAGTTAAATAAAATTTCAAGAGAAACAAAAAACATATTCTTGTTTTACTACATCTTACAAATGAAAATGGGGTTTGTAATAATGTGTTTAATTGTTTTTTCCCATTTATTTATTAATTGTTCCTATTTTCTCTCCAATCTAGTCATATATATATATATATATATATATATATATTATATATATATACACATACAGTGGGGGAAATAAGTATTTGATCCCCTGCTGATTTTGTAAGTTTACCTTCTTACAAAGACTTGAACAGTCTATAATTTTTATGGAAGGAAAAAAACATTAAATAAAAGTTATAAATTAATTTGTATTTAATTAAGGGAAATAAGTATTTGATCCCCTACCAACCAGCAAGAATTCTGACCCCCACAGAGTTTATGTGCCCATGAGGCACACAAATTAGTCCTGTCCCTGTATAAAAGACTCCTGTCACAGAATCAGTTTCTTCCGTTCAAATCTCTCGACCACCATGAACAAGACCAAAAAGCGATCAAAGGACGTCAGGGACAAGATTGTAGACCTGCACAAGGCTGGAATGGGCTACAAGACCATCAGCAAGAAGCTTGGTGAGAAAGAGACCACTGTTGGTGCGATAATCCGAAAATGGAAGAAATACAAGATCACAGTCAATCGCCCTCACTCTGGAGCTCCATGCAAGATCTCACCTGGTAGGGTAAGAATGATTCTGAGAAAGGTGAGGTCAGTCCAGAATTACACAGGAGGAGCTTGTCAATGATCTCAAGGGAGCTGGGAGCACAGTCACCAAGAAAACCATTAGTAACACACTTCGCCGTAATGGATTGAGATCCTGCAGTGCCCGCAAAGTCCCTCTGCTCAAGAAGGCTCATGTACAGGCCCGTCTGAAGTTTGCCAATGAACACCTGAATGATTCAGAGAAAGCTTGGGAGAATGTGATATGGTCAGATGAGACCAAAATTGAGCTCTTTGGCATCAACTCCACTCGCCATGTTTGGAGGCAAAGAAATGCCCGGTGGGGATGGTGTTCTTGGGGTCATATCCAGCATTTCTCTGCTCCCAGCTCCCTTGAGATCACTGACAAGCTAAAGGGTAAACTTACAAAATCAGCAGGGGATCAAATACTTATTTCCCCCACTGTGTATATATACAGTATATATATACAGTGTATCACAAAAGTGAGTACACCCCTCACATTTCTGCAAATATTTCATTATATCTTTTCATGGGACAACACTATAGAAATAAAACTTGGATATAACTTAGAGTAGTCAGTGTACAGCTTGTATAGCAGTGTAGATTTACTGTCTTCTGAAAATAACTCAACACACAGCCATTAATGTCTAAATGGCTGGCAACATAAGTGAGTACACCCCACAGTGAACATGTCCAAATTGTGCCCAAAGTGTCAATATTTTGTGTGACCACCATTATTATCCAGCACTGCCTTAACCCTCCTGGGCATGGAATTCACCAGAGCTGCACAGGTTGCTACTGCAATCCTCTTCCACTCCTCCATGATGACATCACGGAGCTGGTGGATGTTCGAAACCTTGAACTCCTCCACCTTCCACTTGAGGATGCGCCACAGGTGCTCAATTGGGTTTAGTCCATCACCTTTACCTTCACCTTTACCACCTTACCTTACCTTTGGGGTCGTTATCCTGTTGGAAAACTGCCATGAGGCCCAGTTTTCGAAGGGAGGGGATCATGCTCTGTTTCAGAATGTCACAGTACATGTTGGAATTCATGTTTCCCTCAATGAACTGCAGCTCCCCAGTGCCAGCAACACTCATGCAGCCCAAGACCATGATGCTACCACCACCATGCTTGACTGTAGCCAAGATACAGTTGTCTTGGTACTTCTCACCAGGGCGCCGCCACACATGCTGGACACCATCTGAGCCAAACAAGTTTATCTTTGTCTCGTCAGACCACAGGGCATTCCAGTAATCCATGTTCTTGGACTGCTTGTCTTCAGCAAACTGTTTGCGGGCTTTCTTGTGCGTCAGCTTCCTTCTGGGATGACGACCATGCAGACCGAGTTGATGCAGTGTGCGGCGTATGGTCTGAGCACTGACAGGCTGACCTCCCACGTCTTCAACCTCTGCAGCAATGCTGGCAGCACTCATGTGTCTATTTTTTAAAGCCAACCTCTGGATATGACGCCGAACACGTGGACTCAACTTCTTTGGTCGACCCTGGCGAAGCCTGTTCCGAGTGGAACCTGTCCTGGAAAACCGCTGTATGACCTTGGCCACCATGCTGTAGCTCAGTTTCAGGGTGTTAGCAATCTTCTTATAGCCCAGGCCATCTTTGTGGAGAGCAACAATTCTATTTCTCACATCCTCAGAGAGTTCTTTGCCATGAGGTGCCATGTTGAATATCCAGTGGCCAGTATGAGAGAATTGTACCCAAAACACCAAATTTAACAGCCCTGCTCCCCATTTACACCTGGGACCTTGACACATGACACCAGGGAGGGACAATGACACATTTGGGCACAATTTGGACATGTTCACTGTGGGGTGTACTCACTTATGTTGCCAGCTATTTAGACATTACTGGCTGTGTGTTGAGTTATTTTCAGAAGACAGTAAATCTACACTGCTATACAAGCTGTACACTGACTACTCTAAGTTATATCCAAGTTTCATGTCTATAGTGTTGTCCCATGAAAAGATATAATGAAATATTTGCAGAAATGTGAGGGGTGTACTCACTTTTGTGATACACTGTATATATATATATATATATATATATATATATATACAGTGCCTTGCAAAAGTATTCAGCCCCCTTGAACTTTTCAACCTTTTGCCACATTTCAGGCTTCAAACATAACGATATGAAATTGTAATTTTTTGTGAAGAATCAACAACAAGTGGGACACAATCGTGAAGTGGAACGAAATTTATTGGATATTTTAAACTTTTTTTAGAAATAAAAAACTGAAAAGTGGGGCGTGCAATATTATTCAGCCCCCTTGCGTTAATACTTTGTAGCGCCACCTTTTGCTGCGATTACAGCTGCAAGTCGCTTGGGGTATGTCTCTATCAGTTTTGCACATCGAGAGACAGAAATTTTTGCCCATTCTTCCTTGCAAAACAGCTCGAGCTCAGTGAGGTTGGATGGAGAGCGTTTGTGAACAGCAGTTTTCAGCTCTTTCCACAGATTCTCGATGGGATTCAGGTCTGGACTTTGACTTGGCCATTCTAACACCTGGATACGTTTATTTGTGAACCATTCCATTGTAGATTTTGCTTTATGTTTTGGATCATTGTCTTGTTGGAAGATAAATCTCCGTCCCAGTCTCAGGTCTTTTGCAGACTGCAACAGGTTTTCTTCCAGAATGGTCCTGTATTTGGCTCCATCCATCTTCCCATCAATTTTAACCATCTTCCCTGTCCCTGCTGAAGAAAAGCAGGCCCAAACCATGATGCTGCCACCACCATGTTTGACAGTGGGGATGGCGTGTTCAGGGTGATGAGCTGTGTTGCTTTTACGCCAAACATAACGTTTTGCATTGTGGCCAAAAAGTTCGATTTTGGTTTCATCTGACCAGAGCACCTTCTTCCACATGTTTGGTGTGTCTCCCAAATGACTTTTTATAGATATCTTTGAGAAATGGCTTTCTTCTTGCCACTCTTCCATAAAGGCCAGATTTGTGCAGTGTACGACTGATTGTGTCCTATGGACAGAGTCTCCCACCTCAGCTGTAGATCTCTGCAGTTCATTCAGAGTGATCATGGGCCTCTTGGCTGCATCCCTGATCAGTCTTCTCCTTGTTTGAGCTGAAAGTTTAGAGGGACGGCCGGGTCTTGGTAGATTTGCAGTGGTCTGATACTCCTTCCATTTCAATATGATCGCTTGCACAGTGCTCCTTGAGATGTTTAAAGCTTGGGAAATCTTTTTGTATCCAAATCCGGCTTTAAACTTCTCCACAACAGTATCTCGGACCTGCCTGGTGTGTTCCTTGGTCTTCATGATGCTCTCTGCGCTTTAAGTAGAACAGAGCAGGTGCATTTATACGGAGACTTGATTACACACAGGTGGATTCTATTTATCACCATCAGTCATTTAGGTCAACTTTGGATCATTCAGAGATCCTCACTGAACTTCTGGAGTGAGTTTGCTGCACTGAAAGTAAAGGGGCTGAATAATATTGCACGCCCCACTTTTCAGTTTTTTATTTCTAAAAAAAGTTTAAAATATCCAATACATTTCATTCTACTTCACGATTGTGTCCCACTTGTTGTTGATTCTTCACAAAAAATTACAATTTCATATCGTTATGTGTGAAGCCTGAAATGTGGCAAAAGGTTGAAAAGTTCAAGGGGGCTGAATACTTTTGCAAGGCACTGTATATATATATTGCGTACATGGAGACCCACACACTGTGCCCAGACCAGCCAACAGAGAATGTAATTGCTGCAGCAATTACAAACCACTGCTTGAGCATTTTTCCCCCTACAGACACAGCCAATTCCGTCTGTGTAGGTGCCTGGCCAGTAGATAACACAGCTAAGACTTACACCACGGTATCAACCATAACATTAAATTCACCTCCTTGTTTCTACACTCACTCTCACTCTGCATGCTTTGTTAGCCCCCTTTCACCCTGTTCTTCAATGGTCAGGACCACCACAGAGCAGGTATTATCTGGGTGGTGGATCATTCTCAGCACTGCAGTGACACTGACATGGTGGTGGTGTGTTAGTGTGTGTTGTGCTGGTATGAGTGGATTAGACACAGCACTGAGAAGTCCACCAACCAAAAATGTCCAGCCAACAGCGCCTCGTGGGCAGCGTCCTGTGACCACTGATGAAAGTCTAGAAGATGACCAACTTAAACAGCAGCAATAGATGAGCGTGGACCAACAGGGTAGGAGTGTCTAATAAAGTGGACAGTGCTGCTGTGTCTGATCCACTCATACCAGCACACACTAAAACACCACCACCATGTCACTGCAGTGCTGAGATTCATCCACCACCTAAATAATACCTGCTCTGTGGTGGTCCTTTGGGGGTCCTGTCCATTGAAAAACAGGGTGAAAGCAGGCTAAAAATGCATGTAGAGAAGCAGATGGACTACAGTCAGTAATTGTAGAACTTCAAAGTGCTTCTATATAAGTGGAGCTGATAAAATGGACAGTGAGTGTAGAAACAAGGAGGTGGTTTTAATGTTATGGCTGATCAGTGTATGTACTAGAAGTGATTGAATACTTTATTTACCTCACTGTATCAACACTTTCCATGCAGCACAGCGGCAGAGCACCAGGATCTATTTGCACAGTAAAATAGTCACTAATGAAACCACTAATAAATGTCAACAACTCCAAATTCACAACATGGCCACAAGTATATGGACACTTAAGCATTAATATAAAGTTTGCTGATATTTTAAATGTCTTTTTACTAGATTTAAGAACAGGACGGCAAGGATTTACTTTTATTTTGATAAAAATCTCCAAATTTTGCAACCCCCTTGCAGCCAGGATTGTATGACCTATTGCCTTAGCTCTGAGCTGTTGTGGCTTCTAGACATTTAAATTTTAATGACAGCAGTTACAGTTAACTAGGGCAGCTCTAGCAGAATAGACATTTTGTAAAGGGGACATTTTAAGATGGTGACATATTTCTATTGGGTTATTCTGTATTCTGATGTACTGAAAGGATGCCAAATTAGTGGACCTGTAAGCAAATAAGGCTGCTAAAATCAAAGTAGATGTGTCCAAACGCTTGGCCAGGTTTCATGTGTCTGGACAATGGAACAAGATAGGAAATAAACACAATGTTTTTTGAATTATGACCTGACTATGTATAAGCACGTACAATAAATCACAGAGACAATATCTCACATCTTCAATAGCTAAAATGTATCTAGAAACCAAACACTCAGTGCAAAACATAAATGTTAAGAAAGAAGCAATGCTTTGAAGGTCAGACTGAAAGTAAATATATTTATGCACACGATGCAAGCCAGGAGTGCCATTATAAAAGGGCTTTGATTTCAAGGAAAACAGGAAGTAAACGTCTTATAGATAAAAAATAGCAATCCAGAATTCATGCCGACATTAGTGATTCTGAACTATTTAGCCAGAGTACCTGATTTAATCAAGCAAACCCTTCAAAACTTACTATAAGTCATCTTACAGAAATACATGGGTTGTTCACACAGTATGTGTGCCACTGTATATCATATATCACAGCACCACACTATATTGTGAGAGCTCAGCAGGTGCTGGACTAGTACTGTTCAAGCCCAGCTGCTGCCACTTTCCACTATTGGGCCCCTAGCAAGGCCCTTAACCTTTAATTACTCAAATTGTATTCAGTCATAATCTCAAGTCCCTCTGACTTGAATGGCTTGATTAATGTACAGTAGTTTGTTGTCCACTTATTAACAGTATATTCATTATTTATTTACAACCCCAAATCAGAAAAAGTTGGACAGTATGGAAAATGCAAATAAAATAAAAATGCAGTGTTCCTTACATTTGCTTATGATTACACACAGTTTGAACCCAATACATTTCATGTTTTGTTCTGCTCAACTTCATTTCATTTGTTAATATAACTCCATTCCTGCATTTCAGGCCTGCAACACATTCCAAAAAAAGTTAGGACGGGGGCAATTTAGGGCTAGTAATAAGGTTAAAAAAACTAAATAATGATGTGATTCCAAACAGGTGATGTCAACAGATGATTGTAATCATGGTTTGGTACAAAAGCAGCATCCAGGAAAGGCTGAGTCTTTGATGAGCAAAGATGGACAGAGCATCTTCAGTTTGTCAACAAATGCGTGATAAAATTATTGAAATGTTTTAAGAACAATGTACCTCAAAAAAAGATTAGAAGGGATTTGCATATTTCTCCCTCTACAGTGCAAAATATTATTAAACGATTTAAGGGATCTGAAAAAATTTCAGTGCGTAAAGGCCAAGGGTGCAAGCTTAAACTGAACGCTCATGATCTTCATGATCGTCCCTCAGACGGCAATGCATTAAAAACCGCCACTCAACAATAGCTGATATAACCACATGGGCAAGGGATTACGTTGGCAAACCTTTGTCAATACAGAGTTACATGCACAAATGCCACTTAAAACTTTACTGTGCAAAAAAGAAGTCTTATGTTAACCATGTCCAGAAGCGGCGTCGACTTCTCTGGGCTCTGAGGCATCTAGGATGGTCCAACACACAGTGAAAACATGTATTGTGGTCTGATGAATCAGCATTCCAGGTCATTTTTGAAAAAAAAAAACGCTGTGTGTTCTGGACCAAAGACGAAAAGGACCATCCAGACTGTCATCAGTCCAAAAGCTAGGGTCTGTCATGGTATGGGGCTGTGTCAGTGCCCTTGGCAAAGGTCATTTACACTTCTGTGATGGCAGCATTAATGCAGAAAAATACATTGAGATCTTAAATCAACATATGCTGCCTTCAAGACGTCATCTTTTCCAGGGATGTCCGTGCATTTTTCAACAAGACAATGCAAAACCACATGCTGCACACATTACAAAGACATGGCTGTGGAAGAAGAGGGTACGGGTACTGGACTGGCCTGCCTACAGTCCTGACCTGTCCCCAATAGAGAATGTGTGGAGAATTTTGAAACAAAAAATGCGACAACGACGACCCCGTACTGTAGCACATCTGTTTGCAGGAAGAATGGGACAAAATAAAATCACTTGGTATCCTCGGTGCCAAAACGTCTTTTAAATGTGGTGAAAAAGAATGGCAACATTACAAAGTGGTTAATGTGTTACTTTTTTCCCAACTTTTTTTGGAATGTGTTGCAGGCCTGAAGTGCAGGAATGGATGTTTATTAATAAATAAAATTAAGTTAAGCAGACCAAACATGAAACATGATGTCACGCTTAGAGCCTCTGTGTGTGCTCCTGAGGTGCCATGCCCCCCTCTCCATGAGCACACTCTGTCTCCTGCCACACCCCATTCCTGATTGGCTCTTCTGGGCTAATTAGCTCCAGCTGCTCCTAATAAAAGGAGGCAGCGTCTCTATAGACTCTGAGAACTATTGTACTGAACTGGATTTATGGTGTGGAACTCTGTTTTGGACTCTGTTTTGGACTCTGTTTTGGACTCTGTTTTGGACTCTGTTTTGGACTCTGTTTTGGACTCTGTTTTGGACTCTGTTTTGGACTCTGTTTTGGACTCTGTTTTGGACTCATGTTACTACCCGTGTGCTTAGCTTATGTTACTAGCCGTGTGCTTAGCTTATGTTACTAGCCGTGTGCTTAGTTTATGTTACTAGCCGTGTGCTTAGCTTATGTTTCTAGCCGTGTGCTTAGCTTATGTTTCTAGCCGTGTGCTTAGCTTATGTTACTAGCCGTGTGCTTAGCTTATGTTACTAGCCGTGTGCTTAGTTTGTTACTAGCCGTGTGCTTAGCTTATGTTACTAGCCGTGTGCTTAGCTTATGTTACTAGCCGTGTGCTTAGCTTATGTTACTAGCCGTGTGCTTAGCTTATGTTACTACCCGTGTGCTATGTTTCTAGCCGTGTGCTTAGCTTATGTTACTAGCCGTGTGCTTAGCTTATGTTACTAGCCGTGTGCTTAGCTTATGTTTCTAGCCGTGTGCTTAGCTTATGTTTCTAGCCGTGTGCTTAGCTTACGTTTCTAGCCGTGTGCTTAGCTTACGTTACTAGCCGTGTGCTTAGTTTGTTACTAGCCGTGTGCTTAGCTTATGTTACTAGCCGTGTGCTTAGCTTGTGTTTCTAGCCGTGTGCTTAGCTTGTGTTTCTAGCCATGTGCTTAGCTTGTGTTACTAGCCATGTGCTTAGGTTGTGTTACTATGTAAATATCTCTTGTCTTCATTTATAAATATATCCTGGCTTTAGTTCACATCTCTGCGTGTGTGTCCGCCCTTTTTGTCTAGCCGTAGACCCCCGCGTGACATAATAGTTCTCCCTAGCCAGGACACAGCGAGATGTTTTTGGTTCATGACTTCCCGGAGTTTAGCTCAATGAGGTTTCCTCAAACTTTACCGCTTAGTAGGCCAGCTCCATATGATGGAAGCGACCTGTTTGTCGACGGCTTCCCGCTTCAGAGCCAGCTCTACCTGCAGCACCTTCTGGACCCCCAGCCAGTGTGTTCAGGTTCGCCTGTGTCGAAGTCGAACAGTTTCAAGTCCTCTCCAGTGTTTTCGCAGCCGAGTCCAGTTTCTCCAGGGTCCAAACAGCTGACTTCTGACGCATATCCAGGGTCCAAGCAGCTGATTTCGGACGCCTCTCCAGTGTTTTCGCAGCTGAGTCCAGTCTCTCCAGGGTCCAAACAGCTGACTTCTGACGCCTATCCAGGGTCCAAGCAGCTGATTTCGGACGCCTCTCCAGTGTTTTCGCAGCCGAGTCCAGTCTCTCCAGGGTCCAAACAGCTGACTTCTGACGCATATCCAGGGTCCAAGCAGCTGATTTCGGACGCCTCTCCAGTGTCCTCGCAGCTGAGCGATGTTTCTCCAGTGTTTTCTCAGCTGAGTGATGTTTCTCCAGTGTTTTCTCAGCTGAGTGATGTTTCTCCAGTGTTTTCGCAGCTGACTCAAGGAGTTTCTCAAGGGTTTTTGCAGCTGATTCCGGACACCTCTCCAGAGTCCTCACAGCTGTTTCAAGGAGTTTCTCAAGGGTTTTCGCAGTTAACTTTGGACGCCTCTCCAGGGTCCTTGCAGCTGAGTGATGTTTCTCCAGTGTTTTCGCAGCTGACTTCGGACGCCTCTCCAGGGTCCACGCAGCTGAATGACGTTTCTCCAGTGTTTTCACAGCTGACTTCGGACGCCTCTCCAGGGTCCACGCAGCTGAATGTTTCTCCAGTGTTTTCGCAAGTGACTTTGGACACCTCTCCAGGGTTCTCACAGCTGTTTCAAGAAGTTTCTCAAGGGTTTTTGCAGCTGATTCCGGACGCCTCTCCAGGGTCCTCACAGCTGAATCAAGGAGATTCTCAAGGATTTGTGCAGCTGATTAATGACGTTTCTCCAGTGTTGACGTTTAATGTAATGACGTTTCTCCACAATTGACTTCGGACGCCTCTCCAGGGTCCTCACAGCTGAATCAAGGAGATTCTCAAGGATTTGTGCAGCTGATTAATGACGTTTCTCCAGTGTTTTTGCAGCTGACTCCGGACGCCTCTTCTCAAGGGTCCACGCAGCTGACTCCGGACGCCTCTTCTCAAGGGTCCACGCAGCTGACTCCGGACGCCTCTTCTCAAGGGTCCACGCAGCTGACTCCGGACGCCTCTTCTCAAGGGTCCACGCAGCTGACTCCGGACGCCTCTTCTCAAGGGTCCACGCAGGTGACTCCGGATGCTTCTTCTCAAGGGTCCTCGCAGCTGACTCCGGAAGCCTCTTCGCCAGGCTCCACGCAGCTGACTCCCGAAGCCTCTTCGCCAGGCTCCACGCAGCTGATTCCCGAAGCCTCTTCGCCAGGCTCCACGCAGCTGATTCCCGAAGCCTCTTCGCCAGGCTCCACGCAGCTGGCTTCTGTTCCCGTGGTGGCGCCCCCCGACGGCACTTCTGTTCCTGAGTTGGCGCATCCTGATGGCGCTTCTGTTTCCATGTTGGCGATCCCTGACAGCGCTTCTGTTCCCATGTTGGTGTCCTCCGACGGCACTTCTGTTCCTGAGTTGGTGTCCTCCGACGGCACTTCTGTTCCTGAGTTGGTGCTCCCTGAGGGCGCTCCTGTTCCTGAGTTGGTGCCCCCCGATGGCGCTTCTGTTTCCTCGTTGGCGCTTCCTGACAGCGCTTCTGTTTTCAAGTCAGCACCCCCTGATGGTGCTTCTGTCCTCAAGTTGGCGCCCTCTGATGGCGCTCCTGTTCCTGAGTTGGCGCCCCCTGATGGCGCTTCTGTTCCTGAGTTGGCGCCCCCTGATGGCGCTTCTGTTCCTGAATTGGCGCCCCCTGATGGTGCTTCTGTTCCCGAGTTGGCGCCCTCTGATGGCGCTCTTGTTCCCGAGTCGGTGCCCCCTGATGGCACTCCTGTCTCCAATGGCGCTCCTGTCAAGTCAGCACCCCCAGAGGGTGCTCCTGGTTCTTTATCAGCACCCACCGACGGCGCTTCTGAACTTTTGTCATGCTTGCCTCGGAACTTTTTAAATGACTTCAAATTTGCCCCGCAGGGCCCAGGACCTCCTTGGTTTTGTTTTCTTTTTTGGTAAAGGCACTCCGGGAGTAGTGCCTTTGGGGGGGGCATCTGTCACGCTTTGAGCCTCTGTGTGTGCTCCTGAGGTGCCATGCCCCCCTCTCCATGAGCACACTCTGTCTCCTGCCACACCCCATTCCTGATTGGCTCTTCTGGGCTAATTAGCTCCAGCTGCTCCTAATAAAAGGAGGCAGCGTCTCTATAGACTCTGAGAACTATTGTACTGAACTGGATTTATGGTGTGGAACTCTGTTTTGGACTCTGTTTTGGACTCTGTTTTGGACTCTGTTTGACGGTTTGTTTTTAGCTTTTGTTACTAGCCGTGTGCTTCGCTTATGTTACTATCCGTGTGCTTAGCTTATGTTTCTAGCCGTGTGCTTAGCTTATGTTTCTAGCCGTGTGCTTAGCTTATGTTTCTAGCCGTGTGCTTAGCTTATGTTTCTAGCCGTGTGCTTAGCTTATGTTACTAGCCGTGTGCTTAGCTTATGTTACTAGCCGTGTGCTTAGCTTATGTTACTAGCCGTGTGCTTAGTTTATGTTACTAGCCGTGTGCTTAGCTTATGTTACTAGCCGTGTGCTTAGCTTGTGTTACTAGCCATGTGCTTAGCTTGTGTTACTAGCCATGTGCTTAGGTTGTGTTACTATGTAAATATCTCTTGTCTTCATTTATAAATATATCCTGGCTTTAGTTCACATCTCTGCGTGTGTGTCCGCCCTTTTTGTCTAGTCGTAGACCCCCGCGTGACACATGAAATATTCTCTCCAATCTAGTCATACTGTGTATATATCAATTGCAATCTTTCTCCTGCTGCCACTACCCGCCCCCCAACACAGATCAAGGAGGGACACACTGTCACACACCCCTCCAACACATTCACTGACACTTTTTTTTACCCTGCTATAGGCAGGATCTCACAGAGAGCAGTATCGCTTACATGGAGAGCCACACATGGTGCCTAGACCAGCCAGCAGAGACTGTAATTGCTGCAGCAATAAGAAGAACTAGTCATTACAAAGTTGATTGTTTAAGCCCAGCTGCTGCCACGTTGCCACTATTGTATCCCTAAGCAAGGCCCTTTACCTTCAATTGCTCAAATTGTATTCAGTCATAATCGTAAGTCTCTCTGGCTTGAATGGCTTGATTAATGTACTGTAGTTTGTTGTCTTCTTATTAACAGTATTGTACAGATTATTCAATTCAGTTACAGAAAGTCGTACAGCAGTTCTATGCAAAAATGCCTTAGAGTTCTCTAGGCCATCCAGACTGTTATCAGTGAAAGGTACAAAGGCCAACATCTGTCATGTATGGGGTGCATTTGGCTGCTACCTGTTGGCTTCTTGCTGTGCCTGATTTCTGGCCCCTAGGGTCAGAACTGCCCACCCTGACTATAGAAAAAGGCGCAGAGCTTGGAGGTTCTAGGTCATGTTGGGTTGCTGTTGTTCTGCCTTGTCCGATCACTTAGGTTTGGGTGACGGAGGTACAATTAGAGACATTGTACCTCTAATGATTTCACACATTTTAACTACATTTTCTGTTGTTTTACCCCAAGGTGGTTCTGACGGAAACCTGTTTACCTACCCGATGTTAAATCCTGCAAGTCGAAACTGCTGTGCCAACAATGCTGCTCCTGCTAAATGTGATGGGAACCTGGCGTGTTTGCACTGAAAATGCCCAGAACTCGCTACTGATTTTATTACAGATTGGACTAAATAATGAAGCTTGTTTATTATTTTTGCTAATTATAACATTTAGTTAAAATGATTTTTGTATTTGTATGATTTGTGTAAGTCTAATTCATTTAAATTATTCTCCAGGCCACCCATGGAGGATGGGTCCCTGCTGAGTCTGGTTCCTTTCAAGGTTTCTCTCTGTTATTTTAAAGGAGTTTTTCCTTGTCCCTGTCTGTTGGTCCTGGATTCTGTAAAGTTCTGTAAAGTTGCTTTGAGACAATGTCCATTGTAAAAAGCACTATACAAATCAATTTGATTTGACTTGACATTAGTGTTGATGGTATGGGTGACTTGCATGTGTGTAAAGGTACTGTTGATGTGGAAGCATACACCGACCAGGCATAACATAATGACCACTGACAGGTAAAGTGAATAACACTGATTATCTCTTCATCACGATACCTGTTAGTGGGTGGGATATATTAGTCAGCAAGTGAACATTTTATCCTCAAAGTTAATGTGTTAGAAGCAGGAAAAATGGGCAAGTGTAAGGATTTGAGCGAGTTTCACAAGGGCAAAATTGTGATGGGTAGACGACTGGGTCAGAACATCTCGAAAACTGCAGCTCTTGTGGGGTGTTCCCGGTCTGCAGTGGTCAGTATCTATCAAAAGTGGTCCAAGGAAGGAAGAGTGGTAAACCGGCGACAGGGTCATGGGCGGGCAACGCTCACTGATGCAAGTGGGGAGCGAAGGCTGGCCCGTGTGGTCCGATCCAACAGACGAGCCACTGTAGCTCAAATTGCTGAAGAATTTAATGCTGGTTCTGATAGAAAGGTGTCAGACTCCATGCCTCGACGGGTCAGGGCTGTTTTGGCAGCAAAAGGGGGACCAACAAAATATTAGGAAGGTGGTCATAATGTTATGCCTGATCAGTATATATTGGGATTTTAGACAGACACACGCTGCCATCAAGGCAATGTCTTTTTCCAGGAGGCCCATTATTATTTCTGCAAGACAATGCCAGGCCTCATTCTGTATGTGCTACAACAACATAACTTCATAGACACAGAATGCAGGTGCTTGACTGGCCTGCCTGCAGTCCAGATCTGCCTTCTATTAAAATATATGGTGCAGGAGAATCAGCCAACAGGGACAGTCAACAGTTGAGCAGCTGAAGTCTTGTATCAAACAAAGATAAATCCACTTGCAAAGAAAAAATCCACTTGCAAAACCTCAACAATTAGTGTCCTCAAATAAAGCCATTATAATGGTCTCATTTATAGGAAAGGCCAAATTCTAAATGTGTTTATATTTACAAAATACAATGATCCATGAAAACATTGGAAATATTTTCTTTCTACTAGAGAAAACATCTCAAGATTTCTGGTAATGGGTTTTGTACATTGATGAGAAATGTACTGTAAAAAAAGTAATTGCTGCTTTATGACTGTCTGTCAAAGTACTCAGACCACTCGACTTTGAATAATTTATTGTGTTGTGGATTTGATAATTGCTGTATTGTCCCATCAGTCCACACTTAATTACCCATAATGACAAAGTAGAAGGAGGTTTTTCAAATAAACACATCATTGTGTACCAATACAACTTGATCATTTAAGGGTAAATGGTGTTGCTCAAAGGCAAATTGGCAGTTGTGGGGCCTAATCCAGCAACCTTTGGATTACTAGAACAGTACCAGTACTGCTGAGCTGCCTTCTTTTTAATTATAAATGTTTTTCTTTAACTCAGTTGGAGTCCACCTGTTGCACTTTACACTTCACTGTCAGGACAAACCAGACCATGTTCAATGAAATGTCAGGATCTTTAGGATCAGTTAGTGGTAATGCACAGATACGGGTATATGCATGGCTTTTGAAGTGTTGAGGACAACACCACCAAAAGTGTTGAGGACAAAAACTTAATTAAAATTAATCTAAATGAGCATCATGAAAACCATAGTAGGGCTAAACTAAAGTTAGGACTTCTAAACATCAGATCACTTGCATGTAAAACAGTAATTGTAAATGAAATAATTACAGATAATAGTCTTAGTGCACTTTGTTTAACCGAGACCTGGGCTAGACCCGATGAGTATCTAGGTTTAAATGACGCATCTCCTCCGGGTTACAGTTATGCACATAAGCCACGTCTTAGCGGTCATGGTGGAGGAATAGCCACAATTTATGATAAAGACATAGGTCTTACTGTAAAATCATCTCCCCTAACAAACTCGTTTGAAGTTCTTATCTCTGACATAACCAATAAATGTTCATCTGATAAAACTAGTATGTTTAAGCTGGTTACTGTTTATCGACCCCCTGGTCCTTACTCAGAATTTCTTAACGAATTTGCCGATTTTCTTTCTAAATTAGTCTTATCAACTAAAAAAGCTTTAATTGTTGGTGACTTTAATATTCATTATGAGGATAAGTGTAATCCACTCAAAATTGCGTTTGATTCTATTTTAGAATCCTTAGGCATCACCCAAAATGTAACAGGACCCACTCACTGCTGTAAACATACCTTAGATTTAATACTTACTTATGGTATAAACATAAATTGTACCACAGAATGACTTAATTTCTGACCACTCCCTACTGATTTATGAAGTGTCCCTGTCCAGTAATATACAGCAACCACATAGTTTTAAATGTAAGCGCACTATTACATCTGCAACTGCAGCAGCGTTCATAAACTGCCTACCAGAATTACCAAATATACCAGCATCAGAACCTAAAGAACTAGATCAGGCAACTCAAAACCTAGAGACCGTATTGCGCACAACCTTAGATAACGTAGCCCCACTCAAAACTAAACTGATTAGGGAGAAAAAACTTGCTCCTTGGTACAATGACCACACATGCGCACTTAAACAAGCAGCACGGAAATTAGAACGCAAGTGGCGTCACACTACACTGGAGGTGTATAAGATTGCCTGGAAAGATGCTCTAACTGAGTATAAACATGCCCTTATAAAAGCTAAATCTTTATATTATTCGTCCCTAATAGAGAAAAATAAAAACAATCCTAGATTCATTTTCGAGACAGTGTCCAAATTAACTAAAAACGTCAATGAAACCGAATCTAATATACCACCCGACTGTACCAGCGATGATTTTTTAAAATTCTTTAATGACAAGATAGAAAAAATACGACTTCAGAGTCAAAGTGTGTCACTTGCCAATGTTAAGTATGGACTCACTCCGAGCAGCATTGGTGATAATAGTAACGAGTTAATCCAACTACATTCCTTTAATCCAATCTCCCAAAATGAACTAACTGTGTTGATTAAATCATCGAAGTCATCATCATGTATACTCGATCCTGTTCCAACTCGTTTACTTAAAGATTTACTCCCAGCTATTGTAGAGCTATTGTACATTAATCAATGCATCCCTTAGCCTTGGGTATGCACCTAAATTGTTTAAAAGTGCCGTTATTAAACCCCTGATTAAAAAACCTAATCTTGATCCACATGTTCTAGCTAATTATAGGCCAATTTCAAACCTTCCTTTTGTCTCTAAAATATTAGAAAAAGTTGTTTCCAAACAATTATGTTCTTATTTGAATGAAAATTGTATTCATGAAAAATTTCAATCAGGATTTAGACCCAATCATAGTACTGAAACCGCATTAATTAGAGTAGTTAACGAGTTGTTAATGTCTTCTGATAATAGATGTGTCTCTTTTCTTGTTCTATTAGACCTTAGCGCAGCGTTTGATACGGTCGATCATAACATTTTACTGGATAGGCTAGAAAATACAGTAGGTGTTAAAGGACTCGCACTCTCTTGGTTTCAATCATATTTGACTGACCGCTCGCAATTTGTTTATGTAAATAATAAATGCTCGGAAACTACAAAAGTAAAGTGTGGTGTTCCACAGGGGTCGGTACTTGGACCGCTATTATATACACTCTATATGCTTCCACTAGGAGAAATTATTCATAAACATGGCATAAAATTTCACTGCTATGCAGATGACACACAGCTGTATATATCAGCCAAACCAAATGATACTGACACAATCAGTAAGATAGAAGATTGTGTAAACGACATAAAAAACTGGATGTCGTGTAATTTTCTTTTACTTAATTCAGATAAAACTGAGGTTTTACTTGTTGGCTCTAAAGCTGCAAGAGACAAGTTGTCTAACCTGGTGCTAAACCTAAACACCTTCTCTGTTACTCCCAGCCCAGATGTAAAAAACTTGGGTGTCACAATAGATTCAGATCTCTCCTTTGATACACACGTTAATAATATTACAAGAGTTGCTTTCTATCATTTGCGTAATATCTCTAAAATAAGAAATATACTATCTGTTAATGACGCTGAAAAACTGATCCATGCGTTTATAACTTCTCGGTTAGATTATTGTAATGCTCTTCTAACTGGATGCTCTGGTAGATCCATAAACAAACTCCAGTTAGTTCAAAATGCAGCAGCTCGAGTGCTAACTAGAACTAAAAAATTTGATCATATCAGTCCTGTTCTATCATCTCTACACTGGCTGCCAGTTAAATTCCGCATTGATTACAAAATACTTTTACTAACCTATAAAGCGCTACATGGTCTGGCTCCACAGTATCTGAGTGAACTTATTAATCACTACAGCCCAGCGCGTCCACTTCGTTCACAAGATGCAGGGTTACTTATAGTTCCTAGATTTAAAAAGATCACGGCTGGTGGAAGAGCATTTTCTTACAAAGCTCCACAACTCTGGAATAATCTTCCTGCCTCTATTCGGGATTCGGACACAGTCTCAATGTTTAAGTCTAGACTGAAAACATATTTATTTTCTCAGGCTTTTGATTAATATAGACAAAGGCGCAGAGCTTGGGGGTTCTTGGTCATAGAAACTTGTGGTGATCAGGGATTTTGGGTTGCTGTCGTTCTGCCTCTCTTGTCCGATCACTCAGGTTTGATGGTGGTGGGGGAGGTGAGCGCTGATATCCTGTGAAAGCCTTCATGACCTTGTTACCTGCTCGCTCTCCCTTTTAGTTATGCTGTAATATTTAGGGCTGCCGGAGTCTAAAACTCTCTGTAAAACTGTTTTACTCAACTAGCATTGTACATTATTAACTACATTCTTTGTTGTTTTACTCCAAAGGCATTCTGATGGAAACCTGTTTACCCGTCGAGGTTAAGGATTAAAGTCGAGACTGCCGTGACAACTATGCTGCTCCTGCCGGATGTGACGGGTCTGGAGTAATTGCACCAAGAATGACAAGAACTCACTACAGACTTTATTGAAGACTAGAGCGAATAACAACTCTATTATTATTTATTTATTTATTTATCTATTTATTACCAGTTATAACTTTTAGATCATTTAATTCTGTGTTTGTATGCTTTGTGTAAATCGTGTATTTATTTAAAGTATCCTCCAGACCACCCAAAAAGGATGGGCCCTGCTGAGTCTGGTTCCTCTCAAGGTTTCTTCCTGTAATTTTCAGGGAGTTTTTCCTTGCCACAGTCGCCCTCGGCTTGCTCAACAGGGGTTTTTGTATCTGTTGGTCCTATCTGTTGGTCCTGGATTTTGTAAAGTTGCTTTGAGACAATGTCTATTGTAAAAAGCGCTATATAAATAAAGTTTACTTGACAACATTGACCTCAATCATTTTAAAAATGGAAGAAGCTTGGCACAACCTTCATCCTCTCTAAAGTTGGCTGACTAGCCATATTGGACATGCAGGCAAGAAAGACTTTGGTAGCCGCTGTTGACTAAATGGCATATGACAGCATGTACAACCCCAAATCAGAAAAAGTTGGGACAGCATGGAAAATGCAAATAATAAAAAAAAAAACACTGAGTTTCTTACATTTACTTTGACTTTTATTTCATTGCAGACAGGATGAACCTGAGATATTTCATGTTCTGTCTGGTTAACTTTATTTCCTTTATTAATAAACATCCATTCCTGCATTTCAGATCTGCAACACATTCCAACTTTTTCACCACACTTAAAAGACGTTTTGGCACCAAGGATTCCATGTGATTTAGTGTTTATGGTTTCATTTTGTCCCATTTTTTCTGCAAACACGTCTTAAGATGTGCAACGTGATGGGTCGTCATTGTCGCATTTTTCATTTCAAAATTCTCCACACATTCTCTGTTGGGGACCCATACCCTCTTCTTCTGCAGCCATGCCTTTGTAATGTGTGCAGCATGTGGTTTTGCATTGTCTTGTTAAAAAATGCATGGACGTCCCTGGAAAAGATGATGTCTTGAAGGCAGCATATGTTGCTCTAAGACCTCAATGTACTTTTCTGCATTAATGCTGCCATCACAGAAGTGTAAATGACCTTTGCCAAGGGCACTGACACAGCCCCATACCATGACAGACCCTGGCTTTTGGACTTGTTGCTGATAAGTCTGGATGGTCCTTTTCGTCCTTGGTCGGAGCACACGGCATCCATTTTTTCCAAAAAAGACCTGGAATGCTGATTCATCTGACCACAGTACATGTTTTCACTGTGTGATGGTCCATCCTAGATGCTTCAGAGCCCAGAGAAGTCGACGCTGCTTCTGGACATGGTTAACATAAGGCTTCTGTTTTGCACAGTAAAGTTTTAAGTGGCATTTGTGCATGTAACTCTGTATTGTAATGCTTGACAAAGGTGTGCCAAAGTAATCCCTCACCCATGTGGTAATATCAGCTATTGTTGAGTGGCGGTTCTTGATGCAGTGCCGTCTGAGCGATCGAAGATCACAGGCGTTCAGCTTAAGCTTGCGCCCTTGCACTTTACACACTGAAATTCCTCCCGATTCCTTGAATCATTTAATGATACAGTGGGGCCAAAAAGTATTTAGTCAGCCACTGATTGTGCAAGTTCTCCTACTTAGAAAGATGAGAGAGGTCTGTAATAGTAATCTGTAATTGTAGGATTTTTAAAGAATTTATTTGTAAATTATGGTGGAAAATAAGTATTTGGTCAATAACAAAAGTTCAACTCAATACTTTGTAACATAACCTTTGTTGGCAATGAAAGAGGTCAAACGTTCCCTGTAAGTCTTCACCAGGTTTGCACACACTGTAGCTGGTATTTTGGCCCATTCCTCCATGCAGATCTCCTCTAGAGCAGTGATGTTTTGGGGCTGTCGCTGGGCAACATGGACTTTCAACTCCCTCCACAAATTTTCTATGGGGTTGAGGTCTGGAGACTGGCTAGGCCACTCCAGGACCTTGAAATGCTTTTTACGGAGCCACTCCTTCGTTGCCCGAGCGGTGTGTTTGGGATCATTGTCATGCTGGAAGACCCAGCCACGTTCCATCTTCAATGCTCTCACTGATAGAAGGAGGTTTTGGCTTAAAATCTCACGATACATGGCCCCGTTCATTCTTCCCTTAACACGGTCAGTCATCCTGTCCCCTTTGCAGAAAAACAGCCCCAAAGCATGATGTTTCCACCCCCATGCTTCACAGTAGGTATGGTGTTTTTGGGATGCACGACGAGTTGAGTTTTTACCAAAAAGTTCCATTTTGGTTTCATCTGACCACATGATATTCTCCCAATCCTCTTCTGGATCATCCATATGCTCTCTGGCAAACTTCAGACGGGCCTGGACATGTACTGGCTTAAGCAGGGGGACACGCCTGGCACTGCAGGATTTGAGTCCCTCTCGGCGTAGTGTGTTACTGATGGTAGCCTTTGTTACTTTGGTCCCAGCTCTCTGCAGGTCATTCATCAGGTCCCTCCGTGTAGTTCTGGGATTTTTGCTCACCGTTCTCATGATCATTTTGACCCCACGGGATGAGATCTTGCATGGGGCCCCAGATCGAGGGAGATTATCAATGGTCTTGTATGTCTTCCAATTTCCTACAATTGCTCCCACAGTTGATTTATTCACACCAACCTGCTTGCCTATTGTAGATTCACTCTTCCCAGCCTGGTGCAGGTCTACAATTTTCTTCCTGGTGTCCTTCGACAGCTCTTTGGTCTTGGCCATGGTTGAGTTTGGAGTCTGACTGTTTGAGGCTGTGGACAGGTGTCTTTTATACAGATAACGAGGTCAAACAGGTGCCATTAATACAGGTAACGAGTGGAGGACAGAAAAGCTTCTTAAAGAAGAAGTTACAGGTCTGTGAGAGCCAGAAATCTTGCTTGTTTGTGGGTGACCAAATACTTATTTTCCATCATAATTTACAAATAAATTCTTTAAAAATCCTACAATGTGATTTCCTGGATTTTTTTTCCTCATTTTGTCTCTCATAGTTGAAGTGTACCTATGATGAAAATTACAGACCGCATCTTTCCAAGTAGGAGAACTTGCACAATCAGTGGCTGACTAAATACTTTTTGGTCTGAATTTGAGCAGAAAAAACATGAGATATCTCAGATTCATCCTGTTTGCAATCAAATAAAAGTCAAAGTAAATGTAAGAAACACTGCATTTTTATTTTATTTGCATTTTCTATACTGTCCCAACTTTTTCTGATTTGGGGTTGTAAAAGACAAATATTTTGCACTCCAGTAGAAACCAATGTCAAACACATATGCCTCTATCTTTAGATTTTCCACCTATGATTGTGTTTTAACAGGGTTTCAGGAGATGTGTGTTCTCAGATTGGTGTCTCTCCTTATGCGGTACAGCTTTCTGTGAGAACGGCCGCACACAACATTTCTCAGTCATGCCAGGGGTGGTGCATGTGGCAGGGGTATTGTATTAGGGAATTGGGTAGCAAATAGATTAAGAGATAAAAGATTCTTTATTACTCCACCAAATCTAACTAATAGCCATTTTTTTCTAAATAAACAGAAATTTCTCCAGGGATTGAGCGAAAACAAAAGATCGATTGCTTGGGTGGCACAGCAGTAAAACACCACTGCCCACCAGTGCTGAGATATTGAGCTCTCGAGACTATGCTATTCACACAGACATGATTGGCTTATGTCTGCCAGGTGGAAGAGCCGAAGGGATTCCTTATTGCTGCTGCGGTTGAGGCCTGCCTGTTGGTCGATGGTACCTGCACAGAAATGGGGGGTAATGGAGAATGGTAATTGGATACGACTAGATTGGAAGAAATAGTGAAAAATTTACAAATATTTTTAGATTAAAAAAAGATAGCAGAAAATGGGAAATTAGTGTGACAAATATGCAATAACATTTGTAATCAGAAAGAGAGACTATTAGTTTGTCACAAGATTGTATATACACTGATCAGCCATAACATTAAAACCACCTCCTTGTTTCTACACTCACTGTCCATTTTATCAGCTCCACTTACCATATAGGAGCACTTTGTAGTTCTACATTTACTGACTGTAGTCCATCTATTTCTCTACATACTTCTTTATCCTGCTTTCACCCTGTTCTTCAATGGTCAGGACCCCCACAGGACTACCACAGAGCAGGTATTATTTAGGTGGTGAATCATTCCCAGCATTGCAGTGACAATGTCATGGTGGTGGTGTGTTAGTGTGTGTTGTGCTGGTGTGAGTGGATCAGACACAGCAGCGCTGCTGGAGTTTTTAAATACCGTGTCCACTCACTGTCCACTCTATTAGACACTCCTACTTAGTTGGTCCACCTTGTAGATGTAAAGTCAAAGATGATCGCTCATCTATTGCTGCTGTTTGAGTTGGTCATCTTCTAGACCTTCATCAGTGGTCAGAGGACACTGCCCACGGGGCGCTGTAGGTTGGATGTTTTTGGTTGGTGGACTATTCTCAGTCCAGCAGTGACAGTGAGGTGTTTAAAAACTTCATCAGCACACAACACACACTAACACACCACCACCATGTCAGTGTCACTGCAGTACTGAGAATGATCCACCACCCGAATTATACCTACTCTGTAGTGGTCCTGTGGTGGTCCTGACCATTGAAGAACAGCATGAAAGGGGGCTAACAAAGCATGCAGAGAAACAGATAGATTACAGTCAGTAATTGTAGAAATAATACAAGAAGTGCTCCTATATGGTAAGTGGAGCTGATAAAATGGACAGTGAGTGTAGAAACAAGAAGGTGGTTTCAATGTTATGCTTAATCGGTGTATATATAAATACAATAAGACTGTAAATCACTGCACCAACCCTTTTAAAGCATTAATATAACAAATATTTTAATCTTTTTGATAGAAAAAAGGAAAGTTCTTGTTCTTGCAGTTTTGCAATATAAACAAGAAGGCTTGATTTGTTTATGTGAGATTAATAACCAGAGAATCTGTGAGTTTCTCAAGTGCCTCAAGGGATCATGAGAAGGTCTTTGACTGGGACACTTTAAATATTCTAGCACTGTATTATTTTTGGACAGGAGTTTGGAAATTATGGTTGTTTCTAGCCAAAGTGTGAGAACACAGACCGTGAAGAAACCAATGAAGTTTACATAATGGTTTCGAGTCCAATTTGCATCCGAGTGGATAGGTGCCAGTACCAATAGCCTGAAAGTGTTTGCCATTAGCAAGATAAACTCTGCAGTGCACTGGACATTAGGAGTATTTAAGCAAACATGCATTTGTTGTCTTTGTCTTGAGATTATTAACCCTGTGTGCTAAAAGACAAAAGACAAGTAAAACAAGCAGTCTGTGCATCACCACTTAACAGCATTGACACATCTGTCATGTCAGTTAATAATTAAGAACATCAAGAACACCATGTGTTCAAAGTCCATCAAGAAACATTAGAATGTGTCTGCCAGCTTCAAATTGATGATATTGTTTACTTTAAAGTTAGAAGCATAATGTCTTTCTGGGGTGTCAGTGCTTACTGTTTATTTCTGGTCACTTAACCTGGAAAAAAAGGTTAGGATTCTAGTTTTGTTGAAGGTGATGAATGGCAGTAGATGAAGCAATGTGCAAAATATAATGCAGATGAAACTAATATTATTTGTAGTTATTTGTTCAAATGTAGGGATTTCTTAACTCACACAATTTAACAACAATTGACAAACATTTTATTTGTTTTTGCTGCTTAATTTGTCCATCAGGATTTTGTACTTGGTCTAATTCAGTACTTCATGATATTTCCAAACATATTCACTCTCACTTTCTTAACTGCTTATCCAATTAGGGTCGGGGTGTAGTGCTGGAGCCTATCCCAGCTTTTCAATGGGCGCAAGGCACACAGTAACACCCTGGATGGGGCGCCAGTCCATTGCAGGGCAGACACACACACACACACACACACACACACACACACACACACACATACACACACCCATTCATCTATAGGGCAATTCAGTGTCTCCAAATAACCTGACTGCATGTTTTTGGACTGTGGGAGGAAACCGGAGCTCCCGGAGGAAACCCACACAGACACGGGGAGAACATGCAAACTCCACACAGAAAGGACCCGGACCGCCCCGCCTGGGGATCGAACCCAGGACCTTCTTGCTGTGAGGCGACAGATGAAACAGTAATCTTATTTGTAGTTATTTGTACAAATGTAGGGATTTTTAAACTCACACACTTCAACAACAAATGACAAATATTTTATATTTGTTTTTGCTGCTTAAGTTGTCCATCCGGATTTTTCCTTGGTCAACTTCAGTCTACATGCTATCCCCAAACACTGGTTAAATCTAATTAATACAAATTGGATTGACTACACTTAAGACATAACACATATTTAAATTGTAAATTTTTTGTTAAAAATGAAACACCTGTGTGTTAAGGGTAATTTTGACAGCTTAAGAGTAAGATTATGAGGAAAAACTGAGACGACATTGGACAGCAGTAATTATGCATGTTTTCCCCTTTTTCTCCCTTTTAGCGCATCCAATTTCCAGATTGCGTCATGCTTCCTCTCCACCAATGCCGATCCCTGCTCTGAATGAGAAGAACGAAGCTAACCCACGCCCCCCCTGACAAGTGGGCAGTGGCCGTATGCATTTTGTCATCTACACTTTGACGAGTGAAATGCGGATCAGCACTGTGTACGGAGAGACACACAGAACTGTGCGGCAGGCAGAGCTGAGACTCGATACGATGTATTCAAGATCCCAGCTCTGGTGTTCAGCGTGTGTTTTACCGCTGCACAACCTGAGCGGCCTACTACTCATTATTTGTCCTTATAAATACAATAAGGTGAGATTTTCCAAGTGTCCTAGTTTTTGTGTATTGGTTGTTAAATAACCCATAAAAAAATAAATGACTAATTTCGCCATGTGTCCTATCAATATGATCAGAACTGTCCACAAAACAAATCTAAATGCATTTTAGAATTTTAGGATTTTAACGTCGTTTTACACTTTGGTTACATTCATGACACGAACGGTAGTTACTCATTACACAAGGTTATATCAAACACAGTCATGGACAATTTTGTATCTCCAATTCACCTCACTTGCATGTCTTTAGACTGTGGGAGGACACGGGGAGAACATGCAAACTCCACACAGAAAGGACCCAGACCACCCCACCTGCGGATCGAACCCAGGACCTTTTTGCTGTAAGGCGACAGTGCTACCCACTTTGCCACTGTGCCACCCAGTCAACAGATGAGTTTAGCATTTATTAGAATTGCTCATTAAGCTCTCTTCAAAGATTTGCAATAGTAATGAGCTCAAGACTTATTGCAAGTCATTTTGTTTAAATCTCTTTATGGACTTCACATTTTGCTTCGAGACACAGTCAGGCTGGAACAGGAAAGGGCCTTCTCTTAACTATTGCCTTAGACTTGTTTGCAGTGCGTGTGGCTGAACTACATGTTTCGTCATATAGTGTAATTTCTTTAAGAAGTGTTACAAAAAGGATGACATTCTTAAAAATACAAGAATTTGATCATTTAAAACATTTTAATCACTTTAATATATAGACAACACAAATTATTACCGTAGTGAATTTTAAATTTTAAGTGCTGATGTTTTAAACCTGTTTTTTCTGGCTCTCCATTCACTGAACTAAATACATTTAAACAGAAATGTACCATCTGTCAGTGTCTAGTTTATTTAGCAAACTATTACCTCACTTTCTCCCTTACACAGACTCATGATGTCAACTAAAACCACTCTGTGAACAACCTTGACATTAAGACTCATGGCAGGGTCATTTCGGTTCAGACCTTGAGTGAGTATTTACCAGACATTTCTCTTGCTGAACGTATTATCCTATGAGCTTCTATGCAAGACGAATGCTAAATCATAAACTGACCTTAAACAGAATTAGATATTGATTTGGCATTTGTTCTTTTGTGTCCAATCTACAGTCAAAACCAATGTAAATAGACCATAATAAATAATCATGGGCTATCAGTTATATAAATGCAAACAATATACAAAAAAAATTAAATGATTCCAAGTACGCAGCAACAGTTTATTTGTTGTTCAAGCATTACTGTATTAAGAGAGTCCTTTCTTCAGCCCCAGATGGCAGCTTTGGAATGAACTGGAACATCATTTGAAGCTTTCTTGACTATAATCAGTTCATAGCCATACAAATGCCCATTAAACCGAATGGGCACACATTCCCATTTGTTTTTGAAATGCAGAGTTCAACAACTCATAGTCAGGTGTCCAAATACTACTGGCCATATAATATAAATTAAATGATTTATTTGGAGTTTTTGCACATTTTCTATATCTTCTAAAGAGCAATTGTGTTTGTCTACAAGGATGTTTCAAATACTTTATTTGATAATGATAATGATAATAGACACGTTTTTGTTATACAGAACAATTTAATAAACATTTAATAACTTTAATAACTACGGTATATATATATATATATATATATATACTGTAGTTATTAAAGTTATTAAATGTTTATTAAATTGTTCTGTATAACAAAAACGTGTCTATTATAATATATATATATATATAAAATATACAACCCCAAATCAGAAAAAGTTGGGACAGCATGGAAAATACAAATAATAAAAAAACACTGAGTTTCTTACATTTACTTTAATTTCATTGCAGACAGGATGAACCTGAGATAGTTCATGTTTTGTCTGCTCAACTTCATTTTATTTATTAATAAACATCCATTCCTGCATTTTAGGTCTGAAACACATTCTAAAAAAAGTTGGGACAGTAAAGCATCTACCACTTTGTAATGTTTCCATTCCTTTTCACCACACTTAAAAGACGTTTTGGCACAGAGGATACCAAGCAATTTAGTGTTTCAGCTTTTATTTTGTCTCATTCTTCCTGCAAACACGTCTTAAGATGTGTAACAGTACGGGGCCAACGTCACGTTTTTCGTTTCAAAATTCTCCACACATTCTCTATTGGGGACAGGTCAGGACTGCAGGCAGGCCAGTCCAGTACCCGTACCCTCTTCTTCCACAGCCATGCCTTTGCATGTGGTTTTGCATTGTCTTGTTGAAAAATGCATGGACGTCCCTGGAAAAGATGAAGTCTTGAAGGCAGCATATGTTGCTCTAAGATCTCAATGTACTTTTCTGCATTAATGCTATCATCACAGAAGTGTAAATAACTTTTGCCAAGGGCACTGACACAGCCCCATACCATGACAGACCCTGGCTTTTGGACTTGTTGCTGATAACAGTCTGGATGGTCCTTTTTTGTCTTTGGTCCAGAGCATGCGGCGTCCATTTTTTCCAAAAAAGACCTGGAATGCTGATTCATCTGACCACAATACACGTTTCCACTGTGTGATGGTCCATCCTAGATGCCTCCGAGCCCAGAGAAGTCGACACCGCTTCTGGACTTGGTTAGCATAAGGCTTATTTTTTGCACAGCAAAGTTTTAAGTGGCATTTGTGCATGTGACTCCAAATTGTAGTGTTAACAAAGGTTTGCCAAAGTAATCCTTTGCCCATGTGGTTATATCAGCTATTGTTGAGTGGTGGTTCTTGATGCAGTGCCGTCTGAGGGATCAAAGATCATGGCTTAAGCTTAAGCTTGTGCCCTTGGCCTTTACAGACTGAAATTCCAGTACCAAACCATTATTACCTGTTGACATCACGTATAGAATTTCGTTTTGAAACGAAATCACATAATTATTTTCACCTCATTACTAGCCCTAAACTGCCCCATCACAACTTTTTTTGGAATGTGTTGCAGGCCTGAAATGTAGGAATGGAAGTGTATTAACAAATGAAATGAAGTTGAGCAGACAAAACATGAAATATCTTGGATTCAAACTGTCTGCAATCAAATAAAAGTCAAAGTAAATGTAAGAAACACTGCATTTTTATTTTTTTATCCCAACTCTTTCTGATTTAGGGTTGTATTTAAATAACATTTTGTGTCAGGTACCAGAACAACCCGAACACAAATTTCTTGTATGTGAAAAAAACATATTTCATATTCTGCTAATCTGTTGCTACTAAGAAGTCCTCATTTTTAAAACATGAATGTAGGAACATAAATGTGATACAATGTGGAAGTCAGATATAATGTAAAATATAATCATATCTGACATGAACCCAGAATTAGTCAAGTAATCAGACTCATCATAACCTTATTTAAATTTTTTCAGCACACATACACACAAATGCAATATCTTATTAACTTAATTTATATATAAATGTATACAGAAATATCTGTTCCAATCATTCAGTTATCAAAAAGCAGTTACTGAAATCCCAATACTCCCATAATATACAGTACATGTACCTTTGAAATTTTGACTTTAACTGCAGTCACATTACTGTTCTCTATAGTGAATAAGATTTTTAGAGACAGAAAGAAAGAGGGAGTAAGAGATAGAGGCGATGCGGCAGGGTTTAACATTAGGTCCCCCTCCTCCTGTCCCCAGCTGCCAATGAAACAAAAGCTGTTTGACATTTGGCGAATAAAAAAAAATTGGACTATCCTGAGCCTCCCCTTTTCCAAAAAGCATGAGTCACAGTGTTCTGCCTAATGACAGTACCTGATATACGAGTCTCTCATTTGTACTCTTCCTACAGGATGTTCTTTCATTAAAGATTGTGCCTTTTAAATGGTCAATACTGCACATCCATTCTGTGCATTTATTTAATGACTGACCAGTTTATGCCACCTCTACCAAAAAGGTGCAAAGTACAGAATGACGTCATTGCAAATATTTTGATTTAACATTTTATAGCACCAGGGTTCTGTGAACATGGGTTAAAACCTGACCTGTATTCACTATCTGTGAAAAGTAGGGCATGTTTTCCCAATGTCTGCTGTAGGTATATACAGTGCCTTGCAAAAGTATTCAGCCCCCTTGAACTTTTCAACCTTTTGCCACATTTTAGGCTTCAAACATAACGATATGAAATTGTAATTTTTTGTGAAGAATCAACAACAAGTGGGACACAATCGTGAAGTGGAACGAAATTTATTGGATATTTTAAACTTTTTTTAGAAATAAAAAACTAAAAAGTGGGGCGTGCAATATTATTCAGCCCCTTTACTTTCAGTGCAGCAAACTCACTCCAGAAGTTCAGTGAGGATCTCTGAATGATCCAATGTTGACCTAAATGACTGATGGTGATAAATAGAATCCACCTGTGTGTAATCAAGTCTCCGTATAAATGCACCTGCTCTGTGACAGTCTCAGAGTTCTGTTTAAAGCGCAGAGAGCATCATGAAGACCAAGGAACACACCAGGCAGGTCCGAGATACTGTTGTGGAGAAGTTTAAAGCCGGATTTGGATACAAAAAGATTTCCCAAGCTTTAAACATCTCAAGGAGCACTGTGCAAGCGATCATATTGAAATGGAAGGAGTATCAGACCACTGCAAATCTACCAAGACCCGGCCGTCCCTCTAAACTTTCAGCTCAAACAAGGAGAAGACTGATCAGAGATGCAGCCAAGAGGCCCATGATCACTCTGAATGAACTGCAGAGATCTACAGCTGAGGTGGGAGACTCTGTCCATAGGACACAATCAGTCGTACACTGCACAAATCTGGCCTTTATGGAAGAGTGGCAAGAAGAAAGCCATTTCTCAAAGATATCTATAAAAAGTCACCTGGGAGACACACCAAACATGTGGAAGAAGGTGCTCTGGTCAGATGAAACCAAAATCGAACTTTTTGGCCACAATGCAAAACGTTATGTTTGGCGTAAAAGCAACACAGCTCATCACCCTGAACACGCCATCCCCACTGTCAAACATGGTGGTGGCAGCATCATGGTTTGGGCCTGCTTTTCTTCAGCAGGGACAGGGAAGATGGTTAAAATTGATGGGAAGATGGATGGAGCCAAATACAGGACCATTCTGGAAGAAAACCTGTTGCAGTCTGCAAAAGACCTGAGACTGGGACGGAGATTTATCTTCCAACAAGACAATGATCCAAAACATAAAGCAAAATCTACAATGGAATGGTTCACAAATAAACGTATCCAGGTGTTAGAATGGACAAGTCAAAGTCCAGACCTGAATCCCATCGAGAATCTGTGGAAAGAGCTGAAAACTGCTGTTCACAAACGCTCTCCATCCAACCTCACTGAGCTCGAGCTGTTTTGCAAGGAAGAATGGGCAAAAATTTCTGTCTCTCGATGTGCAAAACTGATAGAGACATACCCCAAGCGACTTGCAGCTGTAATCGCAGCAAAAGGTGGCGCTACAAAGTATTAACGCAAGGGGGCTGAATAATATTGCACGCCCCACTTTTTAGTTTTTTATTTCTAAAAAAAGTTTAAAATATCCAATAAATTTCGTTCCACTTCACGATTGTGTCCCACTTGTTGTTGATTCTTCACAAAAAATTACAATTTCATATCGTTATGTTTGAAGCCTGAAATGTGGCAAAAGGTTGAAAAGTTCAAGGGGGCTGAATACTTTTGCAAGGCACTGTAAATAATATGACCAAAACTACTTGATCATACAAACAAATTACCTTTAAATGGCTGTATGTGAAAAGTATAATATGGCTGGATGATATGTACAAAAACCCTTCTTTTTTTATTTATTTTTCTTACTTTCAAATGCTACAATGCCCACATAGCCATGGAAACCATGGACCACATGGCAGCAATTTATCAATCAATTAATATCAGTTTGTTTGTTTGTTTATTAGGATTGTAACGTCATGTTTTACACTTTGGTTACATTCATGACAGGAACGGTAGTTACTCATTACACAAGGTTCATCAGTTCACAAGATTATATCAAACACAGTCATGGACAATTTAGTATCTCCAATTTACCTCACTTGCATGTCTTTGGACTGTGGGAGCACCCGGAGTAAACCCACGCATACACGGGGAGAACATGCAAACTCCACACAGAAAGGACCCGGAACGCCCCACCTGGGGATCGAACCCAGGACCTTCTTGCTGTGAGGAGACAGCACTACCCACTTAGCCACCTTGCAGCCCCAATTAATATCAGCAACCCACCTTACAGCAAACTACTGCAGTTGCAAATGCTTCTTGTGGAATAGTTTAAACAAGCAAAACTTTACCTAAGCTAGTGGGTGGATTTGCACAACCCCAAAATATTGTACTCATTAAAACATACACTGATTAGCCATAACATTAAAACCCCCACAGGACCACCACAGAGCAGGTATTATTTAGGTGGTGGATCATTCTCAGCCCTGCAGAGACAATGACATGGTGGTGGTGTGTTAGTGTGTGTTGTGCTGGTATGAGTGGATCAGACACTGTGTCCACTCCTACCTAGTTGGTTCACATTGTAGATGTAAAGTCAGAGATGATCGCTCATCTATTGTTGCTGTTTAAGTTGGTCATCTTCTAGACCATCATTAGTGGTCACAGGACGCTGCCCACGGGGCGCTGTTGGATGAATGTTTTTGGTCTGTGGACTATTCTCAGTCCAGCTGTGACAGTGAGGTGTTTAAAAACTCCATCAGTATTGCTGTGTCTTATCGACTCATACCAGCACAACACACACTAACACTCCACCACCATGTCAGTGTCACTGCAATGCTGAGAATGATCCACCACCCAAATAATACCTGCTCTGTAGTGGTCCTGGGAGAGTCCTGACCATTAAAGAACAGCATAAAAGTGGGCTAACAAAGCATGCAGTGAAACAGATGGACTACTAAGTGCTTCTATATGGTAAGTGGAGCTGATAAAATGGACAGTGGGTGTAGAAACAAGGAGGTGGTTTTAATGTTATGGCTGATCAGTGTACATGTTACATATTCTGACACAGCTTAAAAACAACTATAGAGCACAATAAAAAGACACTGATCTCGTAAAATGTAGCCTAGATTAAATCAAAGTGAACAATTTCATGTGTTTAGAAGAAGACAGTGTAAAGGTAAGGTGTCAGGTAATCACTGTTTTTGTGTTTTAACACCTACCCTGGCACTAATGTCTATTCACATGATCTCTCAGTGTATTGTAAATATTGTTACCATGTTAACAAAATGTAAAATATCATAAATTTATATGCAATCTCCCACCCTTACTAAAACGAAAATAAGCGAATTGCTATTACAGAGCTGTAAATAACATTTATGAGATTTACCTCAGTTCATTTGTGCAAAAGATAGGCAGAGGATCTGATGAAGAACCCTACCTTACTGCTTCTACAAAAAACTACAGTAATACAATGCTCACACAGTGCTTACTGTTGA
Source organism: Trichomycterus rosablanca (assembly GCF_030014385.1). Taxonomy (NCBI): domain Eukaryota; kingdom Metazoa; phylum Chordata; class Actinopteri; order Siluriformes; family Trichomycteridae; genus Trichomycterus; species Trichomycterus rosablanca. The sequence continues at coordinate 10,632,892 of NC_086011.1, forward strand.
AATAAGCATTATTATTTCAACAAGCAGAAATATTCAAACCCCCCCTCTCCAACAGGTATTATAGTGATGTGTATTATTTGATAGAATTACTGCACATGGTCTTTTGACAGCATCTGAAGCTGCTACATGGTTGATGGCATTGCTACTGCCCATTGCTATTTTTCATTGGTGTCGAATTCACATGACACCTAATACAGGACTTCTCAGCCAGGGACATTTATTACTGCAACATCTCAGGCATTCTTCCTCCTGTGGAGCCTTTAACTACCTAATATTTCTCGTTTCTCATCACATACAATACATACACTGATCAGCAATAACATTAAAACCATCTCCTTGTTTCTACACTCACTGTCTATTTTATCAGCTCCAGTTACCATATAGAAGCACTTTGTAGTTCTACAATTACTGACTGTAGTGTATCTGTTTTTCTGCATCCTTTGTTAGCCCCCTTTCATGCTGTTCTTCAATGGTCAGGACTCTCCCAGGACCACTACAGAGCAGGTATTATTTGGGTGGTGGATCATTCTCAGCACTGCAGTGACACTGACATGGTGGTGGTGTGTTAGTGTGTGTTGTGCTGGTATGAGTGGATAAGACACAGCAGCGCTGATGAAGTTTTTATACACCTTACTGTCACTGCTGGACTGAGAATTGTCCACCAACCAAAAATATCCAGCCAACAGCGACCCGTGGGCAGCGTCTCTGACTTCACAGCTACAGGGTGGACCAACTAGGTAAGAGTGTCGAATAGAGTGGACAATGAGTGGACACGGTATTTAAAAACTCCAGCAGCGCTGCTGTGTCTGATCCACTCATACCAGCACAACACACACTGATACACCACCACCAAGTCATTGTCACTGCAGTGCTGAGAATGATTCACCATCTAAATAATACCTGCTCTGTAGTGGTCCTGTGGGGGTCCTGACCATTAAAGAACAGCATGAAAAGGGGCTAACAAAGCATGCAGAGAAACAGATGGACTACAGTCAGTAATTGTAGAACTACAAAGTGCTCCTATATGGTAAGTGGAGCTGATAAAATGGACAGTGAGTGTAGAAACAAGGAGGTGGTTTTAATGTTATGGCTGATCAGTGTATGTTTTACTATATACTGGATCAAACGAGCAGTCAATAATATACCTGTCTTTGATTTGCGAGTCTTGCGTTGCTTGCAAATGATGATTGGTTTAAGTGAAAGCAAAGGGGATCACGTGAACATGTAAGAACGCGGTGCTTTGGAGAACAGCGTGTTGTGTAGAGTAGCTCTGCCTGAACCATTTGTTCATTTGTCCGTGCAAACTCATGTTACTGGTTTTTGAGGTCACTTTTAGATATTTGGGAGAGAATATGCTGAATGCTGTATAACATCGGGAATGTCGGGAAGCTGTGGTTGCATTGTGAAACACTTCGGATCGTGGACTACTAATGACAGTAAAGTGTTTCCAGTCTCTATCGGTGTGTGCATGTTTTAATCGCGAGTATTTATGGACAGTCAAGAGTCTCTCAGGCGACGGGAATGAGTCAGTCAGAGAGACCCTTTGATTATGCATGCGAATTTGGGAGAGGGGTGACAAAGCAAGCATACACCTACATGTGGATTGCTACGCGACCCAGCTATGGAGTGACGCTTTAAATGAGTTTGACATGTAAAGCACTTTAAAGCGGATGCCGATTTTTTATGGAAGTATTTGGCATTTCCAAAATGCCCGCAGATCCTCCACCTGTCATGTATATCGGAATGGAGGTACTGATCGCCCTTTCCTCAGTGCTGGGGAATGTCATGGTGGTTTGGGCAGTGAGGATGAACCGCTCGTTACGGGACACCACTTTTTACTTCGTGGTCAGCTTAGCCTTGGCGGACATCGCGGTCGGCGCACTGGTCATTCCTTTAGCCATCACCATGAGCATCGGCGTCAACACGCACTTCTACAGCTGTCTGTTGGGCGCGTGCACCGTGCTCGTGCTTACACAGAGCTCCATACTCGCGCTTCTAGCCATCGCCATCGACCGCTACCTGAGGGTCAAGATCCCCATCAGGTAATGTCGGGCAAAACCAGACTTAAAAGGGTAAACAGGGTAAAATAAATGGTAAAGGGTAAAGTAATATGGTAAAATAAAGGCAAAAACATGTCGTGGGATGTTTTGAATGTGAGTGTAGATCAGTTTTTTCACAAATAATTTACCTCAACATTTTAACCTTTATTATCAGTCTAAAAGCTAATGAGCTAAAGTTATTTATGAATAGTGCAGCAAATGTCTTATTTAATAAAAATAAATAAGAATAATTGGTAAATATATCACAACTTTACCACAGCATTCCTTTTAGGACTTTAAACATTTTCCAATAAAAAGTATCTAAGGCTTACTGATTGGGCTCATTGGATTATCATTTGAAGTAAAACGTTTTCATATACTTGGCAGAGACATACTGTGCAGTACTGTGCAAAAGTATTGAGCCACCACCATAACCTTGTTGTTTAATTAATTTAATGTTGTTTAATGTTCTTTAGTTCATTTAAGCTAATATGAGCTGTTGTAACAAAGAAATTCCCTGCAAAGGATCAATAAAGTATCTATCTATCTATCTACAGTGCCTTGCAAAAGTATTCAGCCCCCTTGAACTTTTCAACCTTTTGCCACATTTCAGGCTTCAAACATAACGATATGAAATTGTAATTTTTTGTGAAGAATCAACAACAAGTGGGACACAATCGTGAAGTAGAACGAAATTTATTGGATATTTTAAACTTTTTTTAGAAATAAAAAACTAAAAAGTGGGGCGTGCAATATTATTCAGCCCCTTTACTTTCAGTGCAGCAAACTCACTCCAGAAGTTCAGTGAGGATCTCTGAATGATCCAATGTTGACCTAAATGACTGATGGTGATAAATAGAATCCACCTGTGTGTAATCAAGTCTCCGTATAAATGCACCTGCTCTGTGACAGTCTCAGAGTTCTGTTTAAAGCGCAGAGAGCATCATGAAGACCAAGGAACACACCAGGCAGGTCCGAGATACTGTTGTGGAGAAGTTTAAAGCCGGATTTGGATACAAAAAGATTTCCCAAGCTTTAAACATCTCAAGGAGCACTGTGCAAGCGATCATATTGAAATGGAAGGAGTATCAGACCACTGCAAATCTACCAAGACCCGGCCGTCCCTCTAAACTTTCAGCTCAAACAAGGAGAAGACTGATCAGAGATGCAGCCAAGAGGCCCATGATCACTCTGAATGAACTGCAGAGATCTACAGCTGAGGTGGGAGACTCTGTCCATAGGACACAATCAGTCGTACACTGCACAAATCTGGCCTTTATGGAAGAGTGGCAAGAAGAAAGCCATTTCTCAAAGATATCTATAAAAAGTCACCTGGGAGACACACCAAACATGTGGAAGAAGGTGCTCTGGTCAGATGAAACCAAAATCGAACTTTTTGGCCACAATGCAAAACGTTATGTTTGGCGTAAAAGCAACACAGCTCATCACCCTGAACACACCATCCCCACTGTCAAACATGGTGGTGGCAGCATCATGGTTTGGGCCTGCTTTTCTTCAGCAGGGACAGGGAAGATGGTTAAAATTGATGGGAAGATGGATGGAGCCAAATACAGGACCATTCTGGAAGAAAACCTGTTGCAGTCTGCAAAAGACCTGAGACTGGAACGGAGATTTATCTTCCAACAAGACAATGATCCAAAACATAAAGCAAAATCTACAATGGAATGGTTCACAAATAAACGTATCCAGGTGTTAGAATGGCCAAGTCAAAGTCCAGACCTGAATCCCATCGAGAATCTGTGGAAAGAGCTGAAAACTGCTGTTCACAAACGCTCTCCATCCAACCTCACTGAGCTCGAGCTGTTTTGCAAGGAAGAATGGGCAAAAATTTCTGTCTCTCGATGTGCAAAACTGATAGAGACATACCCCAAGCGACTTGCAGCTGTAATCGCAGCAAAAGGTGGCGCAACAAAGTATTAACGCAAGGGGGCCGAATAATATTGCACGCCCCACTTTTCAGTTTTTTTTTTCTAAAAAAAGTTTAAAATATCCAATAAATTTCGTTCCACTTCATGATTGTGTCCCACTTGTTGTTGATTCTTCACAAAAAATTAAAATTTCATATCGTTATGTTTGAAGCGTGAAATGTGGCAAAAGGTTGAAAAGTTCAAGGGGGCTGAATACTTTTGCAAGGCACTGTATCTATCTATCTATCTATCTATCTATCTATCTATCTATCTATCTATCTATCTATCTATCTATCTATCTATTCATATTTTTTCAGTCTTAAAACAGACATGACAGGAAATATGTACACAATTTTTAAGAACATTTAGTGTGACCTTACTTGACACTAACCACATCTTAAGACTGTCCTGAAGTTGTCTGAGGTAATCTTCTGGTATATTATAACAGGCTTCTTTCAGCACTTCCCAGAGTTCTTTAGATGTAGGTTAATCTTTGTTTCTTTCTTTGTTTAGGTAATCCCATACTGCCTTTATAATACAACCCCAAATCAGAAAAACTTAGGATAGTATGGAAAATGCAGTGTTCCTTTTTGTACATTTACTTTGACTTTTATTTGATTGCAGACAGGATGAACCCAAGATATTTCATGTTTTGTCTGGTCAACTTCATTTCATTTGTTAATATACCTCCATTCCTGCATTTCACGCCTGCAACACATTCCTGAAAAAGTTGGGATGGAGGCAATTTAGAGCTAGTAGTGAGGTGAAAAAACTAAATAATGATGTGATTCCAAACAGGTGATGTCAACAGGTGATTGTAATCATGGTTTGGTACAAAAGCAGCATCCAGGAAAGGCTGAGTCTTTAATGAGAAAAGATGGCCAGAGGATCTTCAGTTCTTCAACAAATGTGTGAGAAAATTATTGAAATGTATATAAACAATTAACGTCAAAGAAAGATTGAAATGGATTTGCATATTACTCCGTCTACAGTGCATAATATAATTAAACGATTCAAAGATTCGGGAGGAATTTCAGTGCGCAAAGGCTAAGGGCTCAAGCTTAAGCTGAACGCCCGTGATCTTCGATCCCTCAGACGGCACTGCATCAAAAACCACCACTCAACAATAGCTGATATAACCACATGGGTGAGGGATTACTTTGGCAAACCTTTGTCAAGCACTACAATATGGAGTTACATTCACAAATGCCACTTAAAACTTTACTGTGCAAAAAAGAAGCCTTATGTTAACCATGTCCAGAAGCGGCGTTGACTTCTCTGGGCTGGGAGACATCTGGGATGGACCATCACACAGTAGAAACATGTATTGTGGTCAGATGAATCAGCATTCCTGGTCTTTTTTGGGGAAAAATGGACGCCATGTGCTTCAGACCAAAGACGAAAAGGACCATCCAGACTGTGATCAGCAACAAGTCCAAAAGCCAGGGTCTGTCATGGTATGGGGCTGTGTTAGTGCCTCATTGAGATCTTAGAGCAACATATGCTGCCTTCAAGACATACTTTTTTCCAGGGATGTCCGTGCATTTTTCAGTAAAGCAATGCAAAACCACCTTTTTCTGATTTGGGGTTGTATTTAGGTTTGAACTCTGTGAAGGCCAGTCAATGACAGTCAGTGTTTTATCAGCTCCTTTTCTCTCCAAATATTATTCCACAGCATTAGCAGTGTGCTTGGAATTATTATCATGCTGAAAACACATTCCTAATCATATGCTTTCCAGCTGAAATAACATGATGAATTAAAACCTGTCTGTACTTTTTAGCATTCATGATCCCATCAATACGGACAATATTTCTAACACAGCTGGCAGAAATGCAGCTCCAAACCAGGACAGACTGTCCAATATGTTTCATTAAAGGCCACAAGCACTCATTCTTCCATCTTTTGTGTGTATGTAATGCCCAAGCATGTCTTGCACAAACCTGGTATAATAGAGCTTTTTCACAGCAGTCTTTTTTGACAGGTCAGGTCATGTCTTATTTATTTGTATAACGCATTGTCTCAAAGCAATTTTACAGCAGCCAGGACCAACAAACAAAAAAGAATCTCTGTTGAGCAAGTCGAGGGCAACAGTGCCAAGGAAAAACGCTCATATAATTACAGGAAGAAACATTGAGAGGAAGTAGACTCAGCAGGGGGCCATGGACTGGAGGATAATTTGACTTAATTGGATTTAAACACACTATTAAACACTATACAAGTTATAACTAGTGAAAATAAAAAAAATTAAAGTTCATTATTCAGTTCATTTTGTGATGAATTAGTAGTGAGTTTCTGGACATTTTCAGTGCAGTCACTGCAGGTTTCCTTCATATCTAGCAGGAGCAGCATTGTTGGCACAGCAGTCTCAAACTTGCAGGCTTTAACCTCAAGTGGGTAAGGTAAACAGATTCCTGTCAGAACCACCTTAGGGTAAAAAACTGAAAATGTAAGGAATATGTGATATGAAATCATTAATAGTAAAATGTCAGAAAACTGAGCATGAGACTCTGGCACCCCTAATTATTACATCATAACTAAATGGGAGAGTAAGCAGGTAACACAGTCATGAGGGGTTTCACAGGACATCAGCGCCCACCTCCTCCATGTCAACAAACGTAAGTGATCAGACGAGAGGCAGAAAGACAGCAACCCAACATCCCTGATCACCACAAATTTCTATGACCTAGAGCCCCCAAGCTCTGCGCCTTTGACTATAGTCAGAGTGAGCAGTTCCGGTCCTAGAGCCGAAACCAGGCGCAGCCAGAAGCCAACATGTACCAACCTGCAAAAGCAACAAAACATAAGAGAACCAGACTGCACAGACCCCCAGAATTGATTAAATACATCCCTGGTTTGGAAAGACTAATCAAAATCCTGACTAAATACATACATTTTCAATATTGGACTTGAAAATTTAAACTGTGTCTGAATAACATAAAATAGTAGGACAAATACAGGTGTTAGCAATGGCATTAATTATGGTTCAATTTCATTTAGGTGTAAGAGAGCCAGACTGCTGCTATTGCTCAAGCGTAGGGAAAGGTCACACTAAATACTTGCCACTTTATCTTGTAGAAGCTATTTTCCTGTATTTTCTAATGTAACTCTACAACCCCAAATCAGAAAAAGTTGGGACAGCATAGAAAATACAAATAATAAAAAACACAGAGTTTCTTATATTTACTTTGAATTTTATTTCATTGCTGACAGGATGAACCTGAGATATTACATGTTTTGTCTGGTCAACTTCATTTCATTTATTAATAAACATCCACTCCTGCATTTCAGGCCTGCAACACATTCCAAAAAAAGTTTGGACAGTAAAGCATACCAAGCGATTTAGTGTTTCAGCTTTTATTTTGTCCAATTTTTCCTGTGCAACAGTACGGGGTCGTCTTTGGTGCATTTTTCATTTCAAAATTCTCCACACATTCTCTATTGGGGACAGGTCAGGACTGCAAGCAGGCCAGTCCAGTACCTGTACCCTCTTCTTCTGCAGCCATGCCTTTGTAATGTGTGCAGCATGTGGTTTTGCATTGTCTTGTTGAAAAATGCATGGACGTCCTTGGAAAAGATGACATCTTGAAGGCAGCATATGTTGCTCTAAGATCTCAATGTATGTTTCTGCATCAATGCTGCCATCGCAGAAGTGTAAATGACCTTTGCCAAGGGCACCATGACAGACCCTGGCTTTTGGACTTGTTGCTGATAACAGTCTGGATGGCCCTTTTCTGGACCTGGGGATCCTCTGACCATCTTTGTTAATCAAAGACTTCTTAAAAAGCCTTACCTGGATGCTGCTTTTGTACCAAACCATGATTACAATCACCTGTTGACATCACCTGTTTGGAATCACATAATTATTTAGTTTTTTTCACCTCATTACTAGCCCTAAATTTCCCCCATCCCAACGTTTTTTGGAATGTGTTGCAGGCGTGAAATGCAGGAATGGAGATTTCTTAACAAATGAAATGAAGTTGAGCAGACAAAACATGAAATATCTTGGGTTCAGACTGTCTGCAATCAAGTAAAAGTCAAAGTAAATGTAAGGAACATTGCTTTTTTTTTTTTTTTGCATTTTCCATACTGTCCCAACATTTTCTGATTTGGGGTCGTACATGGAATATACAGTATAATGTCCTCATATATAATATCTGAAATAATATATTTCATAGCTTTAAAAAATTGCACCAGCCAGTAATATATAATTAAACCACACCTTAAAATGACCTAATACATTTCAATTAATTAATTCTGGTCAGTTACATGGTGGGTTTGGTGCCCCTGGAAACATTGGGAACAGGGTGGGAATACACCCTGGATAGCATGGCAATCCCTCACAGACCATTACACACTCACTCACTTATTTACTCACACCTAGGAGCAATGTTGAGTTTACAGTACTTCTGCATTTTTAAGGGTGTTAGGAAGAAACCCAAGCATTTAGATTGTATTTTGGGGGCAAACATGAGTTAGTGCTCTCCCTAGGTTTGTGTGGCACCCACACCACCATATTTGCATCCGAGTCACTGTAAAAGTCTAAAATAGAAATATAACTGCTCTGGTTGAGTAGTGGACAATTATACTAATGGTGTTTGTCCACACACTGTCCACTCTATTAAACACTCCTACCTAGTTGGTCCACCTTGTAGATGTAAAGTCAGAGACGATCGCTCATTTATTGCTGCTGTTTGAGTTGGTCATCTTCTAGACCATCAATGTTCACAGGACGCTGCCCGCGGGACGCTGTTGGCTGGATATTTTTGGTTGGTGGACTATTCTCAGTCCAGCAGTGACAGTGAGGTGTTTAAAAACTCCATCAGCGCTGCTGTGTCTTATACACCAACACACACTAACACACCACCACCATGTCAGTGTCACTGCAGTGCTGAGAATCATCCACCACCTAAATAATACCTGCTCTGTGGTGGTCCTGTGGGGGTCCTGACCATTTTTTATATATATATATATATATACAGTGTATCACAAAAGTGAGTACACCCCTCACATTTCTGCAGATATTTAAGTATATCTTTTCATGGGACAACACTGGCAAAATGTCACTTTGACACAATGAAAAGTAGTCTGTGTGCAGCTTATATAACAGTGTAAATTTATTCTTCCCTCAAAATAACTCAATATACAGCCATTAATGTCTAAACCACCGGCAACAAAAGTGAGTACACCCCTTAGTGAAAGTTCCTGAAGTGTCAATATTTTGTGTGGCCACCATTATTTCCCAAAACTGCCTTAACTCTCCTGGGCATGGAGTTTACCAGAGCTTCACAGGTTGCCACTGGAATGCTTTTCCACTCCTCCATGACGACATCACGGAGCTGGCGGATATTCGAGACTTTGCGCTCCTCCACCTTCCGCTTGAGGATGCCCCAAAGATGTTCTATTGGGTTTAGGTCTGGAGACATGCTTGGCCAGTCCATCACCTTTACCCTCAGCCTCTTCAATAAAGCAGTGGTCGTCTTAGAGGTGTGTTTGGGGTCATTATCATGCTGGAACACTGCCCTGCGACCCAGTTTCCGGAGGGAGGGGATCATGCTCTGCTTCAGTATTTCACAGTACATATTGGAGTTCATGTGTCCCTCAATGAAATGTAACTCCCTAACACCTGCTGCACTCATGCAGCCCCAGACCATGGCATTCCCACCACCATGCTTGACTGTAGGCATGACACACTTATCTTTGTACTTCTCACCTGATTGCCACCACACATGCTTGAGACCATCTGAACCAAACAAATTAATCTTGGTCTCATCAGACCATAGGACATGGTTCCAGTAATCCATGTCCTTTGTTGACATGTCTTCAGCAAACTGTTTGCGGGCTTTCTTGTGTAAAGACTTCAGAAGAGGCTTCCTTCTGGGGTGACAGCCATGCAGACCAATTTGATGTAGTGTGCGGCGTATGGTCTGAGCACTGACAGGCTGACCCCCCACCTTTTCAATCTCTGCAGCAATGCTGACAGCACTCCTGCACCTATCTTTCAAAGACAGCAGTTGGATGTGACGCTGAGCACGTGCACTCAGCTTCTTTGGACGACCAACGCGAGGTCTGTTCTGAGTGGACCCTGCTCTTTTAAAACGCTGGATGATCTTGGCCACTGTGCTGCAGCTCAGTTTCAGGGTGTTGGCAATCTTCTTGTAGCCTTGGCCATCTTCATGTAGCGCAACAATTCGTCTTTTAAGATCCTCAGAGAGTTCTTTGCCATGAGGTGCCATGTTGGAACTTTCAGTGACCAGTATGAGAGAGTGTGAGAGCTGTACTACTAAATTGAACACACCTGCTCCCTATGCATACCTGAGACCTAGTAACACTAACAAATCACATGACATTTTGGAGGGAAAATGACAAGCAGTGCTCAATTTGGACATTTAGGGGTGTAGTCTCTTAGGGGTGTACTCACTTTTGTTGCCGGTGGTTTAGACATTAATGGCTGTATTTTGAGTTATTTTGAGGGAAGAATAAATTTACACTGTTATATAAGCTGCACACAGACTACTTTTCATTGTGTCAAATTTTCATTTTGTCAGTGTTGTCCCATGAAAAGATATACTTAAATATCTGCAGAAATGTGAGGGGTGTACTCACTTTTGTGATACACTGTATATACAGGTCCTTCTCAAAAAATTAGCATATTGTGATAAAGTTCATTATTTTCCATAATGTAATGATAAAAATTTAACTTTCATATATTTTAGATTCATTGCACACCAACTGAAATATTTCAGGTCTTTTATTGTTTTAATACTGATGATTTTGGCATACAGCTCATGAAAACCCAAAATTCCTATCTCAAAAAATTAGCATATCATGAAAAGGTTCTCTAAACGAGCTATTAACCTAATCATCTGAATCAACGAATTAACTCTAAACACCTGCAAAAGATTCCTGAGGCTTTTAAAAACTCCCAGCCTGGTTCATTACTCAAAACTGCAATCATGGGTAAGACTGCCGACCTGACTGCTGTCCAGAAGGCCATCATTGACACCCTCAAGCAAGAGGGTAAGACACAGAAAGAAATTTCTGAACGAATAGGCTGTTCCCAGAGTGCTGTATCAAGGCACCTCAGTGGGAAGTCTGTGGGAAGGAAAAAGTGTGGCAGAAAACGCTGCACAACGAGAAGAGGTGACCGGACCCTGAGGAAGATTGTGGAGAAGGGCCGATTCCAGACCTTGGGGGACCTGCGGAAGCAGTGGACTGAGTCTGGAGTAGAAACATCCAGAGCCACCGTGCACAGGCGTGTGCAGGAAATGGGCTACAGGTGCCGCATTCCCCAGGTCAAGCCACTTTTGAACCAGAAACAGCGGCAGAAGCGCCTGACCTGGGCTACAGAGAAGCAGCACTGGACTGTTGCTCAGTGGTCCAAAGTACTGTTTTCGGAAATCAAGGTGCCAGAGTCTGGAGGAAGACTGGGGAGAAGGAAATGCCAAAATGCCTGAAGTCCAGTGTCAAGTACCCACAGTCAGTGATGGTCTGGGGTGCCATGTCAGCTGCTGGTGTTGGTCCACTGTGTTTTATCAAGGGCAGGGTCAATGCAGCTAGCTATCAGGAGATTTTGGAGCACTTCATGCTTCCATCTGCTGAAAAGCTTTATGGAGATGAAGATTTCATTTTTCAGCACGACCTGGCACCTGCTCACAGTGCCAAAACCACTGGTGAATGGTTTACTGACCATGGTATTACTGTGCTCAATTGGCCTGCCAACTCTCCTGACCTGAACCCCATAGAGAATCTGTGGGATATTGTGAAGAGAAAGTTGAGAGACACAAGACCCAACACTCTGGATGAGCTTAAGGCCGCTATCGAAGCATCCTGGGCCTCCATAACACCTCAGCAGTGCCACAGGCTGATTGCCTCCATGCCACGCCGCATTGAAGCAGTCATTTCTGCAAAAGGATTCCCGACCAAGTATTGAGTGCATAACTGAACATAATTATTTGAAGGTTGACTTTTTTTGTATTAAAAACACTTTTCTTTTATTGGTCGGATGAAATATGCTAATTTTTTGAGATAGGAATTTTGGGTTTTCATGAGCTGTATGCCAAAATCATCAGTATTAAAACAATAAAAGACCTGAAATATTTCAGTTGGTGTGCAATGAATCTAAAATATATGAAAGTTTAATTTTTATCATTACATTATGGAAAATAATGAACTTTATCACAATATGCTAATTTTTTGAGAAGGACCTGTATATATATATATATATATATATATATATATATATATATATATATATATATATATATATATATATATATATATATATATATATATATATATATATATATATATATACACAGGGTGGGCCATTTATATGGATACACCTAAATAAAATGGGAATGGTTGGTGATATTAACTTCCTGTTTGTGGCACATTAGTATATGGGAGGGGGAAAACTTTTCAAGATGGGTGGTGACCATGGTGGCCATTTTGAAGTCGGCCATTTTGGATCCAACTTTAGTTTTTTCAATGGGAAGAGGGTCATGTGACACATCAAACTTATTGAGAAAAACAATGGTGTGCTTGGTTTTAACGTAACTTTATTCTTTCATGAGTTATTTACAAGTTTCTGACCACTTATAAAATGTGTTCAAAGTGCTGCCCATTGTGTTGGATTGTCAATGCAACCCTCTTCTCCCACTCTTCACACACTGATAGCAACACCGCAGAAGAAATGCTAGCACAGGCTTCCAGTATCCGTAGTTTCAGGTGCTGCACATCTCGTATCTTCACAGCATAGACAATTGCCTTCAGATGACCCCAAAGATAAAAGTCTAAGGGGGTCAGATCGGGAGACCTTGGGGGCCATTCAACTGGCCCACGACGACCAATCCACTTTCCAGGAAACTGTTCATCTAGGAATGCTCGGACCTGACACCCATAATGTGGTGGTGCACCATCTTGCTGGAAAAACTCAGGGAACGTGCCAGCTTCAGTGCATAAAGAGGGAAACACATCATCATGTAGCAATTTCAAATATCCAGTGGCCTTGAGGTTTCCATTGATGAAGAATGGCCCCACTATCTTTGTACCCCATATACCACACCATACCATCAATTTTTGTGTTCCAACAGTCTTGGAGGGATCTATCCAATGTGGGTTAGTGTCAGACCAATAGCGGTGGTTTTGTTTGTTAACTTCACCATTCACATAAAAGTTTGCCTCATCACTGAACAAAATGTTCTGTGTAAACTGAGGGTCCTGTTCCAATTTTTGTTTTGCCCATTCTGCGAATTCAGTGTGCCGATCTGGGTCATCCTTGTTGAGATGCTGCAGCAGCTGGAGTTTGTAAGGGTGCCATTTGTGAGTAGCTAATATCCGCCGAAGGGATGTTCGACTGATGCTACTCTCCAGTGACATGCGGCGAGTGCTACGCTGTGGGCTCTTGCTGAATGAAGCTAGGACAGCCACTGATGTTTCTTCATTAGTGACAGTTTTCATGCGTCCACATTTTGGCAAATCCAACACTGAAGCAGTTTCACAAAACTTGGCAAGCAGTTTGCTAACTGTAGCATGGGAGATGGGTGGTCTCCTAGGGTGTCTTGCATTGAAATCTGCTGCAATGACCCGGGTACTGCGTTCACCAGACATCAACACAATTTCTATCCGCTCCTCACGTGTTAACCTCTGCGACATGTCAATGGCTGTAAACAAAGAGAAGCTTGTAAATAACTCATGAAAGAATAAAGTTACGTTAAAACCAAGCACACCATTGTTTTTCTTGTGAAATTCTCAATAAGTTTGATGTGTCACATGACCCTCTTCCCATTGAAAAAACTAAAGTTGGATCCAAAATGGCCGACTTCAAAATGGCCGCCATGGTCACCACCCATCTTGAAAAGTTTTCCCCCTCCCATATACTAATGTGCCACAAACAGGAAGTTAATATCACTGACCATTCCCATTTTATTTAGGTGTATCCATATAAATGGCCCACCCTGTATATACTGTATATACAGGGGTTGGACAATGAAACTGAAACACCTGGTTTTAGACCACAATAATTTATTAGTATGGTGTAGGGCCTCCTTTTGCGGCCAATACAGCGTCAATTCGTCTTGGAAATGACATATACAAGTCCTGCACAGTGGTCAGAGGGATTTTAAGCCATTCTTCTTGCAGGATAGTGGCCAGGTCACTACGTGATGCTGGTGGAGGAAAACGTTTCCTGACTCGCTTCTCCAAAACACCCCAAAGTGGCTCAATAATATTTAGATCTGGTGACTGTGCAGATGGCCTGGGAGATGTTCAACTTCCCTTTCATGTTCATCAAACCAATCTTGCTGTGTGTATTGGTACATTGTCATCCTGATACACGGCACCGCCTTCAGGATACAATGTTTGAACCATTGGATGCACATGGTCCTCCAGAATGGTTCGGTAGTCCTTGGCAGTGACGCGCCCATCTAGCACAAGTATTGGGCCAAGGGAATGCCATGATATGGCAGCCCAAACCATCACTGATCCACCCCCATGCTTCACTCTGGGCATGCAACAGTCTGGGTGGTACGCTTCTTTGGGGCTTCTCCACACCGTAACTCTCCCGGATGTGGGGAAAACAGTAAAGGTGGACTCATCAGAGAACAATACATGTTTCACATTGTCCACAGCCCAAGATTTGCGCTCCTTGCACCATTGAAACCGACGTTTGGCATTGGCACGAGTGACCAAAGGTTTGGCTATAGCAGCCCGGCCGTGTATATTGACCCTGTGGAGCTCCCGACGGACAGTTCTGGTGGAAACAGGAGAGTTGAGGTGCACATTTAATTCTGCCGTGATTTGGGCAGCCGTGGTTTTATGTTTTTTGGATACAATCCGGGTTAGCACCCGAACATCCCTTTCAGACAGCTTCCTCTTGCGTCCACAGTTAATCCTGTTGGATGTGGTTTGTCCTTCTTGGTGGTATGCTGACATTACCCTGGATACCGTGGCTCTTGATACATCACAAAGACTTGCTGTCTTGGTCACAGATGCGCCAGCAAGACGTGCACCAACAATTTGTCCTCTTTTGAACTCTGGTATGTCACCCATAATGTTGTGTGCATTGCAATATTTTGAGCAAAACTGTGCTCTTACCCTGCTAATTGAACCTTCACACTCTGCTCTTACTGGTGCAATGTGCAATTAATGAAGATTGGCCACCAGACTGGTCCAATTTAGCCATGAAACCTCTCACACTAAAATGACAGGTGTTTCAGTTTCATTGTCCAACCCCTGTATATAATGTATATAAAATGTATATAAAATGTGTGTGTGTATATGTATATACAGTGATGTTTCCTTTGGAGGTAACCATGGTTAACAAAAGAAAACAATTATTTCAAGCACCACCCCCTTATAAAGCAACTAGTCTGCTCTTCTAATTCAAACAGCATGACAGAGTGATATCACCTGCCTTGTTCCCATTAACACTTTCTCCTGAGCTAGTCAGAAGATCACTAAAATGATGTTAGCAGGTCGTTTTGTGCCAGGGCTGAAATACAGTGGAAATTAGTTTTTTTTGATTTAGTTAATTTTCATGGCAAGGAATGACTGCAATTAATTGCACTTCATCTAATCAATCTTCATAACTATCTAGAGTTTGCAAATAGCCATCATAAAAACTAATGCAGCAAACTTGAAAAACAAAATTTGTGTCTCAAAACGTTTGGCCACGATTGTACAACCCCAAATCAGAAAAAGTTGGGACAGTATGGAAAATGCAAATAAAATAAAAATGCAGTGTTCCTTACATTTACTTCGACTTTATTTGATTGCAGACAGTTTGAACCCAAGATATTTTATGTTTTCTCTGCTCAACATTTTATTTGTTAATATACCTCCATTCCTACATTTCAGGACTGCAACACATTACAAAAAAAAGTTGGGACAGGGACAATTTATGACTAGTAATGATGTGATTCCCAACAGGTAATGCCAACAGGTGTAATAATTTGGTACAAAAGCAGCATTCAGGAAAGGCTGAGTCTTTGATGAGCATAGATGATCAGAGGATCTCCAGTTCGTCAATAAATGCGTGAGAAAATGATTGAAATGTTTAAAAACAATGAACCTCAAAGAACAATTGGAAGGGATTTGCATATTTCCCCCCTTTACAGTGCATAATATCATTAAATGATTCAAGGCCAGGGGCCCAAGCTTAAGTTGAATACCCGTGATATTTGATCCCAGCTGATATAACCACATGGGTGAGGGATTACTTTGGCAAACCTTTGTCAAGCACTACAATACAGAGTTACATGCACAAATGCCACTTAAAACTTTACTGTGCATACTGTGACTTTATATATATATACCGATCAGCCATAACATTAAAACCACCTCCTTGTTTTCTTGTTTCTACACTCACTGTCCATTTTATCAGCTCCACTTACCATATAGAAGCGCTTTCTAGTTCTACAATTATTGACTGTAGTCCATCTGTTTCTCTGCATGATTTGTTAGCCCTCTTTCATGATGTTCTACCATTACAGAGTAGGTATTTTTTGGGGACACTGACGTGGTGGTGTGTTAGTGTGTTAGTCTGGTATAAGTGGATAAAGCAGCAATGCTGCTGGAGTTTTTAAACACCTCACTGTCACTGCTGGACTGAGAATAGTCCACCAACCAAAAATATCCAGCCAACAGCGCCCCGTGGGCAGCGTCCTGTGACCACTAATTAAGGTCTAGAAAATGAGCAACTTCAACAGCAGCAATAGATGAGCGATCGTCTCTGAATTTACATCTACAATGTGAACCAACTAGGTAGGAGTGTCTAATAGAGTGGACAGTGAGTGGACACTGTATTTAAAAACTCCAGCAGCACTGCTGTCTGATCCTCTCATAAAAGCACAACACACACTAACACACCACCACCATGTCATTGTCACTGCAGTGCTGAGAATGATGCACCACTTGAATAATACCTGCTCTGTGGTGACCATTGAAGAACAGGGTGGAGGCAGTCTAAAAGTATGTAGAGAAACAGATTAACTACAGTCAGTAACTGTAGAACTACAAAGTGCTCCTATATGGTAATTGAAGCTGATAAAATTGACAGTGAGTGTAGAAACAAGGAGGTGGTTTTAATGTTATGGCTAATAAGTGTATATATACAGTATATATATATATATATAATTACTAATGTGGGCGAGCAGTCACAAAAGCATTTCACTGCCAGTACGTATGACTGTGTATATGACCAATAAACTTTGATTTCATTAACATGAGTGGTAGATGAAAAAGAAAGAGGAACAGTAATGAGGAATTGAATAGAGGATTTAATGAGAAGCAATTGGATGTAACACCAGCAGTGTCTGTGAGATGATATCATTGTTGTACGAAGATAGAATCCTGTGTGTGTGTGAGAGAGAGAGAGAGAGAGAGAGAGAGAGAGAGAGAGAGAGAGAGAAAGATAAATGTTTTATGGTTGTAGAGGAACATTTTTATGTATAGGGTGTTTTGGCACCAGCTGTTGGATCTCAGTATATCAGCTTCCCTGGTTAGATTAATGTACTGTAGTATAAAGTTGTATAAAGGTAATGACCGGCGTCCAGATCAAGTTGTATTGAGTGTTTTAGTGTTTTATGAAAGCATATCTTTTTCCGTAGATATATGATCCATTAGTAAATCTATCCATTGATTGTAATAGTTTTTTTTATTTACTTCCAGTTCATGAAGATTGTTTTCCTGATGATGTTTAGGGCTGTGAGTAGGGCGGTGGAGGTTTCCTTTGTCATACTGATTGCTGATGTCTGGGGATAGGGTGATAATGATATTCAAGCAAAGTGATAATAGCTTTATATTTCATTACCAGAAATGTGTTATGGGTGTGCAGTACCACATGGCATGAATATAATTATCTCGGGTGTTCTGTGTGCACTGTGATCAGATTTCAAAGCTGGGAAAGCTTCATTTAAACAGCTTTTGTCTGGTGTAATGCATTATGTGAATGATATTACAGTCATGTGAAAAAGTTAGGACACCCCATGAGAACCTTTGTCTTTTTGAACATATTTAAACTATGTATGGACATTTGAGCTTCATTAAAACAGTACTGAGAGATGGAGCTCATTTTGAAACAAATCAAAATGAAAAAAATACTTTTAAACTCAAGTTGTGAAATGTAATAAACAAAAATGGAAATTTGTTGTGAGGAAAAGTTAGGACACCCTATGCCCTAATAGCTTGTATTTCCTCCATTGGCTGAAATAACCTCAATTAGACGTTTCATATAACCATCTACCAGTCATGGATGAGTTATTCATACTCCTCCATGCAGAATTTCTTCAGCTGTGTGAGGTTTGAGGGGTTTCTTGCAGGCACAGCCCGTTTCAAATCACCCCACAGCATCTCAATAGGATTAAGATCCGGGCTTTGACTTGGCCATTCCAGAACTCTCCATTTCTTTCTTTTGAGCCATTCCTAAGTGGATTTACTGGAATGTTTTGAGTCATTGTCATGCTTCATGGTCCACTTCAACCTCCGCTTCAGTTTTTGGACAGATGGTCTTACATTTTCCTCAAGCACCTTTTGATACAGTAAAGAATTTGGATTATATAATGGAGAGCTTGCCATGCCCCATGACATTTCCACCTCTATGCTTCACAGTTGGTATGAGGTTCTTGTGCTCAAATGCTGTGTTTGGTTAGGCTCCACAGATGTCTTCTGTTTCTGTGCCCAAATAATTCAACTTTGGATTCATCTGTCCAAAGCACATTGTTCCAGAAGTCCTGGTCTTTGTCTAGGTGTTCTCTGGCAAACTTTCCCTGATGTTTTTTTGACAGCAAGGGTTTCCTCCTTGTACAACTCCCATGAAAATCAAACTTGTGCAGTGCAGACTATACAAAATCGTATCTAAACCAGACCCAAAAACAAATCTGCCAACTATGCAATGGGAAAAAAATCTATCCATCCATCAGGTCCACTGCCGATTTCTGGGTATAAATATACAAAAATAATTTATGTGTGATCATTATCAATCTAGCATGCATGTACTTGCTATCAACTGTGGCAAGAGCTAGCTGTAGGTCCCATGATGACATTTTAGGATTATTGGAGACCTATTTACGCATCTTGCGCTCTGCTCTTGGGCTGAACTTGCTAGGATGGCCTGAACTGATTATGTTGGCAGTTGTTTGAAATGTTTTCCACTTGTAAATGATTTAACGGACAGTGGAATGGCTGATTTCTAATTGTTTTAAGATCTTTTTAAATCCCTTCCCAGACTCATATGCATCTACAACCTTCTTTCTAAAGGCCTCAGAGAGCTCTGTAAATCTCACCATGGTGATAACACTCACTTCAACAATCAAGAGCAAACCAAACTAATGTCTGAGGTTTAAATAAAACTCCATTGTTCTCTAACGATGGTCTAATCATTGCAGCTGATGTGGTGCACCGGATTCTAATTTTAGACATTTTAAGTAGTAATAAATGTGGGGGTGTCCTAACTTTTCCCTCCTTCTCTTCATTTCACGGCAGTCATTAAATGACCCTCATAAATGAAAAGATAAAATCAATGGAAGCTACAATACACAGTCAGCCTACCCTAATGGCTTCCTCTCAAATACGGAAATACTCATCCGTGTTTTGACACACCACTCTCTGCTTATAAAGTAAGAAATAAACTGTATATTGACAAACTACCAGGAGCAAAATACCTTTCTGGCTTGTTCTTTTGAGACGTAGCATAGAGAAACACACTTTTCCTTTGACTATGGAATCCTCAAAGGGACAAAATGCACTCAATACGTAAGCACATACATCAAGAGTTCAAAAGAGTTCAAGAGAGGCTTTATTGTCATTTCAGCTATATACAAGTACATATTGAAACGAAACAATGTTCCTCCAGGACCAGGGTGCAACACAGAACACAAGTTCAAAACAATACAATATGCACAGTGCAGATAAACAACAGTGCAGTGCAATACAAGACTAGAGACATAAGTAGTGTGTGTTGGCCAGTACATGGTACTGAGTAAATAATAAGTGAAGTAAAAAACATATTCTGATATATAGTTAGCAGTGTATGGTTTTTTTTTTTAGCAGCAGAGATATAACATTGTCATCAAACATTGTCAGCACACTACAATACAGAAAAGTCTGTTACACTAACTTAATTGTTGTATGATTGCTAGGACCACCTCATATTGCGTATTGCGCTTCATATTTATTATGCTACACGAATGATGAAAGTTAAATCTCACAGCAGTTTGCATATTTCACAGGAAATGGCTCATTTCACGACCTGTGACACGATTTTTATGGCTGTGAATTAGATAGGGCCTTAATTATATTGTATGAGCTGTAGATTAGTACTTGTGATCACACGTAAATTATTTTTGTATATTTATAACCAGAAATCGGCAGTGGACCTGATGGATAGATTTTTTTCCCATTGCATAGTTGGCAGATTTGTTTTTGGGTCTGGTTTAGATACGATTTTGTATAGTTTTGATAAGAATTTGTTTGGAGAGGATGTGTTGATAACATCTGAGATGGCAAAGGGTAGGTCTAATGTATGTCACTTAGTGATTTTGGACCCCAGTAGGAATATGAGGAACTGATTTCTGCCATTGCCTGAATTTATGGTAGGATTTGAGAATGATACCAGGCGTTATTGTTGAATATGTGTTTAATATGTGTAATACCGTCATCTGGGGCGGCATGGTGGTTCAGTGAGTAGCACTGTCACCTCACAGCAAGACAGTCCTGGGTTTGATTCCCAGGTGGGGTGGTCCGGGTCCTTTCTGTGTGGAGTTTGCATGTTCATCCCTCACATGCAAGTTGGAGATACAAAATTGAGTGTGTTTGACATTAAACTTGTGAACTGATGAATCTTGTGTAACAAGTAACTAACGTTTCTGTCATGAATGTAACCAAAGTGTGTAAAACATGACATTAAATACGTGTTGTTGCAATTAGGACAGTTGATATTCCATGAGAGACTGCAGTCATTGCTATGGTTACATTTTTAAAGTAGGCATGTTTTCTAAATGTTTAGCAGATAAATAGTAAGTCTGCTAACTAGACTAGTCTAACTAACTTTCCATTGTCCACTCTGTATCGGTATTGGTCCGATATTGGCCCAAATCACTGGGTCGGATATCGGAAGGAAAAAAACGTGTAATCCAATATGATACTGTTGCTTAATGTAAATAACACTTGATGTAAATAAGGCCATTGTTTGTGTAAAGCAAATAACACGCAAAGATACGTTCCAACAGAGTGCCGTTTATTACCAGCTCACTCAACAACTGCCGTAACAAGGTGCATCTTGATGACATCATTAATATGTGCCACTGATCTACAACTCATCTGCAACAGCCATTCAGAAATTAAAACACACTGATCTACTTAAACTTTTAGCGTTTTTAAAAAAATCATCTACTACTGCCACATCTAAAAACACTGTTTAAACACAATAAAAATTGCTAAATGATAAATCGCTCACCTGAGATAAAGAAAACCTATCTCGTCCCGGCTTGGAGATCTATCACATCCTCAATGATTAACCCATTAGTGTTATGAAAAAAAACTACACCGTTTCCCGTTTAGCCACAGATGTCCACATCAAAATCCAGTAGGGTTTAATCATCTAAAAACGTGACGGAACTTTAACGGAAAATCTCAACTCTGCGTCAATTCTAATTGGTCCATCGCATTTGATTGACATCCACATCTTCCAGTTATAGACACTTTTGTTAAACAAGCCAAAAATGCTGCTAAATGTTTTGTGTGTAAAAGTTCAAATAAAAACAGCAGTTTTGCATAAGTGATGTTGTAGGTTCTGTATTTATTCCCTTAGAATATTTGTTTCACAGTCTGAGTATTGTTATTTAGATAGCTAGTTTAACCATGGTGCATTGAGACATGTATTATTACTGCTTAGTTGTTTGAAAGGAGAAATTACGGTACCAGACTGGTATCGGTTTCGGCAGATACTCAATTTGCAGTATCAGTATTGGTATTGGACATGAAAAAGTAGTATTGAGCCAGCCCTAATTGTAATCAATTTGCAAGGAAACAGTTGTAAAAAGTTGTTGCTAGTTTTTAAGTTTCCATTTCGATTATGGGTGTTTTTTTCCAATGTAATTTTGATTATTGCTGTTCTACCTGTGAGGGAAATCTAAAGGTTTATCTATCGTTAGAGATCCTCACTTACTGTTTTAAGAAGGGGGTGTAACTCAGATGGGGGTAATTCTGAAAGTTTTGGTACCCCATTATGTGATTAAAATTTATATTTAGTGGAATAGTAATGAATTTGTGAGTTACTTGGGTTCTTATTTATTGTGATAACAGTGGATTTAATTGGATTTAACAGTGGAAGTAATTTTTATTAAATAATATATACAGTTGTGTTCAAAATTATTCAACCCCCACTGCAGTAAAGTGTTTTAGCAAGTTTGACATTTATTTTTTTATCTTGTTCACAATCAGATCAAATAAGGACTTGTATAATAGACAAATGCAACTGAAATTACAACAATATTTTTTCTAATATACCAGCAAATGTCCTTTTTGTGATTTCCTCATTGACAAAATTATTCAACCCCTTAGTCACATACATCATTAGTACTTAGTACAACTCCCTTTGGCAGTAATAATGTCCTTCAGACGTGAAACATAGCTTGACACAAGTTTCTTGCAGCAATCTACAGGTATCTTAACCCATTCCTCATGGGCAAAGGCCTTCAGTTCATTGACATTCTTGGGCTTGCGTGCTGCAACTGCCTTCTTCAAGTCCCACCAGAGATTTTCTATGGGATTTAAGTCAGGCGATTGCGATGGCCACTCCAGAATCTTCCAGCCCTTCTTCTGCAACCAAGCCATGGTAGAATTGGAGGTATGCTTGGGATCGTTGTCCTGTTGGAAGGTCCAACGTCTCCCAAGCTTCAGCTTTGTCACTGACTGCATGACATTTTCACCCAAGATCTCCTGGTAGTTAACTGAATTCATGGTACCTTGCACACGGTGGAGATTCCCTGTACCTGAAGAAGCGAAACGGCCCCAGAGCATGACTGACCCACTGCCATGCTTCACAGTAGGCAAGGTGTTCTTTTCTGTATAGGCCTCGTTCTTCCTCCTCCAGACATATCGTTGAGCCATAGGCCCAAAGAGTTCCAATTTTGTCTCGTCGCTCCAGAAAACAGTATCCCAAAACCTTTGCGGTTTGTCCACATGGTTTTTGGCATACTGGAGTCGACTCTTCTTGTGCTTTGGAGTCAGCAGGGGGTGCGCCTGGGAGTTCTGGCACGGAGGCCTTCATCTCGCAGTGTGTGCCTTATTGTCTGGGCCGAAACCTGAGTACCTCCCTCTCACAAGTCCTGTCGCAGTTCCTCAGCTGTCAGCCGGGGATTTTTCTCCACCTTTCGTTTCAGGTAAAGGACAGCAGTCGCCAACAGCATCCTTTTTCTGCCACGCCAGGTAGCGTTTCCACTGTGCCTTTAGCTTTAAACTTGCGAATTATGCTTCCAGTTGTGTCTCTTGGAATTTTTAATGTCTTTGCTATCTTTTTATATCCATATCCTTGCTTATGAAGAGAAATTACCTCCTCTCTTGACTTCTTTGACCATTCCCTGGACTTCACCATGTTGCACAGACACCATTAACTGTCTAGAAGGAGCTGAGTATCTCAGTCCTTTTAAATCTGCTTAATTGCTGCTCTTTATGGTTCTGTTCACATCTACAGGTGCTTTCAACGCCTGATTGAAAACACCTGATTGAAACCTCTGTTCTTGAGAGTGGTAATCTTTAAGGGGTTGAATAATTTTGTCAATGAGGAAATCACAAAAAGGACATTTGTTGGTATATTAGAAAATTTTTTGTTGTAATTTCAGTTGCATTTGTCTATCATACAAGTCCTTATTTGATCTGATTGTGAACAAGATAAAAAATAAATGTCAAACTTGCTAAAACACTTTACTGCAGTGGGGGTTGAATAATTTTGAACACAACTGTATGTTGAATTATTTATTTGACTGAGGAGGATATGTTTTGTAACACAAAATGAATGTTGTCTGTGTATAAATGATTAAATGTTGGGTACTTCATGTCTGAATTCCTTTTATATTTACATTTTGACATATTGCTGTGACTAATGTTATAGTAAATATGGCAAGTAAGTGGGGAGAGAGAAGCCATCCTTGCTTAGTGTCTTTGTGGAGAGTGAAAAGTTGTGATGATATGGCCTTTCCTATTTCACAGAAGTAAAAGTTGCACCACGGACCGTGAAATGAGCCGTTTACATTGCGGTCCTAGCAATCACATGGCAATTAAGTTAGTGTAACAGACTTTTCTGTGTTGTAGTGTGCTGACATTGTTTGAGGTATGTGTTTATTTGTATTGAGTGCATTTTGTCCCTATGGGGATTTCATAGTCAAAGGAAAAGGGTGCTTCTCTACACACGTGATCATCTCTGTGCTGTGCCTCAAAAGAACAAGCCAGTAAAGTATTATGCTCCTGGTAGTTTGTCTATGTAAAGTTGTTTTTTACTTTATAAACTCAGCAAACTCTAAAGACGCTTGGTTACACTAGCAATCGGTTAGACAAAATGTCCAAGGTGTCAAAGTCTAAAGCAGCTAAAAACACGACTCAGGTAACTTAGTTTGAAAAACTTCCAAGCAAATCTGTGGACGCAGAGGGTGGTGTGTCAAAACACTGACGAGTATTTTCGTATTTGAGAGGGAGCTATTAAGGTAGGCTGACTGTGTATTGTAGCTTTCATTAATTTCATCATTCAATTTATGAGTTATTTAATGACTGCCATGAAATGTGGCACTTTTATTCAAAAAGTCTGGGCCCTATTGATATGCCATTAGTGGTTACAGTGGCCATAAGTGAAGAGTATGTGTAAATAATTCTCCGAAACCCAGTCTGTGTAATGTAGTGAATAAGATTACAACCTCAAATTAGAAAAAGTTGGGGCAGCATGGAAAATGCAAATAATAAAAACACACAGAGTTTCTTACATTTACTTTTTTTTATTTCATTGTAGAATCTTGATGAATCTGAGATATTTCATGTTTTATCTGCTCAACTTCATTTCATTTGTTAATATACCTCCATTCCTGCATTAAAAGTTGGGACAGTAAAGCATTTACCACTTTGTAATGTTGCCATTCCTTATCACCACACTTAAAAGACGTTTTGGCACCGAGGATACCAAGTAATTTCGTGTTTTAGCTTTTTTTTTTTCCCATTCTTCCTGCAAACACGTCTTAAGATATGCAACAGTACGGGGTCGTCGTTGTCACATTTTTCATTTCAAAATTCTCCACACATTCTCTATTGGGGACAGGTCAGGACTGTAGGCAGGCCAGTCCAGTACCCGTACCCTCTTCTTCTGCAGCCATGCCTTTGTAATGTGTGCAGCATGTGGTTTTGCATTGGAAAAGATGACGTCCCTCTAAGATTTTAATGTACTTTTCTGCATTAATGCTGCCATCACAGAAGTGTAAATGATCTTTGCCAAGGGCACTGACACAGCCCCATACCATGACAGACCCTCTAATTTGGACTTGATGCTGATAACAGTCTGGATGGTCCTTTTCGTCTTTGGTCCAGAGCACACGGCGTCCATTTTTTCCAAAAAAAGACCTGGAATGCTGATTCATCTGACCACAATACACGTTTCCACTGTGTGATGGTCCATCCTAGATGCCTCTGAGCACAGAAAAGTCGACGCCGCTTCTAGACATGGTTAATATAAGGCTTCTTATTTGCACAGTAAAGTTTTAAGTGGCATTTGTACATGTAACCAAAGTTTGCCAAAGTAATCCCTCACCCATGTGGTTATATCAGCTATTGTTGAGTGGAGGTTCTTGATGCAGTGCCGTCTGAGGGATTGAAAATGACTGGCATTTAGCTTAAGCTTGTGCGCTTGGCCTTTATGCACTAAAATTCCTCCCGATTCCTTGAATGGTTTAATGATATTATGCACTGTAGAGGGAGAAATAAGCAAATCTCTTCCAATCTTTTTTTGAGGTACATTGTTTTTAAACATTTCAATCATTTTCTCACATATTTGTTGACAAACTGGAGATCATCTGATCATCTGTGTTCATCAAAGACTCAGCCTTTCCTGGATGCTGCTTTTGTACCAAACCATGATTACAATCACCTGTTTGTATTATCATCATTATTTAGGTTTTTCACCTCATTACTAGCCCTAAATTGCCCCTGTCCCAACTTTTTTTTTATGTGTTGCAGGCCTGAAATGCAGGAATGGAGGTATATTAACAAATGTAATGAAGTTGAGCAGACAAAACATAAAATATATTGGGTCAAACTGTCTGCAATGAAATAAAAGTCAAAGTAAATGTCAGGAACACTGCATTCTTATTTTATTAGCATTTTCCAAACTGTCCCAACTTTTTCTGATTCGAGGTTGTACTTTGTCAAAAGCTTTTTCAACAAAGGTTGTTTTTCCTTTGGCCTCAAGAGCTAAGGCACCTGCCTATAGGCACTACAAAAATCGAACTAGCTGAACCAGCTCTACCCGGCCACCCGGTTCTCTCTGGCAGCCCAAACATCCAACCATGAACTCTGAGTCTTGGCCAGCCTTTCAATGTTTCCCAGCAGATGTGTGCATTCTCGCACTCTGTGTCCGTGCTTTTAGCACCTCCAACAAACCAGTTTAGATGTGGGGGTGTGCTCTGCTTCAACACGTGCCTCAGCAACCTCCTCTTCGGCTGATACATACCCGTTCTGAAGGTTCTGCGTACTCTAATGTTTTCTTGATCATCATTTGTGCAGCCAAACTGACATGTTCCTGCAACACTTCTGGGCTGAGGGCATTGAGGAAGTGCTTTATAAATAAAGCTCATTATTTATAAGCTCACAATAAATTTGTTCTGAACCACTACCATAGCATTTCAGCCATAATATTAAAACCACCTCTTTGTTTCTACACTGACTGTGCATCTATTTCTCTAAATACTTTTTTAGCCTGCTTTCACCCTGTTTGCTTTTATTAATTGTATTTATGTATTTATTTATTTTGATTTCAGTAAGTATTAATGTGTTATCACTTTTCACATCAAAAACTGGCGCTACATTGCCTAAGCAAAACATCTTTACATTAAAATTTCCTTCTGCATTGTATGTCATCCCCCCTTTTTACAATCAGAAAAAGTTGGGACAGTATGCAAATAAAATAAAAATACAGTGTTTCTTACATTTACTTTGACTTTTATTTGATTGGCAGACAGTTTGACCCAAGATATCTTATTTCATTTGTTAATATAGTCTTTCTGCATTTCAGACCTGCAACACATTCCAAAAAAAGTTAGGACGGGGGCAGTTTAGGGCTAGTAATGAGGTGAAAAAACTAAATGATGTGATTCCAAACAGGTGATGTCAACAGGTGATTGTAATCATGGTTTGGTACAAAAGCAGTATCCAGGAAAGGCTGAGTATTTGATGAACAACGATGGCCAGAGGATCTCCAGTTGGTCAACAAATATCATTAAACGATTCCAGGAATCGGGAGGAATTTCAGTGCGTGAAGGCCAAGGGCACAAGCTTAAGCTGAACTCTTGTGATATTTGATCCCTCAGACAGCACTGCATCAAGAACCGCCACTCAACAATAGCTGATATAACCACATGGGTGAGGGATTACTTTGGCAAACCTTTATCAAGCACTAGTCTAAAATACAGAGTTACATGCACAAATGCCACTTAAAACTTTACTGTGCAAAAAAGAAGCCTTATGTTAACCATGTCCAGAAGCAGCGTCAACTTCTCTAGGCTCGGAGGCATCTACGATGGATCATCACACAGCATTCCAGGTCTTTTTTGAAAAAAAAAAAAAAAAAGGACGCTGTGTGCTTCGGACCAAAGATGAAAAGGACCATCCAGACCGTTATTAGCAACAAGTCCAAAAGCCAGGGTCTGTCATGGTATGGGGCTGTGTCAGTGTCCTTGGCAAAAGTAATTTACACTTCTGTGATGGCAGCATTACTGCAGAAATGTTACTGAGATCTTAGAGCAACATATGCTGCCTTCAAGACATCATCTTTTCCAGAGACGTCCATCCATTTTTCCACAAGATGATGCAAAACCACATGCTGCACACATTACAAAGGCATGGCTGTGGAAGAAGAGGGTACGGGTACTGGACTGACCTGCCTGCAGTCCTGACCTGTCCCCAATAGAGAATGTGTGGAGAATTTTGAAATGAAAAAATGCGACAACGACGACTGCGTACTGTTGCACATCTTAAGACGTGTTTGCAGGAAGAATGGGACAAAATAAAAGCTGAAACACTAAATCACTTGGTCTCCTCAGTGCCAAAACAGAGTGGTAAATGCTTTACTGTCCCAACTTTTTTTGGAATGTGTTGCAGGCCTGAAATGCAGGAATGGATGTTTATTAATAAATGAAATGAAGTTGATCAGACAAAATATCAAATATCTCAGGTTCATCCTGTCAGCAATGAAATAAAAGTCAAAGTAAATGTAAGAAAAAAAAAAAAAGCTTTTTTTTTAAAGCTAAGACCATTTAATTATTAGTCAGCAATACATATTTTTATCACAGTCAACTAAAAGTAGAACATACGATCATAAACAATTAAAACTGTGAATGACAGATTAATGAAAAGAGAAAAACATTCTCATTACCGGCAGAGACCATTAGTCAGATTTCCAGTATGAACCTTTTTTTTTTTGTAAACTGCAGATTGTAATCCACATTACATTAGGGATGCATATCTGTCTGTGGAGTGGCAGGGAGATTTTCTCAAACACAGAAAAGCTTTTACCACCACTTCATTCTGGTTAGGTTTGTGGTCTGGTTTTCTCAGAATGGCTGGGTGCAGTGCAGCAACACACCCTGGACAGGATGCCAGTCCTTTGGCTATTCCTCGTCTAGACATGTTTGTATTTTGATGCCAACCTGCTGATAGCACCACTGGGGTTTCACACCCTGGATCATAGCGGTAGTGGGGTAGCATAATTTACGGCTGAGCCACCTGAGCACGTAAAAGCTATTTACCATTTTTTTATATTTATTAATTGGTGTAAATGCTCTTATAAGCTACATAAGAAAAATGCATTTTACCTCAAACTTTATATATTTTTTTGTATTTTCTTTATGCTTTTTCTCCCTTTTTTAGCGCGTCCAATTGCCCGATTTCATCATGCTTCCTCGCCGATCCCTGCCCTGATTGAGGAGAACTAAACTAACCCACGCCCCCTCCAACACGTGGGCAGCATGCCGTATGCATCTTATCACCTACACTTTCAGTGCAGTACAGCTTAGCGTTGTGTACGGAGAGACACACTCTGAGAGCACTCTTTTCTCATCTCTGTGCAGGCCCCATCAGTCAGCCAGCAGAGGTCGTAATTGCACCAGTCATGAGAGAGAGACCCCATCTGGCTTAGTCCCGCCCATCTGAACAACAGGCCAATCGCTGTTCATGTGGCCGCTCAGCCTTAGCTTGCTGGCAGAGCTGAGATTCAATACGATGTATTCGAGATCCCAGCTCTGGTTCCAGCGTGTTTTTACTGCTGTAGCCCACCTCAAACTATTTTTAATATACAAACCCAATTTTCAAAAAAGTTGGGATATTTTGTAAAATGCAATAAACAGAAAAATCTGTTTTGTTAATTCTCTTGAATCGGCAAAATGAAAAAAAAAAAAACACAGTGCTTTCACTGAACGGCTTTATTGTATTTTGTAAATATAAACACAATTACAATCTGATGCCAGCAACACACTCAAAAGAAGTTGGGACAGAGGCATGTTTAGCAATGTGGTACATCAACTTTTTATTAATGAGAACTTTTAATGGTTTGGGAATTGAGGGCATGTGCTGATGTTTTGCAAGTGGAATTGTACTCCATTCTTGCTTCAGTGGTTTCACCTCTTCATGATGCACCATATATTTTCAATATGAGACAGATCTGGGTTAGTCAAGCACCTGCACTTTGCGTCTAGGGTTCCACGTTGTAGCAAATACAGAATGATGCCTGGCATTGTTAAAATAACGATGTTGCCTTGATGGAAGTACATCTCTTTAAAAAAATGGAAATACAGTGGTACCTTAAAACTCAGTCGGTTGATTCTGGGACTGGTGTTGAGTTTTAAAGGCATTAAGTTTTAAGGTATTTTTTCCCATAAGGATGTATGGGAAACTTGTTAATGCATTCTATGGTTCCATGAAACTGCATATATTTTAGGCAAATGTAAAATAAAATAATGGGGTTGTTTTTTACACTTATACACTGAAAATAACACATATATAATTCAAAACACTGAAATAAGTGGTTAGGTAGGTCCCAGGTTTGATCCCCAGGCGGGGCGGTTTGGGTCCTTTCTGTGTGGAGTATGCATGTTCTCCCTGTGTCTGCGTGGGATTCCTCCGTGAGCTCTGGTTTCCTCCCACAGTTCGAAGACATGCAGTCAGGTTAATTGGAGACACTGAATTGCCCTATTGGTGTGTGAATGTATGTCTGCCCTGTGATGGACTGGCGCCCCGTCCAGGTTACTGTGTGCCTTGTGCCCATTGAAAAGCTGGAATAGGCTCCACAAAGGGCGTCACATTTTAAAGATGTCGAGTTACAAGGTACCACTGTATACACCTTTGCATCAGTTGTACCTTTACACATGTCACCCATGCCCCGGGGCATTATGCACCCTCATATTGTGACAGTTTTTGACTTTTGTGGCTTTTGATAATAACAGTCTGGATGATACTTTAAGTGTTTGTGACAGAGAATGAAGCTGAGACGTGAACTCATCTGATAACAGAACACGTTTCCACTGTCTCTAAGTCCATCTCAGATAAATTCGGGCTCAGGTACTGAGCCCATGTAGCTATATTTATCAAAGTAGCATGACTGTTTCTAATGCGATGCTATCTAAAAACTTAAATGTCAAACTCATTCAACAGTGGTTTCAGGCCTTGACCTACAGGTTTCTGGACTTCACATTCAGATAGTAGATAGTGAAACATGAATTGACAATTCTGTTCTAAGGTTTTGCACAAAGTGGTAAGCCATGACTTATCTTTGATGGCAAAGGCTTCTCCCTATCCCAACTATTGGAGTGTGTTGCAGGTAGTTTATTTAATGTTTGTTTAGTTTTACAAAAAATCTTCAAGTTTAATAAAGTAAAACAATAAAAGTAATTTAGATGTAGTTTTGTCAGTTAAATAAAGGATCAAGAAAAATCACAGATTCTTGTTTTTATTGCATTTTACACAGTGCCCCAACCTTTCTGGAAATTGGTTTTGTAGATTTACATTTGAAAATCAATTTAAATTTAATTTGACTGGTCTAATTTCTTTGGAAATTAAAATACAAATTGTCAGATTCCATGACTTTTGCTGATTGTATGTACAGTGTATCACAAAAGTGAGTACACCCCTCACATTTCTGCAGATATTTAAGTATATCTTTTCATGGGACAACACTGACAAAATGACACTTTGACACAATGAAAAGTAGTCTGTGTGCAGCTTATATAACAGTGTAAATTTATTCTTCCCTCAAAATAACTCAATATACAGCCATTAATGTCTAAAGCACCGGCAACAAAAGTGAGTACACCCCTTAGTGAAAGTTCCTGAAGTGTCAATATTTTGTGTGGCCACCATTATTTCCCAGAACTGCCTTAACTCTCCTGGGCATGGAGTTTACCAGAGCTTCATAGGTTGCCACTGAAATGCTTTTCCACTCCTCCATGACGACATCACGGAGCTGGCGGATATTCGAGACTTTGCGCTCCTCCACCTTCCGCTTGAGGATGCCCCAAAGATGTTCTATTGGGTTTAGGTCTGGAGACATGCTTGGCCAGTCCATCACCTTTACCCTCAGCCTCTTCAATAAAGCAGTGGTCGTCTTAGAGGTGTGTTTGGGGTCATTATCATGCTGGAACACTGCTCTGCGACCCAGTTTCCGGAGGGATGGGATCATGCTCTGCTTCAGTATTTCACAGTACATATTGGAGTTCATGTGTCCCTCAATGAAATGTAACTTCCCAACACCTGCTGCACTCATGCAGCCCCAGACCATGGCATTCCCATCACCATGCTTGACTGTAGGCATGACACACTTATCTTTGTACTCCTCACCTGATTGCCGCCACACATGCTTGAGACCATCTGAACCAAACAAATTAATCTTGGTCTCATCAGACCATAGGACATGGTTCCAGTAATCCATGTCCTTTGTTGACATGTCTTCAGCAAACTGTTTGCGGGCTTTCTTGTGTAGAGACTTCAGAAGAGGCTTCCTTCTGGGGTGACAGCCATGCAGACCAATTTGATGTAGTGTGCGGCGTATGGCCTGAGCACTGACAGGCTGACCCCCCACCTTTTCAATCTCTGCAGCAATGCTGACAGCACTCCTGCGCCTATCTTTCAAAGACAGCAGTTGGATGTGACGCTGAGCACGTGCACTCAGCTTCTTTGGACGACCAACGCGAGGTCTGTTCTGAGTGGGCCCTGCTCTTTTAAAACGCTGGATGATCTTGGCCACTGTGCTGCAGCTCAGTTTCAGGGTGTTGGCAATCTTCTTGTAGCCTTGGCCATCTTCATGTAGCGCAACAATTCGTCTTTTAAGATCCTCAGAGAGTTCTTTGCCATGAGGTGCCATGTTGGAACTTTCAGTGACCAGTATGAGAGAGTGTGAGAGCTGTACTACTAAATTGAACACACCGCTCCCTATGCACACCTGAGACCTAGTAACACTAACAAATCACATGACATTTTGGAGGGAAAATGACAAGCAGTGCTCAATTTGGACATTTAGGGGTGTAGTCTCTTAGGGGTGTACTCACTTTTGTTGCCGGTGGTTTAGACATTAATGGCTGTATATTGAGTTATTTTGAGGGAAGAATAAATTTACACTGTTATATAAGCTGCACACAGACTACTTTTCATTGTGTCAAAGTGTCATTTTGTCAGTGTTGTCCCATGAAAAGATATACTTAAATATCTGCAGAAATGTGAGGGGTGTACTCACTTTTGTGATACACTGTATATACACTGATCAGCCATAACATTAAAACCATCTCCTTGTTTCTACACTTACTGTCAATCTTATCAGCTCCACTTACCATATGGAAGCACTTTGTAGTTCTACAATTACTGACTGTAGTCCAGCTGTTTCTCTGCATGCTTTGTTCGCCCCCTTTCATGTTGTTCTTTAATGGTCAGGACTCTCCCAGGACCACTACAGAGCAGGTATTATTTGGGTGATGAATCATTCTCAGCACTGCAGTGACACTGACATGGTGGTGGTGTGTTAGTGTGTGTTGTGCTGGTATGAGTGGATAAGTCACAACAGCGCTGCTGGAGTTTTTAAACACCTCACTGTCACTGCTGGACTGAGAACAGTCCACCAAGCAAAAACATCTAGCCAATAGTGCCCCATGAGCAGCATCCTGTGACCACTGATGAAGGTCTAGAAGATGACAACTCAAACAGCAGCAATAGATGAGCGATTGTCCTCTACAAGGTGGACCAACTAGAAAGGAGTGTCGAATAGAGTGGACAGTGAGTGGACACGGTATTTAAAAACTCCAGCAGTGCTGCTGTGTCTGATCCACTCATACCAGCACAACACACACTAACACACCACCACCATGTCATTGTCACTGCAGTGCTGAGAATGATCCACCACCCAAATAATACCTGCTCTGTGGTGGTTGTCTGGGGGTCCTGACCATTGAAGAACA
Organism: Trichomycterus rosablanca; assembly: GCF_030014385.1. Taxonomy (NCBI): domain Eukaryota; kingdom Metazoa; phylum Chordata; class Actinopteri; order Siluriformes; family Trichomycteridae; genus Trichomycterus; species Trichomycterus rosablanca. Next base: position 10,666,544 of record NC_086011.1, read on the forward strand.
GGGTAAAAGCAGGCTAAAACGGTATGTAGAGAAACATATGGACTATAGTCAGTAATTGTATAACTACAAAGGGCTTCTATCTGGTAAGCTGGGAGCTGATAAAATGGACAGTGAGTGTAGAAACAGGGAGGTGGTTTTAATGTTATGGCTGATCAGTGTATTACAAAGATTTAATTCAATCTAAATTAATTACAAGTCAAGCAGGAAGGCAGTATTTATCAAAAAGCTGAAAATATGTGTTGGCAAAGATCTCAAAATGTCTCATTTTTTTCTTGTTTCTTGCTCTGATTTGCAGCTACAAGCAGGTGGTGACACGAAAACGAGCTGGGACAGCAGTGGTCTTGTGCTGGTTGGTGTCAATCATTGTGGGATTGACTCCCATGTTTGGCTGGAACAACCTGAAGGAGCTTAAAAGCAACGACTCTTTGGGTCCCTATCTAAACATAACCTGTGAGTTTGAGAAGGTGATCAGCATGGAGTACATGGTCTACTTCAACTTCTTCGGCTGGGTGCTGCCACCTCTTGTGGTCATGCTCATCATTTACACTGAGATTTTCTACATGATTCACAAGCAGCTCGGTAAGAAAGTGCACGGCAGCCAAGCTGAGCCCAGCCGCTATTACGGAAAAGAGCTTAAACTGGCCAAGTCTCTTGCACTGGTTCTTTTTTTGTTTGCTGTTAGCTGGCTGCCTCTGCACATCCTTAACTGTGTAACTCTTTTTTGCCCCAAGCTGAAAAATAAAATCCTGATCTACATTGCTATTCTGCTTAGTCACGGCAATTCAGCCGTCAACCCGGTTGTGTACACTTTCCGCATTAAAAAGTTTCGCAGCACTTTTCTTAATATTTGGAAGCAGTATTTTTGCTGCAGAGAAGTGACTCACCCGTTTAGTCAAGCTATCCAAAGAAGGAAGATCATGGAAAAGAGGGTGACACGAAATACTAATATTTAACCAACCAATCAAACCACCCTACATGATTGATTATGAATGAACACTGAACTGTTCCTGCAGAAACACTATTTTTTATGTTATGAAGATGTTCAGATTTGTACAGTCATGTACGTTATTCACTTATACAAGCAATAAGGTTGAAAGTACTATCTACTGTGTTTTTTAATATATGAAACTGCTTTTTCTAAGTGTAGGTGCGCTCTTTATAGCACTGGAATCTGCGGAATGTGCTGTGTGTGATCTATTGTAAAGCTTGCTAACATTATTATGCCTACTGTAAAGTGCCATTAATGACATTTAAGGTATGTTTCAGTTGGAGGACAGCATTTTTGCGAGTCACATTCTTCAAAAGCAGTTTACTTGCTAGTGACATTCTGTAATGACAGCTGCTTTGCTTGTTACAACCTTGATGGCAGCCGCCTTACTAGTAACATTATTTGAGGAAAGCTGCTATGCTAATCATTTGGCCCCTGAGAAAAAAAAAATATATATTTTAATTATAAAATACGCACATACACCGTACATATATCAGCCATAACATTAAAACCACCTCCTTGTTTTTACACTCACTGTCCATTTTTTCAGCTCCACTTACCATATAGGAGCACTTTGTACTTCTACAATTACTGACTGTAGTCCATCTGTTTCTTTACATACTTTACTTTACTTTTTAGCCTGCTTTCACCCTGTTCTTCAATGGTCAGGACCCCCACAGGACAACTACAGTGCAGGTATTATTTGGGTGGTGGATCATTCTCAGCACTGCAGTGACAATGACATTGTGGTGGTGGGTTAGTGTGTGTTGTGCTGGTATGAGTTGATCAGACAGTTGAGTTTTTAAATACCGTGTCCACTCACTGTCCACTCTATTAGACACTTCTACCTAGTTGGTCCACCTTGTAAATGTAAAGTCAGAGACGATCGCTCATCTATTGCTGCTGTTTGAGTTGGTCATCTTCTAGACACAGGGTGCTGTTGGCTAGATATTTTTGGTTGGTGGACTATTTTCAGTCCAGCAGCGACAGTGAGGTGTTTAAAAATTCAATCAGCATTGCTGTGTCTTATCCACTCATACCAGCACAACACACACTAACACACCACCACCATGTCATTGTCACGGCAGTGCTGAGAATGACCCACCACCTAAATAATACCTGCTCTGTAGTGATCCTGTGGGGGTCCCGACCACTGAAGAACAGTATGAAAGGGGGCTAAAAAAGCATGCAGAGAAACAGATGGACTACAGTCAGAAATTGTAAAACTACAAAGTGCTCCTATATGGTAAGTGGAGCTGATAAAATGGACAGTGAGTGTAGAAACAAGGAGGTGGTTTTAATGTTATGGCTGATCTGTGTATATATTTAATACCATTCCATTATTTGTAAACAGTTTTTACCATGATCAGAGGTGCTCAATGAAGCAGCATTTTATCAAAGAAGGAACCTTGTAAGTATGTTTTTCTGTGCTATAAACAGTTCCTTTGTAGCCTCTTTGGACCTTACAGCAACGTTTCATTAGCTGTAACATACTAGCAAACTGTTTTGCTTTATTGGAAAAGCACTACAGACTAAAGTTCTAGTTTCTGTGCTTGCTTATAGTCGATCACTTATTTTATAACACCAAGTATTACTACATTTACTCTGTAGTGGTGTTAGCACTATTAAAACTATTAAAATTGGTGGCCCTACAAATGACATCCTTTAAAGGCAGCTGTCTTTTTTAGTATTATAATTGTCAATAAACCTTGTCTATCTTCACCTTTTATACACTGTAAAAATCAGTTTGTGCCTTGTCAAATAGTGACATACTACTAGTACTTGATCAACATGCTTTCTTGTAATCTATTTTAAAGCAAGTGACAAAGAGGTTCACTCTAATAAGAAAGCAGATGTTTTGTTCAAGCATTTTAACATATTCCCTTATATTCCGAGCCTTTTTAAAGGCATTGGTTGTCCTGGATGTCCCTGTGAATAGCATAAACATACAGTATGTAACCTTTTTAAAGCTATAGCTAAGTAACAAACTGTGTTGACTTGGTGAAATGCAGCATATTCCATAGCACTGGTGTCTGTGAAACATGCTTGTCTGTGATCTCACATTAAAATGCTAACGTGCTTTATTATGTCTACTATGAAGTGTTGTCAGTATTACATGTGCACTCTGAAACTGAAACATAGCAGCCGTACTGAGCAGCATTTCAATCAAAATGAAAAGGTATGCATCAGTTTTTTTCTACTGTATACACCGATTAGCCATAACATTAAAACCACCTCCTTGTTTCTACACACACTGTCCATTTTATCAGCTCCATATACCATATAGAAGCACTTTGTAGTTCTACAATTACTGACTGTAGTCCATTTGTTTCTCTGCATGCTTTGTTAGCCCCCTTTCATGCTATTCTTCAATGGTCAGGACCTGCACAGGACCACCACAGAGCAGGTATTATTTATAATTTTCAGCACTGCAGTGACACTGACATGGTGGTGGTGTGTTAGTGTGTGTTGTGCTGGTATGAGTGGTTAAGACACAGCAGCGCTGCTGGAGTTTTTAAACACCTCACTGTCACTGCTGGACTGAGAATAGTCCACCAACCAAAAACATCCAGCCAACAGCGCCCTGTGAGCAGCGTCCTGTGACCACTGATGAAGGTCTAGAAGATGACCAACTCAAACAGCAGCAATAGATGAGTGATCCACTCTGACTTTACATCTACAAAGTATACCAACTAGGTAGGAGTGTCTAATAGAGTGGACAGTGAGTGGACATGGTATTTAAAAACTTCAGCTGCGCTGCTGTGTCTGATCCACTCATACCAGCACAACACACACTAACACATTACCACCATGTCAGTGTCACTGCAGTGCTGAGAATGATCCACCACCTAAATAATACCCGCTCTGTGGTGGTCCTGTGGGGGTCCTGACCATTGAGGAACATGAAAGCAGGGTGAAAGCAGGTTAAAAAGATATGTATAGAAACAGATGGACTACTGTCAGTGGAGCTGATAAAATGAACAGTGAGTGTAAAAACACGAGGTGGTTTTAATGTTATGGCTGATCAGTGTACAGCCCATTCTCTTTACACTTGATATTACAGTGGCTCATGGCTTTGACAGCCTTTTTGGTTCCAGACATCAGAACAAACCGACAAAACTATAGCACCTTTCAAGCTGTAGTATAGCAACAAACTGCTTTGTCTTAGTAAAATTTACAAGTACGGGCCACACTTTCGACTGCAGTGAATAAAGAGCGATTATGATACTAGAACTCTCTTGGATTCTGTAAAGTTGCTTTGAGACAATGTCCATTGTAAAAAGCACTACATACTGTAAATAAATTTGACTTGACTTGAACTCTTGGGAAATATTGGGCTGTCTTCCACAGCTGCCAACACCCGTCTTCCTTTTTTCATTTATCTCTTTATTTTAAGAAACTAAATGTGAATAGCTGTGGAGAAAATGCTGAGGAAGTGGGTGCACGGGTTCATAAAGAAGAAGAGAAAGGGAATGATGAGTAAATATATAGGCAGTCAATTAGAAGTTGAGAAAAGTTTTAACTGTGTCCTTCTTCCCAAACTTATTTCATTAATTCCATCTACAAGTGCAGGCCATATTTTCAACAGTAGTGAATAAAGAGTGGTTATGAGATGGTAAGAGTAAGGAGAGAAACTAGAAATATTCAATGTAACTAAAAGCTGAAAATATTTAATGTAACTAAAATCTTCAAGTACATTAAAAGCTCTGAGGGCCTCACCTCAGAAAGGTAGACCAAGTAGCACTAATGTAACTGGAGCTTTTGGGGATTTGGCTGTGCAGCACAAAGTAGAAGCCACTTTAAATTCCAGCCCAATAGTTTTTTCTCATTCTAAAAGGTCGGCTCATATCACTCCAATTCTTTGTCAGCCACACTGGATACCACTCTCGCTTTATATTTAGATATTAGATGTCTAAGACCATGTAAACTTGTACAAAAGCAGGAATACTTTAAACTAAATATGAAGCGACATTAGTACTATAACCCCAAATCAGAAAAAGTTGGGACAGCATGGAAAATGCAAATAATAAAAAAACAGTTTCTTACATTTCCTTTGACTTTTATGTCATTGCAGACAGGATGAACCTGAGATATTTCATGTTTTGTCTGGTCAAATTCATTTCATTTATTAATAAACATCCATTCCTGCATTTCAGGCTGCAGGCACATTCCAAAAAAAGTTGGGACAGTAAAGCATTAACCACTTTGTAATGTTGTCATTCCTTTTCACCACACTTGAAAAGACATTTTGGCACCGAGGATACCAAGCGATTTAGTGTTTCAGCTTTTATTTTGTCCCATTCTTCCTGCAACACGTCTTAAGATGTGAAACAGTACGGGGTTGTCGTCACATTTTTTGTTTCAAATTCTCCACACATTCTCTATTGGGGACAGGTCAGGACTGCAGGCAGGCCAGTCCAGTACCCGTACCCTCTTCTTCCACAGCCATGCTTTTGTAATGTGTGCAGCATGTGGTTTTGCATTGTCTTGTTAAAAAATGCATGGACGTCCCTGGAAAAGATGACGTCTTGAAGGCAGCATATGATGCTCTAAGATCTCAATGTACTTTTCTACATTAATGCTGCCATCACAGAAGTGTAAATGACTTTTGCCAAGGGCACTGACACAGCCCCATACCATGACAGACCCTGGCTTTTTGACTTCTTGTTGATAACAGTCTGGATGGTCCTTTTCGTCCTTGGTCCGGAGCACACGGCATTTCCAAAAAAAGACCTGGAATGCTGATTCATCTGACCACAATACACGTTTCCACTGTGTGATGGTTCATCCTAGATGCCTCTGAGCCCAGAAAAGTCGACGGCGCTTCTGGACATGGTTAACATAAAGGCTTCTTTTTTTGCACAGTAAAGTTTTAAGTGGCATTTGTGCATCTAACTCTGTATTGTAGTGCTTGACAAAGGTTTGCCAAAGTGCCCATGTGGTTATATCAGCTATTGTTTTTTGGTTTTTTTTCCCTTTTTCTCCCCCTTTAGTGCATCCAATTGTTCAATTTGCATCATGCTTCCTCTCTGTCTATGCCCTGCCCTGACCGAGGAGATCGAAGCTAACCCATATCCCCTCCGATACATGGGCAGCAGCCGGATGCATTTTTGCCACCCACACATTGATGAGTTTGGCGCCACCTAGCGTTGCATGCGGAGAGACACACGCTAAGGGCACTTTTTCCTCATCTCTGTGCAGGTGCCTCTAATCAGCCAGCAGAGGTCGTAATCGCATTCTGACAGAGAGAGACCCACATCAGTTTCTTTGTCCCACCCCCCAACTGAGCAACCGGCCAATCGTTGCTCATACAGCCACTCAGCCTCGAACCGGGGAGGCAGAGCTGGATTCGATACCAGGTACTCAGAATCCAGCTCTGGTTGCAGCATGTCTTTTTACCGCTGCGCCACCTGAGCGGCTCATATCAGCTATTGTTGAGTGGCGGTTGAGGGATTGAAGATCACGAGCGTTCAGCTTAAGCTTGCACCCCTGGCCTTTATGCACTAAAATTCCTCCCGATTCCTTGAATCATTTAATGATATTATGCACTGCAGAGGGAGAAATATGCAAATCCCTTTCAATCTTTCTTTGAGGTACATTGTTTTCGTACATTTCAATCATTTTCTCACACATTTGTTGACAAACTGGAGATCCTCTGATCATCTTTGCTCATCAAAGACCTGGATGCTGCTTTTGTACCAAATCATCCAAATCATTTACAATCATCATGATTGTAAAATCACCTGTTGATATCACCTGTTTAAAATCACATTATTATTTAGTTGTTTCACCTCATTACTAACCCTAAGTTGCCCGCGTCCCAACTTTTTTTGGAATGTGTTGCAGGCCTGAAATGCAGGAATGGATGTTTATTAACAAATGAAATGAAGTTGAGCAGACAAAACATGAAATATCTTGGGTTCAAACTGTCTGCAGTCAAATAAAAGTCAAAGTAAATGTAAGGAACACCGCATTTTTATTTTATTTGCATTGTAAATACTGTCCCAAACATTTTTTTGATTTGGGGTTGTAGTTGGTCTATCTTTCTGAGGTGAGGTGAGGGCCCCAGGGATGGCAAAGAAAGGAGTGGGGAGAATATTTAGCTGTGACTGTTGGTCTGGATTGTTTTTTGGCTGTGTTGATGTTGGTTGGTTGAGATCTTGCTGTATGGGGCTGTGCACTGGTGATGAGAGTTTTGACCATGCATGGTTAGTAAGGTTGGAGAGGTGTATAAATGGCATGTGAGATTTGTTGTGGCAAAAGGAAATTATAAGGATTTAAATCTCCTTTGTACCCGAGTAGGATACTAGCTTGAACTTGTAGTGAAAGGATCAGTGTCTGGTGGGGAATATGTCTGGAAGACAAATTGTACCAGCTGTCAGGAGACACTGGTGATTGAAAAGGAAGTGGTTCATGTGGTGAGGAATAATGGAGGTGCTTCCGTCCAATCCAGATTTGGAATGAGGATGTTGTGAGATTAGTTTGATGTTTGTATTTGGTAGATTTGGAAGGATGCAGGGTTTGTTGGAAACAGCTTAAATAAAAGTGTGGAGAGTGGTTTAGGAAGCATTTTTAATATGCAAGGTTGTGGGGGTGGGGAACTTAGAACACAAGAGTAGAAAGAAGGTGCTGAGAGAAATGGTAAATTCTAGCTGAGTTTAAAAAAAAAAAAGAAAAAGAAGAGCAGAGGCACAGATTACAATATGTGGTAATGAATTCCATAGCCTGGGTGCCATAACACTGAATGATCTACCACCGGCAGTAACTATTCTGACTTTAGGCTCAAACAAAAGACCACTATCAGAAGTCTTAAGTGATCGTGTGGGACAGTAAGAGTATAGTTCAGATAAATAAACTGGTGCCAGGCCACAGAGATTTGCATGTCAGCAGGAAACTTTAAGCTAAATACGGGAAAGAACTGGTAGTCAGTGTAGCTGACAAAAATTAGACTGACATGAGCTGACTTTTTAGAATAGGAGAGAATTCTAGGTGCCGAGTTTTAAATTTGCTGACGAGAACATATGATATATTGTTTGGTAGGCCAGTGAATAGGGCATTGCAGTAGTCTAAATGGTACAAGATAAACGCATAGACCAGATTTTCAGCATCTTTTAATGATGGCTTAGGGCACAGGCAAGCAATATTGTGGAGGTGTAAAAAATAGAAGTTTTAACCAGGGCCCTAATATAGCATTTAAAGCAAAAGAAAGCATTAAAACATACACCCAGGTTGCAAACCACTGGACAAGATTTTACAGCCACGCCAAGCAAGTGAAGCGTAAGGTCTGAGAATTTTGATTATGTAGACATTGTACCAATAAACTAAACTTTAGTTTCATTTGTGTGAGTTTAAAAAAAATTGGTGCACATTTAGTGCAGGATACAAGGGCAGAGTGCAGGTAATTTTGGTGCTCATGTATGTCATGTACAGTGGGGCCAAAAAGTATTTAGTCAGCCACTGATTGTGCAGCTTCTCCTACTTAGAAAGATGAGAGAGGTCTGTAATTTTCATCATAGGTACACTTCAACTATGAGAGACAAAATGAGAGAAAAAAATCCAGGAAATCACATTGTAGGATTTTTAAAGAATTTATTTGTAAATTATGGTGGAAAATAAGTATTTGGTCAATAACAAAAGTTCAACTCAATACTTTGTAACATAACCTTTGTTGGCAATGAAAAAGGTCAAACGTTTCCTGTAAGTCTTCACCAGGTTTGCACACACTGTAGCTGGTATTTTGGCCCATTCCTCCATGCAGATCTCCTCTAGAGCAGTGATGTTTTGGGGCTGTCGCTGGGCAACACGGACTCCACAAATTTTCTATGGGGTTGAGGTCTGGAGACCTCACTCCAGGACCTTGAAATGCTTTTTACGGAGCCACTCCTTCGTTGCCCGATGTTTGAGATCATTGTCATGCTGGAAGACCCAGCCACGTTCCATCTTCGAAGCTCTCACTGATGGAAGGAGGTTTTGGCTTAAAATCTCACGATACATGGCCCCGTTCATTCTTCCCTTAACACGGATCAGGCGGATCAGGCGTGTCCCCTTTGCAGAAAAACAGCCCCAAAGCATGATGTTTCCACCCCCATGCTTCACAGTAGGTATGGTGTTCTTGGGTTTTTCTTCTTCCTCCAAACACGACGAGTTGAGTTTTTACCAAAAAGTTCAATTTTGGTTTCATCTGACCACATGATATTCTCCCAATCCTCTTCTGGATCATCCATATGCTCTCTGGCAAACATCAGACGGGCCTGGACATGTACTGGCTTAAGCAGGGGGACACGCCTGGCACTGCAGGATTTGAGTCCCTCTCGGCGTAGTGTGTTACTGATGGTAGCCTTTGTTACTTTGGTCCCAGCTCTCTGCAGGTCATTCATCAGGTCCCTCCTTGTAGTTCTGGGATTTTTGCTCACCGTTCTCATGATCATTTTGACCCCACGGGATGAGATCTTGACCCCAAGGGAGATTATCAATGGTCTTGTATGTCTTCCATTTTCTTACAATTGCTCCCACAGTTGATTTATTCACACCAACCTGCTTGCCTATTGTAGATTCCCTCTTCCCAGCCTGGTGCAGGTCTACAATTTTCTTCCTTGTGTCCTTCGACAGCTCTTTGGTCTTGGCCATGGCTGAGTTTGCAGTCTGACTGTTTGAGGCTGTGGACAGGTGTCTTTTATACAGATAACGAGGTCAAACAGGTGCCATTAATACAGGTAACGAGTGGAGGACAGAAGAGCTTCTTAAAGAAGAAGTTACAGGTCTGTGAGAGCCAGAAATCTTGCTTGTTTGTTATTGACCAAATACTTATTTTCCACCATAATTTACGAATAAATTCTTTAAAAATCCTACAATGTGATTTCCTGGATTTTTTTTCTCATTTTGTCTCTCATAGTTGAAGTGTACCTATGATGAAAATTACAGACCTCTCTCATCTTTCTAAGAAGGAGAACCTGCACAATCAGTGGCTGACTAAATACTTTTTGACCCCACTGTATGTGTGATCATTGATAAAACAGTAATAATTAAGACCATGGCTTGGAATCATCTGATCAAAAGGTAGCATGTAAATTATGAATAGAAAAGGGCCCAGGACTGAGCCTTGGGAACTTCTTGTATAACAGCGTTGGGGAAAGAATTGTGCTTGCCTAGAGCAATAAAGTGGAATTTTTTGGTAAGGTAAGAAACACACTACACGACTGATCGGTGATAGGGGGTTTCACACTACACGATCTATCACCAACTGGAATCGCAGGCGAGCTTCTCCGGTCTCCCAAATATCATTTTGTCTTGAAAACAAAAGCAAGAAGTCACGAAAGGTTTAATGATACCACATCCGAAAATGCACGTCAACAAGTAGCGAGCGATCAAAGTTTGTGCACGTAAAAACAAAGAGAAAAATTAAATATATCTTAGTGGATTTTGCTTGGATTGCTCTATAGTGAGTTGGAGGTTAATAAATATTTTTGCAATGCAACGTTGGTGTTTTGTAGAGAACGATCAGGTCAGAAATACTGTAAAACTTGTGTGTGTGTGCCGGTGTATTACAACCCCTGGCAAAAATTATGGAATCACCAGTCTCTGAGGATGTTCCTTCAGTTGTTTAATTTTGTAGAAAAAAAGCAGATCACAGACATGACAAAAAACTAAAGGCATTTCAAATGGCAACTTTCTGGCTTTAAGAAACACTAAAAGAAATCAAGAAAAATAATTGTGGTAGCCAGTAACAGTTAGATTTTTAGAACCAGCACAGGGAATAAATTATGGAATCACTCAATTCTGAGGAAAAAATTATGGAATCATGACAAACAAAATAACACTCCAACACATCACTAGTACTTTGTTGCACCACCTCTGGCTTTTATAACTGCTTGCAGTCTCTGAGGCATTGACTTAATGAGTGACAAACAGTACTCTTCATCAATCTGGCTCCAGCTTTCTCTGATTGCTGTTGCCAGATCAGCTTTGCAGGTTGGAGCCTTGTCATGGACCATTTTCTTTAACTTCCACCACAGATTTTCAATTGGATTGAGATCCGGACTGTTTGCAGGCCATGACATTGACCATATGTGTCTTTCTTCAAGGAATGTTTTCACAGATTTTGCTCTATGGCAAGATGCATTATCATCTTGAAAAATGATTTCATCATCCCCAAACATCCTTTCGATAGATGGGATAAGAAAAGTGTCCAAAATGTCAATGTAAACCTGTGCATTTATTGAAGATGTAATGACAGCCATCTCCCCAGTGCCTTTACCTGACATGCAGCCCCATATCATCAATGACTGTGGAAATTTGCATGTTTTCTTCAGACAGTCGTCTGCATAAATCTCATTGGAACGGCACCAAACAAAAGTTCCAGCATCATCACCTTGCCCAATGCAGATTCAAGATTCATCACTGAATATGACTTTCATCCAGTCATCCACAGTCCACGATTGCCTTTCCTTAGCCCATTGTAACCTTGTTTTTTTCTGTTTAGGTGTTAGTGATGGCTTTCTTTTAGCTTTTCTGTATGTAAATCCCATTTCCTTTAGGCGGTTTCTTACAGTTCGGTCACAGACGTTGACTCCAGTTTCCTGCCATTTGTTCCTCATTTGTTTTGTTGTACATTTTCTGTTTTCAAGGCATATTGCTTTAAGTTTTCTGTCTTTCTGTATGCTTGCCTTTAACCACCTTCCCATGTTGTTTGTACTTGGTCCAGGTTTTAGACACAGCTGACTGTGAACAACCAACATCTTGTGCAACACTGCGTGATGATTTACCCTCTTTAAGGAGTGTGATAATCCTCTCCTTTGTTTCAATTGACATCTCTGGTGTTGGAGTCATGATTCATGTCAGTCCACTTGTTGCAACAGCTCTCCAAGGTGTGATCACTCCTTTTTACCTGCATACTAACGAGCAGCTTTAATCTGATGCAGGTGTTAGTGTTTGTAATGAAAATTTGCAGGGTGATTCCATAATTTTTTCCTCAGAATTGAGTGATTCCATAATTTATTCCCTGTGCTTGTTCTAAAAATCTAACTGTTACTGGCTACCACAATTATTTTTCTTGATTTCTTTTAGTGTTTCTTAAAGCCAGAAAGTTGCCATTTGAAATGCCTTTAGTTTTTTGTCATATCTGTGATCTGCTTTTTTTCTACAAAATTAAACAACTGAAGGAACATCCTCAGAGACTGGTGATTCCATAATTTTTGCCAGGGGTTGTATGATATAAACTGTATTAAGCCCCTGTACAGCCACACTCCTCCCCTGCGTTTCTCCTCACACTGTATCTTGCGTTCTCACTGGCTGTTTGACATAGCACTCATTGCCAGTTGTGCAACTCAGATTGAGATCCGGTTGTTGGGTTGTTGGGTAGTTCACACAGAGGAATTGAGAGCCGAGTTTCGATCGCAGAGCAAACGCCGAGTTGCTCCCGAGCCGACAAATCTAGCGCCGACCAGTCACCGAGCGATAATCAGGGCAAAAATCGTGTCGTGTGTACTAGGCATAAGTCAGCAGTGAGTTAAAGATTGTTTAACATAAGGGTTGTCTCAGTACTATACATTGAATTGAAATCAGACTGAAAAGGCTCAAAAGTTTGTTGTTTATCAGGTATAACTGCATTTGAGTGGCCACCACCCTTTCAAATAGTTTAGCTAAAAAAGTGAAGGTTAGAAATTGGTCGGTAATGATCAAGGTTGGTGGTGTCCAGACTAGGTTTTCAAGAATAGGAGTGATGGTAGATGTTTAAGGCCTAAAGGGACATGACCTATAAGATGAGAAATAGGGCTGAATGAGAGGCCTTTTAAAAAAAAAATAGGGTTGGAACAGCATCAAGGTGACCGGAATGAGCATTGGATTTAGTGATCTGGATTCAAACAAATGTAACTATAATTAGGCAAGTTGATGGCAACTGATGGTAGATTTTATTAATTCTGTCAGTAAAAAAATCTAAGGAAAAATGCATATTCTCCAGCAGTGGTAGAGTTACCAGTTGTTAGGGGCATAGTGAGTTTATTATTGGTAGTGAAATGTACAACCCCAAAAAGTTAGGACAGTATGGAAAATGCTAATAAAATAAAAATGCAGTGTTTCTTACATTTACTTTGACTTTTATTTTATTGCAGACTGTTTGAACCCATAATATTTAATGTTTTCTCTGCTTAACTTCATGTCATTTGTTAATATACCTCCATTACTTCAGGCCTGCAACACATTGCAAAAAAGTTGGGACGGGGCAATTTAGGGCTAGTAATGAGGTGAAAAAACGAAATAATGATGTGATTCCTAACAGGTGACGTCAGGTGATTGTAATCATGGTTTGGTACAAAAGCAGCATCCAGGAAAGGCTGAGATGAGCAAAGATGGCCAGAGGATCTCCAGTTTGTCAACAAATGCGTGAGAAAATGATTAAAATGTTTAAAAACAATGTACCTCAAAGAAAGATTGGAAGGGATTTGCATATTTCTCCCTCTACAGTACATAATATCATTAAATGATTCAAGGAATCGGGAGAAATTTCAGTGCGCAAAGGCGAAAGCTTAAGCTGAACGCCCGTGATCTTCAATTTCTCAGACGGCACTGCATCAAGAACCGCCACTCAACAATAGCTAATATAACCACGTGGGCAAGGGATTACTTTGGCAAACCTTTGTTAAGCACTACAATACAGAACCACTTAAAACTTTACTGTGCAAAAAAAGAAGTCTTATGTTAACTATGTCCAGAATCTGCGTCGACTTCTCTGGGCTCAGAGGCATCTAGGATGGACCATCACACACAGGTAATGTGTATGGTGCTCAGATGAATCAGCATTCCAGGTCTTTTTTGGAAAAAATGGAGGCTCCGGACCAAAGACGAAAGGACCATCCAGACTGTTATCAGCAACAAGTCCAAAAGCCAGGGTCTGTCATGGTATGGGGCTGTGTCAGTGCCCTTGGCAAAGGTCATTTACACTTCTGTGATGGCAGCATTGATGCAGAAAAGTACATTGAGATCTTAGAGCAACATATGCTGCCTTCAAGACGTCATCTTTTCCAGGGACGTCCATGCATTTTTCAACAAGACAATGCAAAACCACATGCTGCACACATTACAAAGGCATGGCTGCAGAAGAAGAGGTACAGGTACTGGACTGGCCCGCCTGCAGTCCTGACCTGTCCCCAATAGAGAATGTTTGGAGAATTTTGAAACGAAAAATGCGACAACGATGACCCCGTACTGTTGCATATCTTAAGACGTGTTTGCAGGAAGAATGGGACAAAATAAAAGCTGAAACACTAAATCACTTGGTATCCTCAGTGCCAAAACATATTTCAAGTGTGGTGAAAAGGAATGGCAACATTACAAAGTGGTAAATGCTTTACTGTCCCAACTTTTTCTGGAATGTGTTGCAGGCCTGAAATGCAGGAATGGATGTTTATTAATAAATTAAATGAAGCTGACCAGACAAAACCTGAAATATTTCAGGTTCATCCTGTCTGCAAAGAAATAAAAGTCAAAGGAAATGTAAGAAACTGTTTTTTTATTATTTGCATTTTCCATGCTGTCCCAACTTGGGACACTGATTTGGGGCTGTATTTTGGGCTTGTTTCAAAAGCCATTAATAACAGATGAGATGTATGCACAATGTGCAAACTCTGAGGCAGCCCTATAAAAGGAGAGAATGTAATCAGGGCAGGACAGCTGAGAAATTGGTGAGAAGACTGAAGAAAAGCAGAAAAGGTTTGAGGATCAATGACTTTGATATTACAAAAATAAGACTTTTACTGATTTACTGCACTGGTGTAAGACGACGATGTTAACTTTTGTTTCAACAAGCTTGTGGTCAGACACACCAATGAGAGAGCCAAAGAGAGAGGGGTAACAATATGCTCAGTGTGTGGCTATGTGAATGGAAAAATCAACACGGTGAGCACAGTCAGGGCTGGACATGTAGAACTGGCCAGGGTGAGTATCTCACCTAGCTCTGAGAAGCCTTTGCTGGTCGATAGATTAACAGAAACAGCACAAGTTTAGCCGACCAATTTCAGAGCAATACATTCAAAAAATAATTGTCATGAAATTCACAGATGACATTAAGTAAACCATCATAAACAACGGCATGACCGCCACCCTTCCCTTAAGGCCTGGGCTTAGCAAAATAACTAAAGCCGTAAGGTGGCAACAGATTAAAATGAAAATGGTCTCCAGGTTGTCCATGTTTATGTTAGAAAAAACTACACTGATGGTTTTTTTCCAAACTATAGGTTGGTTCATTTAATAAAAGAGCATTGACTGTCAGTGACAGTTAAGTGTCTCAAAGTGAGTCTGTTTGACTTGTTTGAAAAATTTGACAGAGGCAACTGAGGTGAAGCAGAGCATAAAACGAAAAACATCAAAGTTAATTCGTCAAGAGCTGAATCCAGCAGCTCTAATTATTACAGCATAACTAAAAGGGAGAGCGAGCAGGTAACAAGGTCATGAAGGCTTTCACAGGACATCAGCGCCCACCTCCCCCACCACCATCAAACCTGAGTGAATGACAGGAACCCAACATCCCTGATCACCAAAAGTTTCTATGACCAAGAACCCCCAAGCTCTGTGCCTTTGTCTATACTAAGCAAAAGTCTGAGAAAATAAATATGTTTTTAGTCTAGACTTAAACATTGAGACTGTGTCCGAATCCCGAACAGAGGCAGGAAGATTATTCCAATGTTGTGGAGCTTTGTAAGAAAATGCTCTTCCACCAGCCGTGATCTTTTTAATTCTTGGAACTGTAAGTAACCCTGCATCTTGTGAGCAAAGTGGATGTGCTGGGTTGTAGTGATTAATAAGCTCACTCAGATACTGTGGAGCCAGACCATGTAGCGCTTTATAGGTTAGTAAAAGTATTTTGTAATCAATGTGGAATTTAACTGGCAGCCAGTGTAGAGATGATAGAACAGCAGTAATATGATCAAACTTTTTTAGTTCTAGTTAGCACTCGAGCTGCTGCATTTTCAACTAACAGATGAAAGAAAGCAACTCTAGTAATATTATTAACGTGTGTATCAAAGGAGAGATCTGAATCTATTGTGACACCCAAGTTTTTACATCTGGGCTGGGAGTAACAGAGAAAGTGTTTAGGTTTAGCACCAGGTTTTTTATGTCATTTACACAATCTTCAATCTTACTGATTGTGTTAGTGTCATTTGGTTTGGCTGATACTCATATGTAGGACTGTCCAGGTGAGTGGGAAAACAAAAAATAGTCATAGTCCAGCAGTGATGGGCAGATCACAACTACTCCAAGATAAAATGCTTAAGCCAATCCACTAACCCAGTGATTCCCAACATGGGGGAATTGCAGGAGAGCACCGCAAGGTAAATGAATGATGCATGTTTGAGCGACTAATCCTTAATTGGCAGCTAGATTTATAAAGAATGAGTACAGACTCAACCCCAAAAAAGCAGCTACAAGTGTAGATCAGAGGGGAGAGCACACACATAGCATAGAGCAGTTCGCTAAGAGGAACATCCAAAGTAATACATGGAAGTATAGGTGGAAGAAACAGCAGAATTAAGATTAAAGTCAAGGGGGAGAAGGAGAACAATAAAAAATATTCAGACTAGAAGCGTAAGCAACAAATGTGCACAGTTTAATCTCACCCAGAAGTTTAATAATAATAATGAATAGGCTAGTTTTATGAGAATCTTCATGGCACAGTGAAGTAATTGGGTGAGGTTTAGGGATTTGAAGTCTCCCTAATTAATAGTTTGGGTGCTAGATTGTAGAAATGAAATGGCAACGTCCTAGTAGGAGGAGGAACAGCAAAACCTCTGAGGGATGTATCTGAGGCATGGGGTTGGAGAGCTCTGTTTACAGTATCTAGACATTTTTTTCTGACTGTGTTATGGTTGTGGTGTTCTTCTTTTTCTTCTAAACTGTCCAGCATTGTTTGGGTGCTCTGGAAGTTGTTGGTGAATTATCATTTAACTTCCTTTGGAATTGTTGTCATTGCTGTGTAATTAGACAGTTTTTCCTTCTGAAGGAGCTTAATTATTGTTTTGGAATTCTGGTGGAGTCACTGGCCTCCTGGAATGGGTTACAGGGAAGAAGTCTGGTCCATGATGGTTGACGGGCAGTCCTTTCAAGTTAGTTTAGTTTGGGATGCAAAACATGGACGAATGGGTAGGGGTTGTGATGGATAGTAAAGCATAGGAATAGGTGGGTTATTTGGGATGGATAGGGTAGGGGTTGGGATTCATAGTAAAGGGTAGGGCTGGGTGGTTCAGTTGGAATGGAAGTTGTGATTAATGGGGTTGGGGTTGGAATGAATAAGGTAAGGTTTGAAATAGATGGGTGTTAAAGGAAATGGACTCGGGATGGATGGGTTGTTAGAGTCTATTCCGTCTCCTGGCAACCATATGGATTTTGTATCTCCAGGACATCCATTCTTCTGTTTGGGCCCTTGGCTTTCTGATGTTTTGTTCATTATTTTTTTAACTGTATCCATCCATCTGGCCATCCACTTCCTTTTTTTACCTACAGGGTAGAAGGTGGGATAAATGGGGAGGAGGATGGAATCGAAAATGGGGAGGCTGCTGATTTTTTTTACCTCTAGATGATGCTAGATGCAGTGTAGGTTGCTGAATGGAGGCTTTTGGCATGAGGAAGGGATGATATCATTGGGTAGAAGGGGTGACATTTGTGGAGAGTTTGGCCAAAGTCGAGGTGTGGTGTCTGTGCAGACGTCACTAGAGTTTTTAAATGCATTAAGTATGACTTGGAGCGGAGTGAGTGAAGCAGTTTCTTGGTATTTAAATCTTTGAAACATTTACTTCTTATACCTTTTTACAGTCCAAGAATCCAAGTCTCTTCTAATCCTCCCATCATCTCAATTTAGACTGCCACAAGCTTCAAACAGGAGCTTCTAGTTTGCAGAGGTCCTGTTGTAAGACAGCTTGCAATATATCAAAGAGAAGATACAGTAAGTGAATGATGGGTAAATACACTGATCAGCCATAACATTAAAACCACCTCCTCGTTTCTACAATCACTGTTCGTTTTATCAGCTCCACTTACCATATAGAACCACTTTGTAGTTCTACAATTACTGACTGTAGTCCATCTGTTTCCCTACATACTTTTTTAAACTCCTTTTACTTCCCCTCACAGGACCACCACAGAGCAGGTATTATTTAGTTGGTGGATCATTCTCAGCACTGCAGTGACAATGACATGGTGGTGGTGTGTCAGTGTGTGTTGTGCTGGTATGAGTGGTTGGTGGACTATTCTCAGTCTAGCAGTGACAGTGAGGTGTTTAAAAACTCCAGCAGCGCTGCTGTGTCTTATCCACTCATACCAGCACAACACATACTAACACACCACCACCATGTCTGTGTCACTGCGATGCTCAGAATGATCCACCACCCAGATAAGTGAGGGTTCTGACCATTAAAGAACAGAGTAAAAGGAAGTAAAAAAAGTATGTAGAGTAACAGATGAACTACAGTCAGTAATTGTGAACTACAAAGTGCTCCTATATGGTAAGTTGAGCTGATAGAATGGACAGTGAGTGTAGAAACAAGGAGGTGGTTTTAATGTTATGGCTGATCAGTGTATATCATAAGGCCAAAAGTATTTATGACACGTAATAATGAGCTTTTGGACATCCAATTTCAAAAACAAATTGTATGAAAATAACATGGCCTCTGTGTGATCATTTCAGCTGTAACAACAGCCACTTTTCTGAGAAGGCTTCTTAAAAGACATTCAGTCAAAATTTTATTGATTTATTTTAAGAATTTACATGACTGGGCAATGATGTTGGTCAAGAAAGTCTTAATTGACATTCCAGTTCATTCTAAAGCTATTTAGTGAAGGTTTTCTTTAAATGAGACTTTTCTTCATGTCTTTATAGACCTTTCTTTGTGAGCAGAGGCATAATGCTGGAACAGGAAAGGGTTTTCCCTAAACTGTTCTAAAGTTAGAAGCATATAATTCCCTGATGTAATATAACTGATGTACTATACTTGTTAGCAAATACTGTGTCTGAAATATATTCATTCAAAACTTAGAAGGGGTGACCCAATAGTTTTCTCCATATAGTATATATATAGTGGAATGATTAGCAGTGATGGCATAGTTACCTTGAAAAAGTAATCTGATTACTGATTACTCCTTTAAAAAGTAACTTAGTTACTTTATGGATTACTTGATTTTAAAAGTAACTAAGTTAGATTACAAGTTACTTTATTAGTTATATAATGCGGTCCGCTAATGTATCCCATAATGCAACTGGAGCTGCGTAGGCGATTGAAGCAAAATAAGAAACAAGAAAGATAGCTGAAAACAGAGTCCTCTGTTCACAAGTGTAAGTAAGATAAATAAAATAATTTTTTTTAAAGACAAATAAATAACAAAAAGGCAATAAATATCCTAAATTTTGGCGAGTGGGATTTGTAATGAGTCTGTACCTATGGTGATATTACGTCATCACGTCCCCACGTCATCACTTGACCGGTCGAGTAGTGCATACTTCCTCCAATCTAGTACAGACTCTGTAAGTATGCGATTCCGGACGCAGCCCGTGACTTTATTGTCGCATAGGACAGACGTCACTCCCCGAGACGCAAAAAGAAAGCAAAAATATATCTTTTTACTAAGGAAAATGACAAAAATAGTAACGCACAGTAACTTGGATAAGTAACTTTAATCTGATTACTGGATTGGAAATAGTAACGCGTTAGATTACTCGTTACTGAAAAATGTGGTCAGATTAGAGTAACGCGTTACTAAGTAACTTGACATCAGTGATGATTAGTGAGTTTCAACATGGCACTTGGTTCACCATGAATGTGCTGTCCTGGTCATCTCTCAAGAGTTTTTCAATTGTGTTTCTTTAAGGTCTGCTGTAGTGACTGCCTTTGAACTTGTTTTTCTCTGAAGTCATTAATCAGACTTTACCATCTGGGAGTCTGATGGATGAATATAAGCCTTGCCAGGAGAAGCATAGTGCTAAGTTTGGAGTGCCAAGGAGGAATAACAGTCTGGGGCAGTTTTGATGGTTTGAGCTACAGTGTGTATAATATACGTAGTTTAAATGAATGATCCAAAATAATTCTTATTGACCTCACTTCAACATAAAACAAGAAACAAGAAACAAGAAACATCGCTGTTGCCATAAAGCTGAAAGCAAACAGTTCTTTAACATGTCATTACTTGCGGTAACTGGAACAAAGGGCCCAATCAAAAACAACCCTGGCCCATAGTTCTTCCTCTGTTAAAATATACATTTGCAACTATGGTATTTAACTATTATTTTTTAAGATGGTAAAACCATAAATTCTCTCCCACTGCTACAGAGTGCAATGTGCTTTACACCTCGGCAGCTAATATAATTGCTTTAGGGATCTTAGGTCCTCATGTTGAAAAACCTGTTCTACTAAAATGTCTGGAAATTTCATGACTTTGGGTGTTGGTAAAATATCGAAGTCTACTATTTAGAAGTTCACATACTTTTGGCCTATTAACAGTAATTTCCACTGTCTACAATCTCTATCAATCATAATTCCACATACTTTTGGTCTATTAATAGTTATTTTTACTGTCTAAAATATCTAAGTCTACTTATCAGAATTTCACATACTTTTGGTCTATTAAAAGAAATTCTCACTATTACACTAGTTACAGGCATAACTGCACAGCAAAACAAAGCTTTGTTTTTATTTTATGTTTGGACAACAAATCATGCCAGGTTATGCAAGATGCTTAAACAAATGCAGATTATCTAGTTTATCATTTCCATAAGAAGATTTACCAACATATTGCTGGTTGCAAAATGTCAGAATGTAATTATGTCTTAGCTATATACAGTGCATTAAAAAGCATTCAACCTTTATGGATAACGTGTAAACTGTCACAGTTGGCAATTTTATATACTAGAAAAGGCTTTATGGCATTAAAACCCTTTACCCCCTTAACCATTCAAAAGAAAAGTTCAGAGAAAATGAGCAATTTTTATTTAAATACCCTTTGGCATTTTTAAATAGCTTTTGGAAATGTAGGATTATCTTTAATTTCACAGCACACACAATATGATAATACTACTATATGTTATGATATAATACTAATAATATGATACAAGTAATTTATAATAAGCTGTTTTAACTGCTTTAGAAGTGTAAATAGTAAATTTTTTAAAGTACATCAATATGTTTGTTTGTTTGATTAGGATTTTAACGTCATGTTTTACTCTTTTGGTTACATTTATGACAGGAACGGTAATTACTCATTACACAAGGTTCATCAGTTCACAAGGTTATATCGAACACAGTCATGGACAATTTAGTGTCTCCAATTCACCTCACTTGCATGTTTTTGGACTGTGGGAGGAAACCGGAGCTCCTGGAGGAAACCCACGCAGACATGGGGAGAACATGCAAACTCCACACAGAAAGGACTCGGACCGCCCCGCCTGGGGATCAGTAGGCGACAGTGCTACCCACTTTGCCACTGTGCCGCCCATCAATATAATAAAAGCATTATTCACATCATAGAAAATATAAATATTTTTGTTATAAAGCTCTTCTATGAAACACCTTGACGGTGAGGCTTGGACACATCGTCAGTGATGAACCCAGGGTCATTGGGTGTTTCGGGTCTTTAATCATCAGACACCCTCACCTGGGCGACCCAACCGAGGGTGATCAGTCCCCGGTTTGTGTCCAAGCAGCGCGCTACTCCATACATCTCCCCTCTTGATCCACAGCCACCTTGAGGCTTTTTCGGCAGCCTCACTGATGTTTCTGGTGGCTCTTCGTTCTAGCAACCCATTTATGCCAAGGAGCTTGAATGCCCGGTGCACAGATTGCCCCAGGAAACCCCTGCAGCCCACCTCAATTGGTTCGCAGCGGGCTCGCCAGCCACTCTCTCTACAGGCCTCTACCAGCTCCAGGTATTTGGCCTTCTTACGCTCATGGGCCTCCTCCATCCGGTCTTCCCAGGGGACTGTAAGCTCCAGCAGCACTACTTGCTTAGTGGACTCAGATGTTAAGACCATGTCAGGCCTGAGTAACGTCCTTGCAATGTGCTCTGGGAACTTCAGCTGCCTCCCAAGGTCCATTCTGACTTCGTATTTTTATCTAGAAAAATTGAAATAATTTTAGTTAACTTGTTTGCCATATGTTTCACAATCAGTCAAAGTTAAGGAAAAAAATATGTAATTACATTGCATTTCTAAAACAAATCCCAGCACAAGTCTGAAAATGAAAATCAGTTTGTACTTAAAAGGAAGTGCTAACAGAACTTAATGAGCTGTTGGACTTGGCTAAATGAAAGGAAACATGGCTTCAGCATGAGAGTTATTTGAAACAATGTCAAGGATGTAAACCTTCTTTTAAAAGGACAACTCACACATGATGTGTCAAAATGTTGGTTGTTCCCAGTCAGCTGGGTCTAAAATTTGGTGCAAGTTTAAACAAAATGTTTTTAAATGCATGAAGTATAACTTGGAGCAGTTATAAGTGAGTGAAGCAGTTCCTTGGTATTTAAATCTTTGAAACATTCACTTCTTATACCTTTTTACAGTCCAAGAATCCAAGTCTCTTCTACATCCTCCCAACATCTCCAGTTAGACTGCCACAAGCTTCAAACAGGAGCTTCTAGTTTGCAGAGGTCCTGTTGTAGGACAGCTTGCGATGTATCCAGGAGAAGATAAGTGAATGATGGGTAAATACACTGATCAGCCATAACATTAAAACCACCTCCTTGTTTGTACACTCAGTGTCTGTTTTATCAGCTCCACTTACCATATAGAAGCACTTTGTAGTTCTACAATTACTCACTGTAGTCCATCTGTTTCTCTACATACATTTTTAACCTCCTTTCACTCTGTTCTTCAATGGCCAGGACCCCACAGGACCACCACAGAGCAAGTATTATTTAGGTGGTGGATCATTCTCAGCATTGCAGTGACAATGACATGGTGGTGGTGTGTCAGTGTGTGTTGTGCTGGTATGAGTGGATCAGACAGCAGCGCTGCTGGAGTTTTTAAATACCGTGTCCACTCACTGTCCACTCTATTAGACACTCCTACCTAGTTGGTCCACCTTGTAGATGTAAAGTTAGAGACGATCGCTCATCTATTGCTGCCGTTTGAGTTGGTCATCTTCTAGATTTTCATCAGTGGTCACAGGACACTGTTGGTAGAATATGGAGGTGGACTATTCTCAGTCCAGCAGTTACAGTGAGGTGTTTAAAAACTCCAGCAGTGCTGCTGTGTCTGATCCACTCAGACCAGCACAACACACACTAACACCACCACCATGTCAGTGTCACTTTTTTAAGTACATCAATATACTAGGCTAAATGAAAGGAAACATGGCTTCAGCATGAGAGTTATTTGAAACAATGTGAAGGATTATCAAGGATTGTCAAGGAGTCAAAGCACATAAAAATTTACAAAACAAACAAAAGCTGACAACTGTTAGGATTTTCGGAACATAAAAACGTACATTTAATATGGGAAGTGTTCCGGCATTTACCCACGTGCTCCCTTTGTTCAAAATGGCACCGGCCATGCTCCCTTTGTTCAAAATGGCGCCGGCCAGGCTCCCTCCCTGACTCCTATCGAGGGTGGGGAGGCGGAGCCCTGGGCTTTTTAGCACATTTCATTGGCTCCAACAGCAGCGGCGGAGGAGGAGCCTAGACTAGTTTAAAAGAAGGGCGCGCTCAGAGAATCCGTCTGTTTGAGCAACGGGATTCGCCTAATTCGATTGTTACACATCTTGAAAGAATCTGTCTGTTTGGGTAACGGGATTCGATCAAGAAGAGTGTTCTAAATTTTAACGAATCTGTCTGTTTGGGCAACGGGATTCGGTTAATTCGATTGTTACAAATCTTAAAAGGAGAGCCTGTCGGTTTTGGTAGCGGGGCTTGAATAATAAGATTGTAATAAATACGGGCTTGTCTGTTTGGGTAACGGAGCGCCGTTTAATCTTGAAAGAATCTTTTGGTTCTGGGAACGGGATTCGATCTATAAGATTATGCTAAATTCGGGCTCGTCTGTTTTGGCAACGGGGCTCGAGTAATTTGATTATTCTAAATTCTAAATTCGGTTCGATAAATAGTACATCAGGAGTTTGTTTGTCAGTGTTTCTGTGTGTATTTGTCTGTAACTTTTCTGTCTGTCCGCCATTTTGGCTCTGTCTGTTTGCCATTTTGGCTCTGGGAGCGCTGCGCGTGTTTTCTGTCTGTCCGCCATTTTGGCTCTGTCTGTCCGCCATTTTGGCTCTGGGAGAGCTGCGCGTGTTTTCTGTCTGTCCGCCATTTTGGCTCTGTCTGTTCGCCATTTTGGCTCTGGGAGCGCTGCGCGTGTTTTCTGTCTGTCCGCCATTTTGGCTCTGGGAGAGCTGCGCGTGTTTTCTGTCTGTCCGCCATTTTGGCTCTGTCTGTCCACCATTTTGGCTCTGTGAGAGCTGCGCATGTTTTCTGTCTATCCGCCATTTTGGTCTTGGGAACGCAGCGTGCTTTTCTGTCTATCCGCCATTTTGGCTCTGGGTTGCGCAGCGTGGTTTCTTTTGTTCGGCGGCCATATTGGCTCCGGGCGCGCAGCGTGATATCTTGCTGTATGTCGGCCATTTCGGCTCTTTATGCGCAGCGCATTTCTGTCGGATATCTTTGCCTTTGTATGCCTGGATTGGGTAAGTGCTGCAGTTAATTTTATAATTTAATTTAATTTTATAATCTTAAGATAACTGAGTTAAGATGAAGTATTTGTTATGGTACCTTATTAAGTGTGTTTTAATGTGGGTGGCGTCTGAAAGAATCCAGTGAGTTTTGCGACGGGGAGTCGAGTCTTTTGTCTCGGTTCCTTTTGAAGAGCCGCGTATTTACATGGCGACTCCCGGAAGAGTCGGTTCCTTTGTTTCGGTTAGAAGAGCCGGTTCATAGATTCGAATCATTTTACGACACATCGCTAGTGATTATACAGTTTGAAAAAGTTTTATGTCATTTGAAATGACACATTACACATCCCTAACTGTTTTAATTGTTGCATCAACATGTTTCTTCTATTGCATTTGAGTTAAGGACAACGTTCCTTCTATTGCATTTGAATTAAAAGACTACGGTTGTGAGGTTTGTATCCACTCCTGTTTGCATTACACAGAGGAGACCCCCTGCTGTTTACTCGGTGAGTACATTTTAAGAGTTACTTTCTACTTTTTGCTTGAGTGGATTTTCAGAGTAGTAACTTTACTCGTAATTAGGTGGAGATTCATTAAGGTAATAGTACTTTTGCTTGAATACACTTTTTGGTACTCTTTCCACCTCTGATTAAGACATGTGTTGATATATTGGATTATATACTGTCAAAGCTTGTGTTTGTTTGAGAGTGATGTCGTGTTTTTCTCTGTGTACAAATGCTGAATACAAGTAAAAGGTAAAAGCTAATATGTTACTGTTTCTAAAATATTGTGTAGTTGTAAAGAGTGAGATTTCATAGACTGTTGCAGGGTTCAGAAGTTTACAGTTGGTAGTGAATTGGGGGAATCTCACTGGGGTCCCTGAACGACCCTCAAGGGGCGGAGCTAAAGGGACATCACGAGTGACTGACATTATCTGCGACTCCCCATCTCTGTGTCTTTGAAAATGGAGATCTAACAGCAGGACAATTGCAGCAGGTAGTTATTAATAGGATTAAAGACACCACTCCAACAAGGTAAAATGCAAGGTAGGGTTGTCAGGCCTAAAATTAGGGCCAGTAACTGTAGAGAAGGTGTATTACTGGTGAGGATCTGGATGTGGCTCATACACTACAGGGAAGATGGTGAACATCATGACTGTATTACTCTATCTATTTTTTCTGGGCCTGATAGGAATCCTGAATTGGAAATGTTTGTGAAGGGATTTGCATCCAGAGATGCTGCAACAGACAGGAAACAAGTGGGCTTAGTTAAAATTTTAGCAAATGATACTTTGTGTCATTGTCCCTCCTATTCAATTTATTGGCTTAAACTGTTGAACTACATGCTTTAATAACAGCCTCTAGACTGGCTGAAAGCAAAACTGCTTACATGTTTATGAACTAAACTTTCACATATGGAATCGAACAATTGGTTGTATTTGGTGGGAGAGTGTCTTGTTTTGACTAAATTTAAATTTGGAAATCGCCCACCATACCTTGTTGCACAACTTGTGGGTGCAATTCTGCTGCCCAAACAGAGAGCCATTTTGTAAATGGTGCATATTCTAAAGTTTTGTTCCAATTTTACAGGACAATGCCAGAGGTGACACCGCCGACAAAGCTGTTGCACACCTTCCACTGCTCACTAACGACATTATTTGTTTACAGGTCCAGCTAACACCAGACTTTGATTGAACTAACTTTAAAATTCTGTGCTTTCCAACAGGATAAACACATTTAGAAGGTTCTGATTGTGTGTCTCCTGATGTTTGGAGATGTCCAGCGGGCAAACCATGTCTTACTAAAATACTATACCATACCAAATTGACCCATGAGTAGAACCATGTGTCAAACAGGGGGGACACAATAAAACAATCTATGCAAATCTAGATAATAAAAACCTGCCAAATGCAACAAGGGCTCCTAGTGAGGGACATCCTGTCTCTAATAATCTTTTAAACTGAGACAACATTGTGTCTATTACCCAGCTACTGGAGGAGCTGTAAAGAGGGAAATCGGCACCAAACACTGAAAATAATAATTCTCATACAGATGAGCATGAGATAAACAAAAAAAAATTGCCTTTAGGTCGTTTGAAATTCTGTTTGGACAACTCTACAAAGACATGGATTGAAAATATTTAATGGACAAAATTCTAATCGGACACAGGCAAAAATGCAGATTTAATGCTTGGTTGCCGTCAATTTTTTAATTATTTTTGTTTCAGTTGCCCACATCTGGTGGAAAGAGGTTAAGAGGGGTCGGTCTCTGCATATGCGGAGTCTCCACACTGATCTCGTTTAGGTTTATTTAATGTTTTATTTTCAAGATTTGATTGTAAAATTTGAAAAAAGGGGGGAGTATAATGGCAGGAATGAGAGTTTAGGTTTAAATATGGCAGGAGTACTATGGCAGGAATAAGAATTTATGTTTAATATGCTGCTTTGTGTATTAAATCCTGTGATACATTGTGCTGGGGCAGCTGGACTGGCAGACCTACGGATATGCATGCAGATTCAGGGACGCCTGGTGAAGGTAATCTTCAGCCTTACCTCCTGTTTAGAGAAAAGGGAGTTGTAGCAATCTGTAGTATCTCTCAGCACTGCTGCTTGCACGGATTCAGATGAGATGGACTCAGGTGAGATTAACCTTTTGCGACCCTGCGGTCACATATGAGGACATTACATTTTGGTTTTGTTATGCCTTATTCCTTGACCTGCTAAACTTCGATCGATTGTCCCCATTAGTGGACACTTTTGTCTGCCAGCTAGTGGTAGCAAAAGTACTAGAACACTAATAAAGTTTGTTTGTTTCTTTATTAAGATTTTGACATTATGTTTTGCACTTTGGTTACATTTATGACAGAAACGGTGGTTGCTCATTGCACAAGATTCAGGTTATATCAGGCACAGTCATGGACGGTTCAGTGTCTCTGGTTCGCCTCACTTGCATGTCTTTGGACTGTGGGAGGAAACCGGAGCACCCGGGGAAAACCCACACGACAACATGCGGGCTCCGCGGAGGGGGACCTTCTTGCTGTGACGGTGTGCGACGGTACTACCCACTGAGCCACCGTGTCGCCCAACTAATAAGGTTAAAAACAAAAGGAATAGGAAAAATGCATTGAAAAAATCAAAGCTCGGGTCTCAGGAGATTAAATATAATTGCTTACACGGACTCCGGTAAGATTCAATTTAATTGGTAATATTTTTTGGAAATTGTTAATTGGCAATTGTTAATATTTGATGCTTGTGTTGTATCCGATGAATCTTTTCTAGCTAATTGATCAGGTCAACTCACTCATTTTATATTATATAGTTTATTGAAGAAGTTAGATTGGTTCCATGTGGTGCAGTAAACCTTGTGGCAATACTATGCATGATCATAGATGAGTGCAGTTTAAAGATTGAGGGAACAGTGAAGAAAATAACTTGGTAGGTGAGAAGTATCGAATAGTCTAGTAGACAGTTAACTAAGTGGAACTATTTAAGTAGAGTTTAATGTGATTCAAGAAAGCCAAAGTGGATCAAAGCGCTGGTGATGATGAGCATGAGGGATTGGCTGACTAGGAGCAGGAGATGGTCATGTGAGAGTCTGTTGGATTGTGGGAAATGGAGTCTGTATTGTTAGAAGCAGGAGGTGTGTTAGTACCAGTGACCAAAAGTTGGGGTAAAAATCTGAATGAATAAATAATATAAGTCAGGGGTTTGTAGGACTGATGGAAGTTGATATAGCAGAGCTGTTGTTATTTTAAGTATGGCAGAGTAAATAATAAATAGTGGATTGGTGATTTTGTATTGGGAAAAATGTGATTTAGAAAATTTGAAGGCTCTCTAGCATGCGGCGATGATGAAGTAGAATAAGTGTAGAAAATGTTAGATGTAATGTGTATGCACCTTCTGCTCTGATCAGTTTGAACTGTTTGAAGTGGAATTTTACATAGCAGGAAGGGTTAATGCAGTATGAGAGACAAATAATGAAGTATATGTTTGTTTCCATAGGACCGTTGTCGGTCGCTGTGAAGTGACTGTTTGTTTCCAGGGGATCACTGTCGATTGCCCTGAAGTATATGTTTGTTTCCATAGGACCATTGTCGGTCGCTGTGAAGTAATTGTTTGTTTCCAGGGGATCACAGTCGATTGCCCTGAAGTATATGTTTGTTTCCATAGGACCATTGTCGGTCGCTGTGAAGTGACTGTTTGTTTCCAGGGGATCACTGTCGATTGCCCTGAAGTATATGTTTGTTTCCATAGGGCCATTGTCGGTCGCGGTGAAGTGACTGTTTGTTTCCAGGGGATCACTGTCGATTGCCCTGAAGTATATGTTTGTTTCCATAGGACCATTGTCGGTCGCTGTGAAGTGACTGTTTGTTTCCAGGGGATCACTGTCGATTGCCCTGAAGTATATGTTTGTTTCCATAGGACCGTTGTCGGTCGCTGTGAAGTGACTGTTTGTTTCCAGGGGATCACTGTCGATTGCCCTGAAGTATATGTTTGTTTCCATAGGGCCATTGTCGGTCGCTGTGAAGTAATTGTTTGTTTCCAGTAGACACTGTTGTTGTACTGAGGTTTACGTTCTTTTGTCTGAGTTGTGTTTGGACAACCGAGTGAGTTGTGCCAGTGAATGTTAAAAGAATACTCGTATTCTTTGACTAGGCAGGAATCTTCTGTTCTAGGGTGTGTCTCGTT
Organism: Trichomycterus rosablanca; assembly: GCF_030014385.1. Taxonomy (NCBI): domain Eukaryota; kingdom Metazoa; phylum Chordata; class Actinopteri; order Siluriformes; family Trichomycteridae; genus Trichomycterus; species Trichomycterus rosablanca. Next base: position 10,695,852 of record NC_086011.1, read on the forward strand.
AAAACCTATCAGTTTGTCTTTTTTTTAATACGTGTTACAGATTTTGCTCGAAAGGTTGTTTAAAGCGGTCTAAAATGTCTAATTTAACACATAGAGAATTGAAACAAGTAGTTGTTAAGCGACTGGTGGAAACCTCCTCTGTCAAAGAGAAGGCGAAAACAGGCGCAAAAGTTGAGGAACTGAGTTGGACAGAGGTTGGTCTCTATCCACTGGAAACTAAAGCCCCACCTGGTTCTGAACAACGTATAAAAAATTTTCTAAATTTATCTAAAACATAACGTTGACAAATGTAAAAGGGAATTGGAAGGTGCCCCTGCAGTAAAGAAATTGAGCGTGGAAAAGCCCTTAGCGAAAGTCGTATGCGCAGCTGCAAAACCTAATTTGGCCACACATCCAGTAATTTCAGGAAATTGGACATGCCTACTCTCATTGTTCAATGAGATAGAGCCAGTAGGGTGTGAGAACTTATCCAGGTCCCACCCATTAACTCAGGAACCAACCCCAACCAACATGAAAGCCTATAAAGGCAATTACACCTGTTTCAGGAGCAACAAACCAGGACCGATAAACAGGGGACATTTTTCAGAAGGTTGGTGTAAGGAAACCATTATCCTGGATAGTGATGGGAATTATACAGGCAGCCAGCTGAATGCACAAAAATTCAGTAGGGCAGATTTAGTATGGTTGTGTGGAGATATGAGAATCCGGCGAAGATTGCATGGGAATTGGTCTGGGGAGTGTGCGTTGGTCTTTCTGATTATGCCTTTCAGAATTTACAAGCAGCACGGAGTGGAGGATGCCGGGGACGTCCTGACCAATCACCACAGCCATCGAAGAGACACCCGAGAGGTCAAACCTGGCGGATCCTTCGACAAGACCGTGTGGATTGATGGTATAGGGGTCCCAAGGGGGGTCCCAGATGAATTTAAGGCTAGGAACCAGATTGCTGCAGGGTTTGAAAGTGCACTCTTTTGGTGGGTAACTATCAATAAGAATGTAGACTGGATAAACTATCTCTATTACAATCAGCAGAGATTTGTTAATTTCAGTGTTCAGGCCATTGAGGGACTGAGAGACCAGCTAGACCAGACTTCTCTTATGACCATACAGAATAGAATGGCGTTGGACATGTTGTTGGCAGAGAAAGGTGGAGTTTGCCAGATTGTGGGTTCATCGTGTTGCACCTTCATCCCCAACAATACTGCACCCGATGGTAGTGTGACACGAGCTTTGGAAGGATTGAGGGCTTTGTCACGAGAATGGAAGGAAAATTCAGGGATAGACAATGAATGGGTTAAGTGGCTAGAAGGGATGTTTGGGCCATGGAAGGAAGTTATTGCGAGTTTGGTGATGTCAGCATGCGTGGGAACGGCAATTTTAGTGGTATGTGGTTGTTGTGTCCCGTGTATCAGGGTGTTAATGGGAAGATTTGTAATAGATATAGTGAGTAGAGGAAGCAGAGGGGGGCAGGATCCACCAGTTATCCAGATGATGTTGGCTGATTTGTCTAGATATCATGTAGATGATGATGAGGAGGATACCCTTGAAGGTGGGCCGGAAGACCCACTTCGAGCAGTATAAGTGCTACTAACTCTGCTTAATTAAAGGTAAAACCGACCAGACAAGACGAGGAGAGAGGACCAGCACTACTGATCACACACACCGTGATGAAGGAAGGAGACTTGGAAGGACTGGCAGAGGCAGACACTGAGGGGACTGGAAGACCCACTCCAAGGGACAGAAGTGCCACTAACTGGACTAATTTTTTTAAACTAATGGTCAGAAAAAGAACTGCAACTGACTACATGCAAGTGATATTTAGAAATAAATCATGAATCTGCATTCGCCAGAAATATGACACTGGAAGTTTTATTTAGTGCTGTTCTAATGAAATATATATAAAGATGTCTGCCTATTCCCAAACTCAATTACTTCCCAAATATACTGCATGATCATTACCAGTCATTACTAATGATTGATTAGGCAGTCATTAGCTCAATGGCAATTGCACTTTTCTCATTCCAGCGATAGAAAATAGGTTTGGTAATGAACTCATAATAATAGTGCATCTTGCCACAAAGCTAAAAGTTCAATGCTTTTTTGATTTAAGACATTAATTCACTGTCATGGCCAGCAAACAGTTCGAATTTCGATTCCATTAAAAAAGAATTAAACAAAATTAGTTCATGATGAGGCTTCATCCTGCAAAGCTGATCTGTCACTTAGAACCAGCTAGATGTAGTGAAGTTCATGCCTTGAAAAATTTAAGCCATATTAAAAGCTGGAGGAGTAGCAGAGTACTTATCATGCTTTTTTATTCCATTAATTTTTCCTAAACATTAAGTAACTTTGTCAGTTTTCTTCTACTTAATCTGTTTTTAAGGTGGAAGCCAAAAATGTTACTGTAGCTATTAAAGAAAAATAGCTTTTTGTCATTTCTGTGATTTGTTTATTTGCTAAAAAATAAAATAAAGATGAGTGAAAATCCTCCAAGTGTGATAACTCTATAATGTTGCCAGGGTTGTGGCTAGTACTCAAGCTGTTTATATTCCATTTACACCGACTAGGCATAACATTATGACCACTGACAGGTGAAGTGAATAACACTGATTATCCCTTCATCATGGCACCTGTTAGTGGGTGGGATATATTAGACAGGAAGTGAACATTTTATTCTCAGAGTTGATGTGTTAGAAGCAGGAAAAATGGGCAAGTGTAAAGATTCGAGCGAGTTTGACAAGGGCCAAATTGTGATGGCTAGACAACTGGGTCAGAGCATCTCCAAAACTGCAGCTCTTGTGGGGTCAGTGGTCAGTATCTATCAGTATCTATCAAAAGTGGTCCAAGGAAGGAAGCGTGGTAAACTGGCGACAGGGTCATGGGCGGCCAAGGCTCATTGATGCACGTGGGGAGTGAAGGCTGGCCCGTGTGGTCCGATGCAACAGACGAGCTACTGTAGCTTAAATTGCTGAAGAAGTTAATGCTGGTTCTGATAGAAAGGTGTCAGAATACACAGTGCATCGCAGTTGCAGGGCTGTTTTGGCAGCAAAAGGGGGGGGCAACACAATATTAGGAAGGTGGTCATAATGTTATGCCTAAT